>NC_044402.1:10731149-11040673 GCF_006542625.1 Nomascus leucogenys
GAGGGGAGAGAGTAACAACAGGCTTCACAGAGCTTGGCTGCTCTCCAGTGTGAAGAGGGTGACACCAGAGTTCTGAGTAATAAACGCTCGATAGCTCAGAGGAAGGGCAGGCTCTTAAACTCAGCATGGACTAAGACTTAAGAAAAGGAATGAAGGTAAGATATTCAAGTTATGGGGGAAAAAATGGAAAAAAGAAGTGTCACAAGGCAACATGAGCCTCCTGGACAAATACCTTAGAAAGCAGCTGATCACTTGCAGCACTCGGAAGCAGCATCACTGTTGAATCAAAGATGGCATTAATGGAGGAGGCAAGTTGACAGTGCATAAGCAAAGTGAACAGATGGCAGAGCATGTCAGCATCAGGGAAGCAGCCATGGCAGCAGTCAGAAGTGTGGAAATACCTGAGAAAAGGCTTGAAAAGGCAGATGGGGTGAAGCTGTATCGTGGAAGGCCTTGAATGCTGGGCTAAGGAGTTTGCACGTGTTTTGAATGTTGTAGGCACTGTTGAAGGAATTTAGAGCAAGGAACTATTAATATTAATAAAGTGGTAGTTTAAAATGATTAATCTGGTAGCAGAATGTAGTGTGAGTTGAAAAGCATATCCAAACCAACAGCAGAAGCAGAGAATGGGATAGAACTAGAGTTCTGGTAGAGAGGAAGGGGCTGAGGTGAGTGAGAATTTCAGAAGAAATAATTTTAGCTAACAATTCAAAAGTGCTTACTCTGCACTACTCTAAAAGATAATCGTATACACACACATGTACACACACACACACATACACATAATATGCATATAAACCTAATTTAATTTTTACAATTCTGAGAGGTAGAAACTTTTATTTTCCCCATTTTATAGGTGAGAATAGGCTGGAGAAGTTAGCTTGCCCAAGGTCACTTGGCAAGTAAGCGGCAGAGCTTGGGTCGAATCCAGACAGCCTGGCTTTGGAGACCTTCCCCTTCCCCATCACACTAGCCGCTCCGGATAGAACCATCACACCAGGCAGCACACCAAGCATTTCCCAAGTGTTCGCTCATTTACTCTTCTCTAAGCCTCTGGGAAAGAGACAACACATCCCTGTTTTGCAGATGAGGGGACTCACACTTAAGAGAGTCGAATGGGCTCCTGTCAGGTCACCTAACTGTTCATCCAGGAGAGTCAGGAGTGTGTCCGAAGCCTCCCAGCATGATCTTGAGGTGGACTGGAGGCGCAGTCATAACAAAAACTGGCAACTTGGGGGCAGTGGCAGTAGCAGGGAGGTAGGGAGAAATGTGGGAAGTCAAGGTTAGAGTTGAGGTTTTAGACCTCATGGAATATGAAATAGAAATATTCAGATAATTGAGGCTGTAGGATTCAGATATAGTTTTGTAGAGTAGTCGCCATATGGAGGCTCTGAGAATGGATGAGATTTCCAAGAGGTGGTTGCAGGAAGAAAGTATCAGAGGCTTCGACAAGTGTAGCATAGGCAGTAGGATAGGATACTCTGTTAGATAAGATAAGACAGAGGTGACTTTCTGTTACAGAACTCGTCCATTTGTCTGCTCAGAAACCTACTCCTTATTTCTGCAGAAAGAATGATCACTCCCTCAGCCTGCTGTTCAGGCCCTTTCAGCCCTGATGCGTTTTGGATCCTAAGCAGGTGGAAGCCCCTTGCAGCTCATTGGACAGACTCCACGCTCAGACCCCCAGCCTTGGGGCCCTTGCTCTGTCCTTCCTTCTGCAGAGGGCTTTCCTCTGTCTCTACCTGTCCAGAATTTTGCCCCATATTTGAGACCTTACGTAGCTCTTTCTTCATCCTGCCCACCGTTTCTGTCAACTTGGAATGTGATTTCCCTCCCATGAGTCCACGTTGCACTTTATCCTCTTCTTGGCACTTGTGATGCTTTGTTCTCTTAGCTTGGAAAGGGAAGCTAGCATTTATTTCAGCCTGCTACGTTTCAGGCAGAGAGGGAGAGTACTTTTGGCCATAGTGGTCACATGTACCCTCCTTTTCCCTGCTAGCCTGTGTGTCGCGAGGACTGCCCCTCTGTTCTGCTGCTGTCGTTCCCTCTGGGTTGCCCAATCGAGTGCCTCTCATATGGGGGGTGTCTATTAAACAGTAGTTGAGTTACATGGGAAGAGGGCTAATGAAGTACTTAATAATAAGGAACCCAGCTTTATGAAAATGAAAATGGGATTGACAATTCTAGACCCTAGTTTCCAAGTAATAACTTGACAGAAATGCAATGATGTGAGCAAATTAGGAAAGAGATAGAGGCATTAGGAAAAACAGACCCGAGCAGAGGATAGACAGTAAAGCTGTTCCATTAATGTGAATAAACAGAAACCTTTTGGTTCATTTTTTTTTAAGTTGAGTAAAAGTGTCTTGAAATGCCTGTAAAACAAAGGAATAATATTTGAGAGAGCATTACAGTTGAAATCCCATTTGTGGCTTTGATTCTAGGAATATAACATTGTTTCAGTTTTGTTCCGTGCCAGTTTTCACTTTGCAGCTAGAGCTGATGGCATCCTCCCCCCATTTCATTGAAAATATTGTGACATCTATGGGTTCTTTTCTACTTTGGTAATTCCAGTTAGCAGTTTGCATTTTATATCATCAGGTTGTATTTTCAAGGCTTTGATACGGTCTGAACTGTTTCTTCTCAGTCAGGAATATGCATAGTTATATACATTATTTTTTCTGCTCTGCATCTTATATTCAGAAACATTTACACCAAAAAAGTATAGAATATGTGGGAATTTAATATTCTTTTTATAACATGAATGGGTAGAAAAACTGTAGAGCCCTTATAATTAATTGATGACCATATAATTAATTGATTAATTTTAAGAACATTTAACTGAGGATGTGTTAATATGCCTTGAATGAATTCCAGCAGTGATCATTTATGGATAAGTATCCTAATATTTTCTGCTGAAGGTCAGCAACTGTAATCTGTATCGCCTTGGAAAAAAGAAGGGACTGCCCAGCCGCATGGTGGTGTCAATATTTGATCCCCCTGTGAATTGGCTTCCTCCTGGTTATGTAGTAAATCAAGACAAAAGTAACACAGATAAATGGGAAAAAGATGAAATGGTAAGTTTGTGTGCGTGTGTGTGTGTGTGTGTAACTGGAGGGATTTACTTTTTGGTGAGCCAAAGAATTTTGTTTTATTAATTTTTTGTTTCATTTTCTTGGTATGTTTATAATAGAGTAGATATTTGATATATTTAATTAATTCCTTTAAATACACTGTCTTTTCACTGAATTCAGAAATAGTATTATAATTTTGATGGAGGCAAATTTCTATTTTTATTATTTCTTTTCCAAAGGCATAAGAGTATGTGATGTTTTGACTTTGAGTTTTACTCTTTTTTAAAAAAATTTCACTTTTCTATTACTACAATTTATCCTAGATCCTTAGCTCTGTTCAGTGAAATGACTTTTCAGTGACCTGTGATCTCTAGTCTGTCTGTGCAATAATTAATTTCAATAAAATCTTGCTTTTGTAGCTCAGGGTTTTCCCAGTCAGGACTCCTGTGAACTTAAAAAAAAATCATCCATAAAGATTGTTATTTTCTGGAAATAATTTAAATCTTGCCAGTGACTTAAGAAGACTCCAAATATCAGCAACAGCCGCTTCATTTTGTCTTGTCTTGAAGGCCACCAGAGGGCACTTGGGAGGGCCTCCGAACTGCAGGAATCAGTGCAGTGGTGGTTGACTGGGAGAGTTCTAGTGCCTCTTCCGAAGTTAAAGGCAATGCTTCAGACAGTTTCATTTCCTGGAGATTTATTTTGCATTAAAGATAAATTGGCTCATTGTTACTTCATTTTTACCTCAGGCCAACAATGATAATACCATTTTTTTCTTTCACAGGTTGTATTTTTAAATATCCATTTTCTCCATGTCTTCTTTGTGATGCATGTATCCTATATATCTGCCTTTAAGTATTTCCAGGTAGCATGTTCTGTGACACTATTCGGATTTTTACCTATTTATTGAGGATGTTTTTAACTCATGTAGTATTTGTCTTATTCAGAATTAGAACTTATTTGGAAAAGCATTAAGGGAATATTTTAATGCAAGTTAGGTCCGAACAATTATTTGTTATTAATTTAGAAATATGTAGAACCTTAGAGGAAAATGTATAGATTTTGAACTTTAGAAATGGTGTTGTATTTTTATGAATAACATTCCAGTAACAGTCATCCTCCTTTGTTAATACCGTTTCATAATGTATTTGGCTCTTTTTAAAAACTTGTAGCATAAAGGTGACATTGGCATGTCATTTTTTTTTTTTTTTTTAAGATACAACACAAAGTTCAATTTATTTTTCTTAATGTTTCTGATGGCACTTTGGTTATTGGAAGTCATTAGAAATACTGTTCAGATTTTTATTTAGTAAGTTATTTTTATTGAAATATAGGCCCTTGCATTGTATTGAAAAGATACACTGTGGTTTTGGCTGGTTGCATTGCCGTTCTCCCTACCTTGCCCTGGCCCTTAAGCAAATGGGCTTAAGTGGAAACCTTTGCATGCTAAAATGCCTCTTAATAGAAGAGAGTATCGAAGTTGACTTGAATGATATAGAAAAGGATTTCATGAGGCTGTTTTTTCTTAAAAGGCTTGAAGTGCTCTTGAAAAACATTTTATGAGATAGAACCCCACTCTTTTGTAGATGAAGAATCTGAAACCCAGAGGCACTAAAAGGCTTTGCCCAGGATCACACAGTTTGTGATAAAAGTCAGCCCTTTGTGATTTTTGTGCTCTGCCACTTTTGGCTTATGGTAGCACCTTTCTAAAGATACAGAAGGTTTTTTTCAATAAAAAAAAAATTGTCTGATTTTTTAAAAATTGCAGCTTGGCCCTTTTTTTCTTAAGGACCAATCAAAAACATCTTCATGTTGCCTTGGAAAGTATAAGATTTTTAGCAGGAAATGTTCTGTGAGGTCTGCCGCTACAGTTGCTTTTGGTGTTCTTCCTTATTGAAAAGGTGTTTTTTTCTTAATTAAAAAAATGAAAAGATAAATAGAGATATGGCTTGGCTTACTGCTCTTTCTTTTCAGACCAATATAGTGTTTATATCTTGAGTCTAGTTTAAAATGAAATATTTGTAGTATTTAAAAAATGCTTGAAGGTTGCAACTTTTTTTTTGTCAGAACACTCTGGAAAGTTGTTACAATCAACATTGATGCACACCCTTCGCCTTCCCCCCTCACAAGTAAAGTTTTTTGGTTTTTTAAAAACTTGCATAACAGAAATTTGGCATCTTTCTAGGATTGCAAAAAAGTTACATCATTACTGAAATCTAGCCCATTATTAAGGTTGTCACTCACAAATAAGCTTTTGCCAAAGAAATTGGAATTAGCAAAGATCTTTTGACAGAAATTGGATTGTTGTGTTTCATGTTAGTCTAAATTTTCTTCTATTTTTGTCAGTTATGCTATAATCTGTTCCCCTGATTACTGTAGCTCAGAGTGGAGGGGAAAGCATAATTTCTCAAATTCATAGCTTAGTGCAGTGATCACTTTTGTTTTTAAGGAAAGCAGTGTAGTTTTGTTGTGGCAAGTATACTTTGAAGTGGAAATAGGGACAAAAGCTTTATTATAAAATCCTATTGTACATTTTTAAAAATGATTTTATCTGTTTTTATATTATATTCTTACTTGCAAAGGTAATGCTTTTCTACATCTGGAATTTTGTTTTATTAATTTGAAAATCTTTTGAAAATCTTTTTGAAAATCAAATTACCACGTTTTCAAATTTTGTCAGCAAAATTGAAGAGCTGTGTGATCAGCAGATGAGTGCTTTCATTGTGTGTCCTACCAGAGTTAGACTTCTTAGTTGAAGTTTTGCATTGTGGACATTAATTTTAACTTTATATCCATGTTCAAAATCCTTAACTTAAAGCTTCATACTGGATAAAGGTCATTTTATAACTTAGAAAATGAACATTCAAAGAACATGTTTTACTTTGTTTATATGATTAGATAGCTTATTTTATGTTAATTGAAAACAAATGGCCATGATTTTAAAGTTGCCTTTTAGTATTTGTGGTTGTCATTTGAAATTATCCATAACCCTTGCTTTTATTGAGTTTCAAACCCTTTTAAAAACAGCAGCTATGTCTCCCCTCCTTCCCCATTCCCCCTCGTTTCAGACAAAAGACTGCATGTTGGCGAATGGCAAACTGGATGAGGATTACGAGGAGGAGGATGAGGAGGAGGAGAGCCTGATGTGGAGGGCTCCGAAGGAAGAGGCTGACTATGAAGATGATTTCCTGGAGTATGATCAGGAACATATCAGATTTATAGATAATATGTTAATGGGATCAGGAGCTTTTGTAAAGAAAATCTCTCTTTCTCCTTTTTCAACCACTGATTCTGCATATGAATGGAAAATGCCCAAAAAGTCCTCCTTAGGTAGTATGCCATTTTCATCAGATTTTGAGGATTTTGACTACAGCTCTTGGGATGCAATGTGCTATCTGGATCCTAGCAAAGCTGTTGAAGAAGATGACTTTGTGGTGGGGTTCTGGAATCCATCAGAAGAAAACTGTGGTGTTGACACGGGAAAGCAGTCCATTTCTTACGACTTGCACACTGAGCAGTGTATTGCTGACAAAAGCATAGCGGACTGTGTGGAAGCCCTGCTGGGCTGCTATTTAACCAGCTGTGGGGAGAGGGCTGCTCAGCTTTTCCTCTGTTCATTGGGGCTGAAGGTGCTCCCGGTAATTAAAAGGACTGATCGGGAAAAGGCCCTGTGCCCTACTCGGGAGAATTTCAACAGCCAACAAAAGAACCTTTCAGTGAGCTGTGCTGCTCCTTCTGTGGCCAGTTCACGCTCTTCTGTATTGAAAGACTTGGAATATGGTTGTTTGAAGATTCCACCAAGATGTATGTTTGATCATCCAGATGCAGATAAAACACTGAATCACCTTATATCGGGGTTTGAAAATTTTGAAAAGAAAATCAACTACAGATTCAAGAATAAGGCTTACCTTCTCCAGGCTTTTACACATGCCTCCTACCACTACAATACGATCACTGGTAAGGAGCCCACGACCAAACTTCGTTTCTGGGAAAATGAGACTTTGTGTTTATCACATTGTGTTGGCCTTGTAAAAAGTGATCTATGCATGTACAGTGTCTGTGCTTAATATTCAAGGGATGGGGCGGGGAACAAAAGGAATAGAAAGAATTCTTTTCCTTGTTATTTGGGGAGCACGTATTGCTTTATAACTTTGGTTGTTGGGAGTATGGCTATCATATACCCTCATCAGTGTCATTTTATATCTGCCTAATTAGAGAAATTTTAACCTTAGTATTTTGATGTGTTTTCCCCATTTTATCCTCCCCAAATATCTTTCTCTTGCCCATTCAGTGCTGCTTTTGGTTTTTGATTTAGTTGTATATTCTGGATGTATTTCCACAGCCTTTTATTGTTCTTTCTGAACAGAAAGACCCCTCCTTTAGGGTCTTTTTAAAGATGGATAGACTAAAAGCAATGATTTCACAAGAAGGTTGTGTGGCCCTTGCTGTGACTCTGCTGTCATCTTCTACTTCTCACTGTGCTCTCTATTTTCCCCTCTTTTAATAGACTGTCAACCCATTAGATTAGAAGGGAGAACAAGCCCCTCACACCCAAATCAGCTTCAGGCTGTGAAACACAGCTGAAGTTTACATTTCTGTTTCTGTATCTGAAAAGTAAGTGCCTGAATTCAGAATACCAAAGCAAAGTATGAAGTTTGTAGTTTATATAATAAAAACAATGTAGGGTAAGGTGATCAGCAAAATGTAAAAACCAAAAAGTGAAAAACTATCTGACTGTGGACTAGAAAGACTGATGAAACTAAAGCCTAATTTTCGTTATGGAGGAAAAATTATACGTGGCTTTCGACTACATTCTGCTGGAAGTTCCGAGACCGGGGTTCTCGCCTAGCACAGTCCCTGCTTCTTAACTCCTTGCTTATTCTGGGACAAGTCACCATCAGGCCCTGCCTCAGTTTCCTCAGCTGGATATATTTAATCACTGTGAGAAAATAGAGGTGTTGATTTAACATTGATCATTTTCACATTTTGACAAACAACCAGTTTACCTGCCTTTGCTCCCTTTCACAACTCTTCTTTCTCAATCTCTCGGTTTGTGGTAAATTCATTTCTATAATAGCTCAAGTTAAGAAGAGGGTCTTCTTTTCCTGTCATCCTGTGTAACAAAAATAGCCCAGGAATAGTGAGGAATGGTATCACTTATGCACACAGTCCAGAGTGTGAATGAGACTTTAGCGATGGCAGCACAGTGTAGCCACATGGAGAGGTGTGTGCGGCCCTGGTTTCACTTGTGATGATTTGTGAGGGAGACTCGAGAGGAAGGCCCCAGCACCTGCCCAGACAGCACAGTGCCAGAGAAAAGCATTCAGTGATCATGATAGCACCTGTGAGGTTTTGTTTTTCCTTCTTAACAAGCATTAGTCTTTTGACCACTTGAAGATTTTATGACCCCAGTTTATATAAGAAATGTACTTAATTTGCCATTAAAATTTAGTTTCCAGAGCCTTTTTAGTATGATATGTCAAATATCCTTATTGAAGAATATATGTATGAAAATGATTGTAAATACAAATCTTCGGATTTGGGGATCAGTTGCCTATGTGGGGATAGTGTAAATGCTTCTGCACAAGTTTACGGTTCCACTTTGGATCCCCTCAGATTGTTACCAGCGCTTAGAATTCCTGGGAGATGCGATTTTGGACTACCTCATAACCAAGCACCTTTATGAAGACCCGCGGCAGCACTCCCCGGGGGTCCTGACGGACCTGCGGTCTGCCCTGGTCAACAACACCATCTTTGCATCGCTGGCTGTAAAGTACGACTACCACAAGTACTTCAAAGCTGTCTCTCCTGAGCTCTTCCATGTCATCGATGACTTTGTGCAGTTTCAGCTTGAGAAGAATGAAATGCAAGGAATGGATTCTGAGGTTAGTGCTGTTCAAAACGATGTTGAAAAAAGCGATCTGACTAGGGGTCTCTGTAGTTTCAGAGTTCTGACTGCGTAGTGGTCTAAAGGGACAGCAGGAGGTCAGGGGTGTGGGACCCAGTGTGCTGTGTTCTCTGGGAGCACGAGTGAACTGCAGTTTGCAGGTAGGCCTCTTAATGTCTGCCCCCACTGTGGGCTGTGTGGTCATTCAGGTAAAGAGAAGGAGCCAGGCCTTTCAGTTATGTACCCTTTCCACGCCTTCATGAGGGCTTCCAGCTTTGAGGCATGCCAAAGAAGAGGCCTCCACTGCCGGACCCCAAGGCAGGTTTAGCTTTAGTAAAAGCCCAGTGTAGTTTATTCTTCCTTTTTTAAATGGATCGGAAATATTTGCTAATATCTCAGGGAAGCATCATAAATATACATTCTGCTTCTATTTGAAGTGGGAAAATCTAATTTAAAAAACAAACTTCTAAATTTTTGACCATTGGAATTTGGGAGGCTTCTATTGTAAGTTCAGCCAAAGGCTCACTGGTGACGGAGCTAATTCTAATGTGTTTGTGAGCTATTTTGAATTTTAGTAGGAAAGGATATTGCTTAGATCTTTCCAGTCTCTTAAACATTCATCTGCATACCTGTGTCCCCCAGAGAGACTCTCATTTCCTCCTCTTCCCATTTCATTTCCGTTGATTTTCTTATTTTTGTAGATTTTCTTATATAAGGAGTCAGGAAATAACAGCCTTAACACTAGTAGCTATTTTAGTTGTCGTTGCTTTAATTTGTACCTTGTCCTTTTTAATTGCACCAAACCTTTGTTGGGGAGTAGTGAATTTCTCTTTCTATGAGAAAAATTAAGAGTAGGTTTGAAGTCTAGCGGCAGAGCCAAGTTCACGCCCTGCCAGCTGCCCCGATGTGCACTGGAGGAGTCAGTAGGCCCTGCTCTTACTTTAACGCGCCTCTGTGCTCTTGTCCAAGATGAACAGTCTGAGCTGGAGTGCGGCAGGCTGTGAGGTGAGAAGGTGGGACCAGCTCGTAGACTTCCAAGTGTTATCTAGTCTCATTCTTTAGAAATAGCTAAGCTTGAAATTTGAGGAATTAGTTAAAATTAGATTTAAGCTCTCTTTGGATGCCAGTGGGGCATATTGGTTTTGTTAGTTTTTGTTCATTCTTTTCCTTCCCTTTGTTTATATAAACATATGTATAGAAGTTACAAGAACTGATTGGAAATGTCATGGTCTGGCATTTCTAACTTACTATTTGATCTTAAGAAAGTCTCTTTACCTCTCTGGGCCTCCGTTTCCTCAGCTGTAAAAAGAGAGAATTAAACTTGGTAAGTTTTAAAATTCCTTTCTATCTCAAAACCATAATATATGAACAATAAGTCTGTTTTTTTTAAGTAATCAGCAGTATAAATGTATTATGTATAACTTTGTATGGCTAAACAACCTGTTAGAAATTAGTATTTTCCCACTTTCTCTTTATTTTTTTCACAAATGATTTGTGTTGATTGTAGAAAAGTTAGTACAAGTAAATAAGAAGAAAATTAGTTAAATTTGCCTGATTATGCTACCTCGGAAATAACCAATATTAACATTTTGGGAGGAATTGTAGATGTGTATAGACATAAACATATCTAAAATGTAAAATGGAATTCTATTATGTATAGGATCCTGTAACCTGTTCTTGTCACGTATGATATATTGTGGCTGACTTTCCATGTATTGATGGGTGTCCTGATGCCCAGGAGCCACGTGCTAGTCAACACGTGGCTGATTTATTTAAACGGTTCTTTATGGCCAAGTAGTTAAGTAGTTTTTGGTTAGGATGTTTAATAACCATGGATGTGATAAATACGCTTATGTATCTAGTTACCTCCTTAAAATAAGTTCTTAGAGATGCAATTGCTGCATCAAAGAATTGTGAACTTTTCAAAGGCCTTTGATGTATGATTTTATTTTATTAATTTGCATACCTGCTATGTCAGATACTCCGTTATAGTGAACACATACCTAGTGGCTTAATGAAGAGGGAACTTGGAGGAAAAAATTTTTCAAATAGAATTTCCCTATTTGCCTGCAACAGCGATTTCTGCTCCCCAAAGCAGCATACACCCCTGTGAGCACCAGACCAATTAGTACTATTGAATGCTTGCCAAGCAGCTAGGGGGTAGAACTGTTTTAAAGTACAGTTCTTTGATTATGAGTGAATTTGAATTTTTTTCATACTTTTATTGACTATTTCTAATTCTTTGTTAAGGTTGTTTAAATTTAGAAGTAATCTTTTTTCTTTGCTGGGTATATAGAATAATAAATGGGGTGGGGATTTTTTTTCTTTTTTTCTTGAGAAGTTTAAAAAACTTTTTTTAAAAGATAACATTTGTTTTACTATTACAATATAGTAGGCATACCATAAATGGTATTTCCCCCCTTATTAAAGAAGTAACAAAAGTCATATATCCAAGAAAAGAAACTACATCTGTGGACTGCCTGTAGAAGTGGCCTTTTTGCTTACAAGTCACTTTTCCCTTTATAATAGCTTAGGAGATCTGAGGAGGATGAAGAGAAAGAAGAGGATATTGAAGTTCCAAAGGCCATGGGGGATATTTTTGAGTCGCTTGCTGGTGCCATTTACATGGATAGTGGGATGTCACTGGAGACAGTCTGGCAGGTGTACTATCCCATGATGCGGCCGCTAATAGGTATTGTTGGCTCCCTTTAGAAAGAAAAAAAACCCACAAAATTAAAAACAACTTCAAAGATATTATTCATATTATTCTTTCATTTTGATTGCAGAAAAGTTTTCTGCAAATGTACCCCGTTCCCCTGTGCGAGAATTGCTTGAAATGGAACCAGAAACTGCCAAATTTAGGTAAGCAAAAAATATACATGGAAAAAACATTAACTTAAAAACGTCAAGGGGAAAAGTTCACAAAGATATTGTAAACTAATGATTCTGAAAACTATTTACACTGTGGTGTGCTGTTGTCAGATTTCTATTTGTAATCTGATCGACTTCTCTTTTTTCTTTCTGTTTTTATGAAATAATGCTGTAATAAAGACTAGACGGCAGCCCTGTCTGTCGGGGGTATGCAATTGCAGTAAGTCGTAATGCGTGTTTCCTTTGTGTGGTGTCAGCTTATACATGGGACTCCTGGCCTGAGAGTGCACACTAAATGCTGATTGACAATGATAATAAATACTTCTGACTTCTAATTCAAGCTGTTTGGATTTTTTACAGCCCGGCTGAGAGAACTTACGACGGGAAGGTCAGAGTCACCGTGGAAGTAGTAGGAAAGGGGAAATTTAAAGGTGTTGGTCGAAGTTACAGGATTGCCAAATCTGCAGCAGCAAGAAGAGCCCTCCGAAGCCTCAAAGCTAATCAACCTCAGGTTCCCAATAGCTGAAACCCCTTTTTAAAATTCAAAACAAAAAAACAAAAAAATTAAGGGGAAAATTATTTAAATCGGAAAGGATGACTTAAAGTTGATAGTGAGTGGAATGAATTGAAGGCAGAATTTAAAGTTTGTTTGATAACAGCATAGATAACAGAATAAAACATTTAACATATGTATAAAATTTTGGAACTAATTGTAGTTTTAGTTTTTTGCGCAAACACAATCTTATCTTCTTTCCTCACTTCTGCTTTGTTTAAATCACAAGAGTGCTTTAATGATGACATTTAGCAAGTGTTCAAAATAATTGACAGGTTTTTTTTTTTTTGAGTTTAATTTATGTCAGCTTTGCTTAGTGTTAGAAAGCCATGGAGCTTAAACCTCCAGCAGTCCCTAGGATGATGTAGATTCTTCTCCATCTCTCCGTGTGTGCAGTAGTGCCAGTCCTGCGGTAGTTGATAAGCTGAATAGAATGATATGGTTTTCGAGAGGAGAAGTGCGCCAATGTTGTCTTTTCTTTTCACGTTATACTGTGTAAGGTGATGTTCCTGGTCGCTGTTGCACCTGATAGTAAGGGACAGATTTTTAATGAACATTGGCTGGCATGTTGGTGAATCACATTTTAGTTTTCCGATGCCACATAGTCTTGCATAAAAAAGGGTTCTTGCCTTAAAAGTGAAACCTTCATGGATAGTCTTTAATCTCTGATCTTTTTGGAACAAACTGTTTTACATTCCCTTCATTTTATTATGCATTAGACGTTGAGACAGCGTGATACTTACAACTCACTAGTATAGTTGTAACTTATTACAGGATCATACTAAAATTTCTGTCATATGTATACTGAAGACATTTTAAAAACCAGAATATGTAGTCTACGGATATTTTTTATCATAAAACTGATCTTTGGCTAAACACCCCATTTTACTAAAGACCTCCTGCTAGGTAGTTCCACTGATGGAAATGTTTATGGCAAATAATTTTGCCTTCTAGGCTGTTGCTCTAACAAAATAAACCTTAGACATATCACACCTAAAATATGCTGCAGATTTTATAATTGATTGGTTACTTATTTAAAGAAGCAAAACAGAGCACCTTTACCCTTAGTCTCCTCACATAAATTTCTTACTGTACTTTTCATAATGTTGCATGCATATTTCACCTACCAAAGCTGTGCTGTTAATGCCATGAAAGTTTAACGTTTGCGATAAACTGCCGTAATTTTGATACATCTGTGATTTAGGTCATTAATTTAGATAAACTAGCTCATTATTTCCATCTTTGGAAAAGGAAAAAAAAAACTTTTTTAGGCATCTGCCTAAGTTTCTTTAATTAGACTTGTAGGCACTCTTCACTTAAATACCTCAGTTCTTCTTTTCTTTTGCATGCGTTTTTCCCCTGTTTGGTGCTATGTTTATGTATTATGCTTGAAATTTTAATTTTTTTTTTTTTTTTTGCACTGTAACTATAATACCTCTTAATTTACCTTTTTAAAAGCTGTGGGTCAGTCTTGCACTCCCATCAACATACCAGTAGAGGTTTGCTGCAATTTGCCCCGTTAATTATGCTTGAAGTTTAAGAAAGCTGAGCAGAGGTGTCTCATATTTCCCAGCACATGATTCTGAACTTGATGCTTCATTGAATGCTGCATTTATGTGTAAGTGACATTTGAATACTGTCCTTCCTGCTTTATCTGCATCATCCACCCACAGAGAAATGCCTCTGTGCGAGTGCACCGACAGAAAACTGTCAGCTCTGCTTTCTAAGGAACCCTGAGTGAGGGGGATATTAAGCTTCTCCAGTGTTTTTTGTTGTCTCCAATCTTAAACTTAAATTGAGATCTAAATTATTAAATGAGTTTTTGAGCAAATTAGGTGACTTGTTTTAAAAATATTTAATTCTGATTTGGAACCTTAGATGTCTATTTGATTTTTTAAAAAACCTTAATGTAAGATATGGCCAGTTAAAGCAATTCTTGAATTATATAACTGTAAAAGTGTGCAGTTAACAAGGCTGGATGTGAATTTTATTGTGAGGGTGATTTGTGATCAAGTTTAATCACAAATCTCTTAATATTTATAAACTACCTGATGCCAGGAGCTTAGGGCTTTGCATTGTGTCTAATACATTGATCCCAGTGTTACGGGATTCTCTTGATTCCTGGCACCAAAATCAGATTGTTTTCACAGTTATGATTCCCAGTGGGAGAAAAATGCCTCAATATATTTGTAACCTTAAGAAGAGTATTTTTTTGTTAATACTAAGATGTTCAGACTTAGACATGATTAGGTCATACATTCTCAGGGGTTCAAATTTCCTTCTACCATTCATCAACAGCAAACTTCAGCTATTTCACTTTTTGTTGGAGAAAAATAGTGGATTTTAATTTGACTCACAGTTTGAAGCATTCTATGATCCCCTGGTTACTAAGTTAAAAAATAAAAAAGTACGAGTTAGACATATGAAATGGTTATGAACGCTTTTGTGCTGCTGATTTTTAATGCTGTAAAGTTTTCCTCTGTTGAGCTTGTTGAAATGTTTTGCATCTGTCAATTAAGAAAAAAGAATCACTCTATGTTGCCCCACCGTAGAGCCCTATGTGCCACCCTTCTGTTCCTGTGATTGCAATGTGAGACCGAATGTAATATGGAAAACCTACCAGTGGGGTGTAGTTGTGCCCTGAGCACGTGTGTAAAGGACTGAGGAGGCGTATCTTGAAAAAGCAACTGCAGAAATTCCTTATGATGATTGTGTGCAAGTTAGTTGACATGAACCTTCATTTGTAAATTTTTTAAAATTTCTTTTATAATATGCTTTCCGCAGTCCTAACTATGCTGCGTTTTATAATAGCTTTTTCCCTTCTGTTCTGTTCATGTAGCACAGATAAGCATTGCACTTGGTACCATGCTTTACCTCATTTCAAGAAAATATGCTTAACAGAGAGGAAAAAAAATGTGGTTTGGCCTTGCTGCTGTTTTGATTTATGGAGTTTGAAAAAGATAATTATAATGCCTGCAATGTGTCATATACTCGCACAACTTAAATAGGTCATTTTTGTCTGTGGCATTTTTACTGTTTGTGAAAGTATGAAAAAGATTTGTTAACTGAACTCTTAATTATGTTTTTAAAATGTTTGTTATATTTCTTTTCTTTTTTCTTTTATATTATGTGAAGTGATGAAATTTAGAATGACCTCTAACACTCCTGTTAATTGTCCTTTAAAATACTGATATTTTTATTTGTTAATAATACTTTGCCCTCAGAAAGATTCTGATACCCTGCCTTGACAACATGAAACTTGAGGCTGCTTTGGTTCATGAATCCAGGTGTTCCCCTGGCAGTCGGCTCCTTCAGTTGCCCCCTGGAGGCAGGTGGGGACTGCAGAGGATCACTGGAATCCAGATCGAGCGCAGTTCATGCACAAGGCCCTGTTGATTTAAAATATTGGATCTTGCTCTGTTAGGGTGTCTAATCCCTTTACACAAGATTGAAGCCACCGAACTGAGACCTTGATACCTTTTTTTAACTGCATCTGAAATTATGTTGAGTCTTTAACCCATTTGCATTATCTGCAGAGGAGAAACTCATGTCATGTTTATTACCTATGTGGTTGTTTTAATTACATTTGAATAATTATATTTTTCCAACCACTGATTACTTTTCAGGAATTTAATTATTTCCAGATAAATTTCTTTATTTTATATTGTACATGAAAAGTTTTAAAGATATGTTTAAGACCAAGACTATGAAAATGATTTTTAAAGTTGTTGGAGGCGCCAATAGCAATATCTAGGAAATTTGCATTGAGACCATTGTATTTTCCACTAGCAGTGAAAATGATTTTTCACAACTAACTTGTAAATATATTTTAATCATTACTTTTTTTTTCTAGTCCATTTTTATTTGGACATCAACCACAGACAATTTAAATTTTGTAGATGCACTAAGAATTCACTGCAGCAGCAGGTTGCATAGCAAAAATGCAAAGGTGAACAGGAAGTAAATTTCTGGCTTTTCTGCTGTAAATAGTGAAGGAAAATTACTGAAATCAAGTAAAACTAATGCATATAATTTGATTGACAATAAAATATTTACCATCACATGCTGCATCTGTTTTTTAAGGAACATGGTGTCATTCATTCATACAGTAATCATGCTGCAGAAATTTGCAATCTGCACCTTATGGATCACAATTACCTTTAGTTGTTTTTTTTGTAATAATTGTAGCCGAGTAAATCTCCAATAAAGTTATCGTCTGTTCACTTTGTGTCCTTTCATCTTTTTTCAATTCAAGTGGGTAATAACATTTAAATAGTGGTAGCAGAAATGATCTTTATAATGTTTCAATTCCATGGTGAATCATACGAAAATGCATATTTTAATATAAAATTTTGTTTACCAAGTTCTGCTTCATGTCCACCTGTAGAATTATATAGTAACAACTGTCTTTTTTGAAGACTTAATTCCAATCTGCTTTTTGGAAACTCTGTCACATTGATTGATACATTCTAGGTCTTGGATTATTTAGATGATATGTTTGACACATTCTTTAGGTGAACTTGGCTTTTCTAAAATCAGGCGGACAGAATGTTCAGCTTCCAGGTTTTTAGCACACATTTCCAATATTGTTGATTAAGAAATAATTCTATCATTTTAGCCTTTTGACCCAACTTTTTTTGTAACTCAGTAAACCAAGCACTAATACAAATCATGTGGTTGTAGAAACAAGATGGTAAGAAGTTTTTTAGAATGAGAAAAAGGTTTAGTTTTCCTTTGTAAGTTTAAATTAGTCCCTTCCTTTCCTCTCTCTCTGACTGCCCTAAACTAGAGGAGAAAAAAGTATATTTTAATCCTGAGGAATTTGGGTAAGTGCTACATGCTTGTGTGTGTTGGTGTTACTGCCCTGAATTCTCTAGATAGTTCAGGCCAAGCCTCAGGGCCACAGGTCCTTCCTGCCACCATTGACCCTACCTTCCAAGACAAGCAACTGCTCACGTCTGCAGCTGTCACGGCTAGCAAGAAAGAACACAGCCAGGCTGAATGTATCATTTTGCAGATTGCACTGTGCGTGAAAAGAATCCAGATGGGATTGAATTTTTGTGTGTGTGCAGATCCATGAGCACAACGTATGTTTTAGATGGAATGGTAAATGCTGGGTCCTAGCCAGCTCAGGTCTGCGCCCCTTGCAAAGACGCAAGGAGCAGAGAGATGTGCAGGCCAGGAGAAGTGCTTTCTAACCGGTCTGCAAGGCAGTTTATGAACAACGCTTAGAGGGTTTTTTGGTGTGTATGTGGTAAAATACACAAAGTTTACCATCTTAACCATTTTTAAGTGTACAGTTTAATGGCATAAAGTACCTTCACGGTGTTTTGCAGCCCTCACCACCCTTCATCTCCAGAACTTTTTCTTTTTTTTTTTGAGACAGTCTTGCTCTGTCACCCAGGCTGGAGTGCAGTGGCGCAATCTCAGCTCACTGCAACCTCCACCTCCCGGGTTCAAGGGATTCACCACCTGCCTCAGCCTTCCGAGTAGCTGGGACTACAGGCGCCCGCCACCACGCCTGGCTAATTTTTTGTATTTTTAGTAGAGAAGGAGTTTCACCACATTACCCAGGATGATCTTGATCTCCTGACCTCGTGATCTGCCTGCCTGCCTCAGCCTCCCAAAGTACTGGGATTATAGGCGTGAGCCACCGCGCCTGGCCCATCTCCAGAACATTTTCTTTATTCCAAATTAAAACTCTACCCATTAAACACTAATATCCCTTTCCCTCCAAATCCCTGGCAACCTCTTTCTACTTTCTGTCTCTGAATTTAATTTTTCTAAGTAGCTCATAGAAGTGGAATCTGACAATGTTTGCCCTTTTGTATCTGACTTCACTTAGCGTAATGTCTTCATGGTTCATCCATACCATGGCACGTGTCAGAATTTGCTTTTTAAGATGAATAACATCCCATTATATGCATAGACCACATTTTGTTTATTCATCTGCCAATGGACATTTGGGTTGCTTCCGCCTTTTGGCTTTTGTGAACAATGCTGCTGTAAACATTAGTGTAGACATATCTGTTTGGGTCACTGCTTTCAGTTCTTTAGAGTGTATACCCAGAAGTAGAATTGCTGGATCGTGTGGTAATTCCGCTTAATTTTTTGGGAAGTCACCGTATTGTTTTCCATAGGGACTGCACTATTTTACTTTCCCACCAGTAATGCACCAAATTCCAGTTTCTTCACATCCTCACCAATACTTGTTTTATGTGTTTTTGATAAGAGCCATCCTAATGGATGTAAAGTGGTATCTTCTTGTGGTTTTGATTTACATTTCCCTAATGATTAGAGATGTTGAGCATCTTTTAATGGCTTATTGACCATTTGTCTCTTTGGAAAATTATTCAAGTCCTTTTTACTCATTCTTGAATTGGGTTTTTTTGTTGTTGAGTTTTAGAAGTTCTGTATATATTCTGGATGACAGTTTTATAGTTTTAGCTCTTACATTGGGTCTTTGATCCATTTTGAGTTAGCTTTCGTACAGAAGCTTCTCTATTCATGATGAAGTTACGTCCCAGTAAACCCATCATAAGTTGAAAATACCTTAAGTCAAAAATGCATTTGCCCCAGCGCAGTGGCTCACACCTATAATCTCAGCACTTTGGGAGGCCAAGGTGGGCGGATTGCTGGAGCTCCAGAGTTTGGACCAGTCTGGGCAGCATGTCAAAAGCTCATCTCTACTAAAAATACAATTATCTGGGTGTGGTGGCACATGCCTTTAGTCCCAGCTACTCAGGAGGCTGAGGTGGAACATCACCTGAGCCTGGGGAGGTCAAGGCTGGGGTGAGCCATGATCATGCCACTGTACTCTAACCTGGGCAACAGAGTGAGACCCTGTTTCAAAAAAAAAAAAAAAAGTTATTCAATCCACCCAACCTACTGAACATCATAGTTTTGCCTAGCCTAATGTAAATGTGCTCAGAACACACATTAGCCTACACTTGGGCAAAATTATCTAACACAAAGCCTGTTTTATTTTTTTGAGATGGAGTCTCACTCTGTCGTCAGGCTGGAGTGCAGTGGTGCGATCTTGGCTCACTGCAACCTCCGCCTCCTGGGTTAGAGCGATTCTCCTGCCTCAGCCTCCCAAGTAGCTGGACTACAGGCGTGTGCCACCATGCCCAGCTATGTTTTGTATTTTTGGTAGAGATGGGGTTTCACCATGTTGGCCAGGATGGGCATTGATCTCTTGACCTCGTGATCTGCCTGCCTCGACCTCCCAAACTGTTGGGATTACAGGCGTGAGCCACCGCGGGCAGTGTGGGGGGAACCGGCTGGGTCCTCAAAGTATGGTTTCTACTGGATGTATATCAGTTTTGCACCATCAGAAAGTCAAAAAGTCATTAAGTTGAGCCATCATACGTTGGGGACTCTCTGTGGTATAAGGTAATGGTCCAGCCTCGTTCTTTTGCATGTGAATATCCAGTTTCTCCAGCACCATTTGTTGAACCCTCACATTTTTCTAGTGTTCTCCTATTGAAATGGTGCTCTGCAAACAGTCCCTCCACCCATCTCAGCTGCCCAAACGAAAAGCTTACCAAGGGTCATCCTTGGTTCCTGTCCTTCCCTCGTGGTCTTGCATCCTATCAGTCATCTGTCAGCAAATTCTGTTGATTTGGCCTCCTAGATAAAGTGTAATCCCCTTTCCACTGCCAGCACCCTGATCGAACAACCATTGCTTTTACTTGGACTGTGTCACGGCCTCCTAACGGGTCTTCCTGCTTCCACCCTTTTCCCCTCTCTGATCTGTTTTCCACATTGTAGCCAGAATAATTAAAATAGAAATCAAAATAGATCTAAACTCCTCCCATGGCCTACAAAGCCTGTGTGATCCGGCCCCTCCATGGCTGAGTCCTGTCAGTGTGCTTTAGTCACGAGGGTCTTGCTGGTTTCACCGAGCACTAAGCTCATCCTAGTACAGAGTTCAGGGGAGGCTCTGGGGTCAGACTTCCTGTGTGTGAAGCCTTCTGCATGACCTTGGACAAAATGCTTTGTTTCTGTGCACTGTACAATAGTGATGATAGTAATAACTGGAACCCAGAGAGTGGTCATGAGGATTAAGTGAAAGGATACAGGGAAGGTGTTTGGTGCAGAGCTGGCATCCAGAAAACACGCATCGTTAATGGAAATGTGTTAGCATGGTTGGCTCCTATCATTCAGGGTCCCATTCAACTACTGCTCAGAGGACATCCCGTATTAATATAAGGTAGCCCCCCATAACTATCATGGATTTAACATTGCACTGTATCACCTTGTGTCTAGCTATCCCCACACGATACTAGAAGGGATGCTCCATGAGGGTAGGACCTCGTCCTGCTTTCTGCTATAGATCAGTACTCAGCACACAGCCTAAATTTGACAAAATGAATATATGGTCAGTTATCTAACCCATGTGGCTAAACCAAACTTAAAGAATATTGTATCACCACAGGACCAAAAAATGATTTGTTTTTTATTTTGCCTCTCTGACCCTAAAGCCAACCATTTTCAGAAGTTAGCATTGGAGGTCGGCAATCACCTTCAGGGTGCTGAGTGGAGAGGAGCCAGGAGCAACATACACACACGTGTGTGCACATGATCCCTTTACACATTTACTCAAAACCTATGCTGAGCTCTGTGCCCCTGCCTGATTCATACCTCCCTGACCTTGCTCGTAGGCCCCCACAGTTTGGATTGGGCGTTCACACTTACTCATCCCGATCTTTGGGCCTGAGCTCTCAAAGCTCCAGTTTATCTGCACATTCTCCCCTAACTTCGGAAATTATCACAACCCTAGTGCCACTGTAGTCAGTCACCTTGCCCTTCCCTGGATCAGGGAGAGAGGGTTTGGAGAACTTTATAGCTCAGTCTCAACAGTATAGGTAGTAAGCTTTTGATTTTTTTTATTTTAATTATTTTTTAAGGCAGGGTCTCACTTTGTCACCCAGGCTGGAGTGCAGTGGTGCGAACACGGCTCACTGCAACCTCAACGTCCTGGCTCAAGTGATCTACCTCAGCCCTCCAAGTAGCTGGGACTACAGGCGTGCACCACCACACACAGCTAATTTTTGTTTTATTTGTAGAGATGGGGTTTTACTATGTCATCCAGACTAGTCTCGAACTCCTGGAGTCAAGCCATCTGCCCACCTCGGCCTCCCAAAGTGCTGGGATTACAGAAGTAAGCTTTTTTTAAGAATATTTTTCCTATAGGAACTGCAACCACGTGGTTAAAATAAAAACACCTAAAAATGTACAAAAAGCTCTACCATGAAAAGTATTTCTCTTTATGTAGTACTTTTCCCCAAAGGCAACCAATATTACTTAGTTTCTTTGAGTATTTTTTTCAGACGTTTTACACAAATAAGTGACTGGCTATGTCCTTACTGCTTTTACATGGTAGCACACTCAGCACACTTCTACCTATTGCTTTTTTAGCTAATGTATTTGAGAATATTCCATATCAAATCTGTCTAGGATTTTTTCTTTATAAGTGAAGTTAAAACATACAGTAATATGCATAAAGTGCACTAATCTTAATACATGTAGCTCAATGACTTTTTACATATGTATATGTGTCTGTGGACACACTTGTAAAGCCAACTGTTTCTCTGTAACATTCACATACTATTTCATTGTATGGAGGTTCCGTCACTGGTTTAGCTTATTCTCTGTTAGATATTTGTAACGTTCTCACATTAATTTGTTAGGAGCAAAGGTGTAGCTAGTACCCTCACACATATTTCCTTGTGCATGTGGAGGAACACCATGTATCTTGGGCACTAATACAGGCTCATAATTCTAAAGTCCAAAACACACTGAAAATCAAGTTTCCAGAACTCACTTGGCAGCAACACCTGACCTCTACTGAGTTGAGCCTATATATAGTCTCTATCCCATTCAGCGTGGCTAATCCTAGGTTTGGCAACAGCAATGTTAACATGTCTCACTACTGGTCCTGCTGCAGATGCTGCTGGGGCCGTCACATAATAGATGGCTTACACACTGAATTACTTTTCTAAAATTCAGAAAACTCTGAATTGCCAAACACATTGGTCTCAAGGCAAGGATTTTATATAGGGACTTGCGGCTCACCTCGCTAAGATTTGTCAAACGTGTAATAAGTACCATGCCTGTGCTCAATGTTTTATCTGTTTTATGCCATTTACTTCTCAAAGCAATTATGAAAATGTTGTTTTTGGAGGAACGTGGCTCATAGAGATTCTGATTGAGGACTAGAGTCAGGGCGCCTGGTTTCCAGCACTGTGGAATTTGGGCAAGTTACTTAACCTATTTTAGTCTCGTAATCTTGCCTTTACTATGAGGAGCCAAGAATCATCAGATTAAGTGAGAGTTCACGTAAAACGCTGGGTGCAGTGCCCTGACAGTTGTCCATAACAAGTGCTAATCATCGCTACAATCCTTACTTTAGAGATGGGCAAAACGAGGTATGGAGAAGTGAAATAATTTGCCTGAGATCCCAGTAAGAGGGTTGTGCCTTGAACCCATGTCCACCCAAAACAAAAGCATTTGAACTATCATCCAAGAATTTCCCGGTTTATGTGGGTCTTTCGAAAGAAAGGTGGTGGAATTAAAATATGTGTGCACGTAGATCTTTCATGTTGAGAAGAAAACCAGATGATGACTCCTCTAGCCAACACAGGCACCAGTTGCAGGCCTTCTTTGTTTTATATGTGACCCTAGTATCATTTCTGTGTTTCAAAGGAGGAAAAGATTCATCACACTCTTCCTCATTGGAGGAGAACTGAAGGTGGGAACTACGCTTATTCTGTTCCCTACGTCCCATTAGCCTGAACAGTTAGTGACTCACCCAATGGCCATTTCAGGGCTGTGTGCGCCAGTCCTGGTAAGATAAGCCATGGGCATGTCACTTTAAATAATGCTCTGCCAAACCCCACTTGCCAAAGCAAATGTTGGCTTTAACCTCTTCGCTTTTTTCCGTCCTGTTTTTGCAGTCACTTTTTTTTGAAGAAAAAGAAGCGCTCCTTTACCTCGGTAAAACCACTCCCGTTATGCTGTAGGGCGTCATGGTAGCAGGATGGAAAAAGCGGGGAGGTTTATCCAGTCGTGCCGTGCCGTCAGGGGACAAAGTGACTTTAGGAAGGTAGTGGTCTCTTCCACTCAATAAGTGAGTGATGCTGAGGCTTCAAGTCCAAAGTGTGTGTTCTGTACTAGTTTTGTGTGTCCAGGTGTTGACCCCTGACAGTTGCAGAGAAGAATGTAATTCACGAAGTTCTCCCGAGAGGAGTCGCGCCTCACCCTCTCAGGGTAATGGGCATTGTCTTCCTAATGACCCCACATCTGCCCCTCTCTATGTGCTGTGGATTCCGCCTGAGACACTCCCTTCCCTCCCCCTCCCACCACCTTTCCTCATCCAGTCCTGCCCATCCTCCCACACCCAGCCCCACCCTCAGCCTCAGCCTGTCCTCTGGTCCCTGCTACAGTCCCTGGCCCTTCTCACAACACATCTCACCCTGTTGACACCATCTCTTCACATGTCTGGGAGCCACTGGAATACAAGGGTCATGCCAGTCACCACTGCACCCAAACACTGCTCCACTGCAGAAGAACCTCAGTCAGTGTGGATCTCAGAGCGCTGGCTTGTGCGTTATCTGTGGTCCACTGACATGGTGGGGGGCAGGGGCCAACCAGCAGAGTAGAGAGGATGGGGAAATTTTCTGTTTTTCTGTTTTTTGGTTTCTTTTAATAATGTTTGAACCAGGGGGCGTGGGACCTGGGGCCCTTCTGAATGTTGGTGTGTGGCAGTCCCTGGTGCCAGGCAGTGTGGCAGGGGGGCGGGGAGATCTCCTGGTTAGTCTGACACAGTAAACTGGGACATGTAAAATCAAGACGGTCTGGTGGAGAAATGTCCAGAAAAGCCTGTGCTTTTTCTAAAGATTAGGTTTGAATGGACACTACGAATCCCATAGCTGACCTTTCCTCTTTATGCTTTGACTACTAGGTAACTCAGTTCACCTATTCACTTAAATATTTCTTAACCACCTTCTACTTGCAGGCATTCTTCTGCAACAATGAATAATGCGGCGTTCCTGCCCTCGTTATAGACATTTACATCCTACTGGGGAAGATGGGCCACAGCCAAGTCCACCCATAATTATCAATATGATTTGGCTCTGTGTCCCCACCCAAATCTCATCTGGAATTGTAATCCCCATAATCCCCACATGTGGAGGGAGGGACCAGGTAGGAGGTGATTGGATCATGGGGGCGTTTTCCCCCATGCTGCTGTCATGATGGTCAATGCGTTCTCATGAGATCTGATGGTTTTATAAGGCAGTTTTCCCTGCTCTTGCTCACATTTCTCTCTCCTGCCATCATGTGAAGAAGGTCCTTGCTTCCCCTTCGACTTCTGCCATGATTGTAAGTTTCCTGAGGCCTCCCCAGCCACGTGGAACTGTGAGTCAATTAAACCTCTTTCCTTTATACACAGTCTTGGGTATTTCTTTATAGCAGTGTGAAAACAGACTAATACAGTTATCCTATGGGAATACAATCCAAGTGTTTTTATTAGTAGTACTCTCTCATTTTCCCCTTGCCCCATTTCCCCTAACTGTCCATGCTCTCCTGTTATGGCATCAGTGATGTTATGGTGGTTGTGTTGTTGCCATCCCATTCTTCTTGGGAATGAGGTGTGCTAGGACCAAACACACTGATATTCATTGGTTCAGTTTATTTATGAGGCAGTGACTAAGTATTGGGCATGAAATGGACCTAGGGGAGCCAGGTGGTTCTTAAGGAGGCAGAAAGCACTCTACATTCACAGCTTTGAACTCTGCACCTCCCTGTGCTGCCAGATCCCAGTGGGCTGACCTGTTAGAGGGGAACAGCCCCGGTTTACACACTGTTCTGTGAAGACAGGCAAGATGACAGCCCGCCAGCTCTCACGCAACAGGCGGCATTGCACTCTTAGATTTTTCCCATTGAGAGCCCAGGCTCAAGTGTGGGCAGACAGTGGGACGTAAGTGGCTTTTATGGGAAAGTGTGTTTGAGCTTTAAGTTTTTTTAAGAGCTGTAAGGCCCACTTTGGGTTTTGTTTGGTGGTTTGTTTTTTTTTAAACTTCTATTTACCTTTTTGGAATAAAGGGCTGAATCAGTCCTCCCAACAAGCCAGAATTCCAACTTGAGGTTATGTTTATAAATAGAAAATCTAGGTTTTCCAGAACTGGAAGCTCGCTAAAGCCAATTTTGTTGACAAAAGGGAGGCACTGGCAACTCATGGTCTGAGCATTTCTAGGCATCTGGAACTCCTGCGTCCCAGGACACTCTGACTTAACCCTCCTGTACCAAGGACACTGAAAGGAGCATCAGCTGGTGCCTGGGACCGTGCAGCTGGGGTAGCCCTGGAACTGCCACTCCCCAGCCAAGTTATTCACCTCTTGTGTCCTCCGTCTCCTTCCTCATCTGTAAAATGGAGTTGGCCCCTAAGATCCACTAACAGAGTATAATACTCAAAGCCACAAAAATTCCATTTGTGAGTGCAGAAGTACGGGAGATTTGGGCCAGGCATGGTGGCTCACACTTGTCATCCCAGCACTTTGGGAGGCTGAGGTGGGAGGATCACTTGAGCTCAGGAGTTTGAGACCATCCTGGCCAACATGGTGAAACCCTGTCTCTACAAAAATTAGCTGAGCGTGATGGTGAGCGCCTGTAGTCCCAGCTATTCAGGAAGCCGAGGTGGGAGGATCGCTTGAGCCCAGTAGGCAGAGGTTTCCATGAGCCGAGATCACGCCACTGCACTCCAGCCTGGGTGACAGAGACAGACACTGTCTCAAGAAAAAAAAAGTAAGGGAGATTTGAATGTCTGGTCAAGGCTATGTTCCTACAAGCTGGGGTTATGATCTTGCTATTTTGCTGAACATATTTCTTCGTTCATTCACAAATAGCAACTCGGCATCCTCGATGGTCAGACACTGCAGAGTCAATGGGATTTAGTGCAATAGACATGTCTGTCACATGCATGGAAGCTTACATCCCGGGGATGGGGTCAGGGAGTGGAGTGGGAAGACAGATCTTGAGGAAACCTGCTAGTTTTGGAGAATATTTGCCTTAAAGACAATAAGATAAGATGATATAATTGAGTGACAGCCAGTGTAAATAATAATGATAAATAACAATGATTGAGTGCTCAGTGTTCTAAATACTTTTCTCTGTTTTGTATAAGAGTAGGTACTGCTATTATTCCCATTCTTCAGATGAGTAAAGACATATAAGGAGGTTAAAGATATCCCTGAAAATGAATCATGGACCTCATCATATTCAGGGCTCAAATTATGATGGGGATCATTGTGTATAACCATATAATTTTAATCCAATGTCCCTTCTAATAAGGACTGATCAGGGTACACAGAAGAAGGTCAGAAGGTGAAGGGAACATTCACAGTCGGGGTGATGCTTGAGCTGGGTTTTGAGGGATGGGTAGGAGTTCTCCTTATGGTGTCTTACCATAGTAGTTGTTGTTTCATGCTGCCGTGAAAATTTGTGGTCCCTTCAATAGACCAAATTATTCTTTAAATGATGGGTGCAGAGACGCTCCTAAGATGTTGATCATGTAATTTGCCTATATCATAAAGACCTGAATACTTTTGAGGAATTATTTAAGGTATGTGATCACTATAAATCTTCAAAATTTACTCACAGATTTCAACCCAAAGTCACAATCTCAACATGCATAATGACATCCTGCAAACATTCTGAGGACTGGCTCGATGATTCAGGCTCTGTGTTTCAGGCCGTATGTTTCTGGGTTGTAGTTTTAAACCTGTACTCCCTTTAGCAATCTTTTTCTCTCTTGGAATCTCAAACTCCTCAAACATCACATGGGGCTCAACCAGACCGGTGAATGCCAATGAAATCAGAGGCTCTGGGGTGAAACCTGGGTATCTGCCTTTTAAAAAATGCTTTCCAGATGATCTTAATCTGCAGCCAATGGGCTGCAGAATGCCAAGGGGGGCCAGAAGGGAGGCACTGTGGGGACTGGGTCTTCCTCTCTTCTCCCTAATTCAGCCAGAGCTGTTTCTTCCAATTGTATCTATTCTATTGGTTGAGATTTCTTGTAACATGGGGGAACACATTCTGCCACCAAAAACGAACGTTTGAAACCACTGGGACCAGAAACCTGTCAGGATGGCCCAACTCCACACCGTGGTTCTCTGTGGTTTTTGCTCCCTGTGATCTAGATCTTGGTACCATTTCTGCACTCGGTAAAGCAGCAGCTGCCTTCTGTCCCAGTCCTGCCTACCCTTCCTTGATAGGTGAGTTAATCCTCTAATGTGGCGGTGGCTGCCTTGCAGTGAAGTATTTGATTACCTCGTTATGAATTACGGTGAAGTGCCCTGGTGAAGGGTCGAAGGTATTTGAGATCCTTTGGGATCGAATGTGAGATATTACTAAAACGAGACTCCATTTTATAGGTGATAAATCTTGATATTGTAAGTTTAATACAGTTTGATGGTTGTAAATCCAGTGAATCTACTGCAGGAATTTGCTGTGTGTTGCACTTATGAAATATTTAGTCAGGTGTTTCTAAAGGTACGGCTTTTCTCATAAGGTACTAACGTTTATGGGCTTAACAAGAAAGTTTCATACTGGTGTCAAGTATGCTGCTGTTCAAGGCCCTTGGAAAAGAAAAACTACCATAGTTTCTTTTTGTGTGTGTTATAAGAAAGCTCTTTGATAACACTGAGAGTCATAGTCAAATCAAGAAGTAGATTTTTGTATATACGAGAATATATTTTAGGATAAGAAAGTAGTAGGATAGAAGCAAATTTAAAGTGAGCTTTATTGCAGGTGTAGACTGTAAATATCAGAAAGGAGTTCACAAAGGTGATTGGAATGGCCACAGTGTGGATGTTAAGGCAAGTCTGCTTGACTGGGGGTCACACGTATATTTGCTTTGTCTTGCTATGTAAAAAATTACCACAAATTTAAAGGCTCAAAACACATTCATTATGTCACACTCTCTGTGGGTCATGAGTCTGGGCACAGCTGAGCTGGAGTCTTCCACTCAGGATCTCATTCTCACAAGGTTGCAACAAAGGTATTGCTGGGGCTGAGGTCTCTGGGTTGGAGATCCTTCCAAGCTCATGTGGTTCTTGGGAGGAATCATTTCCTTGTAGATGCAGAACTCCTGGAATCTTGCTTCTTCAAGACCAGCAGGAGAGCTGCTCTCTCACTTTAAATTTCCCTTTTCAAGGAAGGCCTGGATTCTCTTTTAAAAGACTCACCTGATTAGGTCAGGCCCACTTAGGGGAATCCGAATTTTGATTAACTCATACTCAACTGATTAGGGATCTTAATTACATCTGCAAAATTCTACCACCTTTGCCTTATAAAGTAACCTTACAATAGCAGGAACATCTCATCATATTCCCAAGTCCTGCCTGCACTCAAAGGGTGGACATGCAAGTCATGCTTATTAGGGAGCAGGAATCTTGGGCCAGTTTAGATTCTGCCTGCCGTGCCACAAATGTGATCTCGAACTCTCTGAGCTTTATTTTTTATGGCTGTCCAATGGGCATGGTAGTTCTTACCTGTCTTGGAGGGATGTCATCAGCTGAAATGAGATGACGTATTAGAAATCTGGGAGTAAGCTGAGAAGCCCCTGGTGCAGGCAGGAAGTACCTGGATAAAAGAATAAGGTGTAGGATTGTTGCTAAGACTACACTTCTGCTTCAGCCGGAAGATACCACTGCATACACTGGGTGGATATAAAAAGGAAGGCACCACAGACAAATATTCAATTATCTTTCCTGTGAGCAAAGAGTAGAATGAGTGGGCACTGAACCTGCTTCTAGTTCACTCTTCATGAGAGTTGCCTTTCTAAATTCCCATATTCTCAATGGACATCTTTTTTGGATTAGAAATGGAAGCACTGCTCCATCATTGACTCCTTAGTTTCGTTCCCAAGCATTTCTCAAGATCAGAAAGATGATAAAACTTTGATAATACTCAGAGTCATAGCCAAATCAAGAAGTAGATTTTTGTATATATAAGAATATATTTTAGGATAAGAAACTAGAAGGATAGAAGCAAATTTAAAGTGAGCTTATGCTGGATATGTAGACTGTAAATATCAGAAAGGAGCTCACGTAAGGGGTCAACAATCCCATGCCTTGCCACGCAGGTACCCTTCAGTGGAACCATGTTTTCCCCTGCTTCCTACCTACCCTGTGCTTCCCTGTACCTGCCTCCTCCAAATATTCCCCACGGATCACTTTTCACTTCGCAATTAATGTAGAACCCAATTGGAGACAGGTAGGGAAAGACAATTTTTTAAACAGATGCTGTGGGTCGCTGGGAAGTTATTGGTCAAATAATATTTGGAGGACAGATAACTGCTTTTGCCATTGTAACCCAAGGTGCGTGCAGCACAGCCATAATTACAAATGCAGGGAAATGGAGGGAAAATCCATCTTATTTAAAAGTGTTTTAGTGTCAGCAAACACGTTGAGATGCCATTAAGAAAGTTTTTGTTAAGGACACGTTCGACTTGAGGTTTTTAATTTGTTTGAAGTATTTTGCTAAAACAGAATTATATTGGAGTTTACATAAAAGTAGAGAATGACATGAAAAGTTTTAACTTAAGCAGCAAAATATAAAGGCTAATCTTATTTAAAAGTAATATGTATGTCTTGATTGAGTGCCCAGATACGTTCAACTGGGACTTTTTAGTGGAATCGGGTCTAAGCTGTTACACTGAGTTATACCGGGAAGGTTTTCCTGAGCTTATATAGCCAGACCTGAAATACTCTTGTGGCTGCATTTAATAAAGAAACGAAAGTCTTGAGTAAGGGGATATGATTTTTTATGACAGAAGGAATGCAAATAACTTTTAGTCTCATTGCCTTGACCGGGTTTGGTTTGATTTGATGGAGTTTAATAATGACTTATAACCTGTGCTGACAATATGCAGGCCCGCACAACGTCATTTAACTCATTTATTCTGCTTGCTGTAAAAACAAAGAGATGGCAAATAAATATATGGAACGTTCATTGTTTGTCAGAGGGCCCAAGCCAAGAGTTTTCAGTGACCTTTTAAAATATGGTCCCAGGCTAGTACTAAAATGTCTGTCACTCAGCACACACACTTGCATGCTCTGGCCTTTTAACCCATGCATCTTGTGTTTTTCTCTTTCAAATGGGTGTATGAATTTCCAATCAGCTGCAGCGATTTAGGCTTTTGCATCGGAGGATTACTGTAAATTGCAGCCTGACAATTACAATACGCAGGGCACTGGCGAGTTATTAATGGGTTCGCCTACTGATGGCTTTTCAGCGCAACCTCAGACCCGCTGAGCCGCGGTCTAATTGGATCCAGGGGTGGAGGCCCCTGCGGATAAGGATGGGGAGTGGGGCTCCCTGGGGCCCCGCCTCCAGCAGAGGAAGATATCAATTGATTATGGATGGCTCCTGTCCCCCATGTTGAATCTCTGATTCACCTCCTCCTTAATGACTTGTATTGGCTTAAGGGGCTCCGCATTATTTGACAGCGTCAAGCTCTGCTGACAAAGACCAGCAGGTGACTTTAATTGAGGACTTCTATTGCTAGAGATTTTATGCAAGACAGAGCAACAGTTCAACAGACACAAAAGAGGCCTGTTAAAAAAAAAAAAATTCCGCGGCAGTGCTGGGAGCAGACCTGGAGCGAGCTACTTTACTTTCGTTTAGTTTATAATTTTTTTTTTTTTTTTACCCCTTCAGTGGTGGCATCAGGAGGGAGACCCCCTCTCCAACTCCCCTACTTCTGGAAATTCTGCAGCCGTCTCTCCTCTCTTGGGTTTCAATATTTATCTTTAGGGATGAATTATGTCCAGGCATAAATTATGTTTGACACATCTTGATGCTGGGGGAAGAAATTAAATTTTTCACTGCTCTGAAAAACATTCCGCAGAACATATCACGCTCAGAGTGCATCCTGAAAAAACCAAGCGTGCTGTTTAGTTTTACAAAATTAAACGGACGGCCTGTCTGAAGCATCGGAAGGGGTGGAGGATAATGATCAGTGAGTGAATGAAAGGAAAAAAAAAATGAAGTCTGATAGAATCACAGACTTGGAGCCCCCAGATGAAGGAGGACTGAGCTGGGCCCAGCAAGAAAGACCCCCACTGTGAGGGGAGGTTAGAAAACTCTGCGGAGGCGCCGTTGGTTGTTGTTTGGGGGGTGGCTGAGCCAGCTGAGGTATGTGCCGTCCAGAAGGCTGGGGAGCCAAAGTGTGTCTAGGGCCGGGCGGGACTGGATCCACCTCCTTGGCACTATATGGGCAGTCCACCTTGATCTAAGGCCTGGGACTGTATGTCCTCTTTAACCTCAACCTCACACTTTTACCTCACCCAACTTCTTACCATTACCCAAATATGCCAAGTATTTTCGTGCCTGCAACCTTTGCTCAATGCTACTTTCTCTGCCTGGATTTTCCTTCTCTCTCCCTCCTTCGTCTTGCAAACTCCTATTCGCCCCTCAAGACACAGTTTGGTCAACTCCTCCAGGAAGCTTTCCAGTTTTTCCCTCCCCCTTCCCCGGACATTATGACCACAGCTCACACTCTCATCCACTGAGCTGTACTGCCTGCCCCAAAGGGGTGAGGAAGCACTTGAATATCCAGAATGACCAACCAGAATACAGTTTGCACCCCATAGAAGGTACTAAAGGTGTCCCAAAGTTTGAGAGGAGGGAGTGATGGTTTCTGGAGGAGGTGGTGGGGTAGAATCAGGAGGGCACCTTGGAAGGCAAGGTGGTCCCTCGGGCTGGGTAGGACTTTGGGGCCTTGGTGGGGGCAGGGCATGCTCCAGGCAGAGTTCAGACTCAGGAAGTGGACTGGGTGCCAGTTTCAGTGCCAGATGGTTTAAGGCTGGGAATGTTGCCCAGAAGGACTGCTGATTTGAACTAATGACGCAAGTGGGAAACCTGGGGTCTGATCAACTCAATAGCCTAGCTTAGTCTATATGTTATGAACAGGTTGGCAGATGTCCCCAAATGAGCTAATCCATACATTGTCACAGTTTCAACCTCTCTGCCTCTGGTCTGCAGAAATGCCTTCTTCTCCACCTGCCTAATCCTGTCCAGCTCGCAAGACAGTGCCTCCTCTGGGAAGCCTTCCTGGATTCCTCACGTTGGTCAACCTGGTCATTCCTCAGGGCACCTGTCACATGTTATCAGCCTTATTCTTTACATCCCTGGCGCCCATGCTAAGCCACTTGGGGGCAGATTCTGTGTCTCTGGGATTGCCCAGGATGGCCACAGTCTGCTGCAGAATGAGTAAGAAAGCAAAATGGAGGTGCTGGTTCCAAAGAACTCTCTTCGTCTTCAACTTTGGGAAGCTGGGTTGCTTTGATTTGTTTTTTTAAAAATTACCGCTTGGCATTGTATACAGGTATCAAAATATCACAGGTACCCTCAAAATATATTCAACTATTATATGTCAGTAAAAACTTAAAAGTTGGAGCCATTTCGTGACTGTCTGTCGGGATCTTGTGTAAGGTGCCTGGGCATGCTAGGGAAGATGATCTTTGACTTTGGGGCAACTTCGGTGCACTGGGCCCTGTGTGGGCGTTGGTGGTTCCTGCCACAGAGGAGACCCAGTTCAGCCAAGGACGTGGTGTACCCAGGCACACAGAGAGTGATGCAATGGGAGAAACCCGCACCCAGGGCAGAGGTGAGGGCTTTCTGAAGGTTTGGTCAAAGCAAAAGAGATGTGGGGCTCATATCAGAGAAGCCAGAGCAGTCCCCGGATCTGAAGGGAACGGTTGGGGATGGGAGAGTGGCCTGGATGGAGAGGGGTCTCCTGGGTCACTTCTGAGAGGAAGAAAAAGGCAAGGACTCTGTTCTGTCCCCCATGGGGCTGGGACAATCTGAACTCCTGCTGTGCAAGGACCATTCTCAAGACACTGCCTCCCTCAGCATCTAGTCCAGAGCCTGAAACAGGAGATTTTCCACACGTGATTTATGGAATGAATAAAGAAATGAGTGCGGAACGTGTCGCGTGGATTCTGAAGCCACATCTCCAGCTTGGCCTTTAAGCCTGGTCTTCCCAAGGCCTATCCAGCTCTTCCCTGAGCCCAGCGCCTGCCCATTGTTTCCACCGCTTTTCCTGCTTGGCTGGCAGTCCTACTTTTCTCCATCTCTAGAAACCTCAGGCCACCTTCCCTGCCTCCCTTAGCCATGGTCTCCCCATGTCCCTCCACCACCATAACCTGGGTTCTGCCCCACCTCTGATGACCTGGACCTCTGTCGTAGCTCCCAAGAGGTCACCCCGTTCTCAGCTCTCCTCTCCTCCCAACTCTGTCCCATGCAGCTGCCAGAAGTTTTGCACACAAAACATGGCTCAGATCATGCCAAGTCCCCCATGATTTGATGACATCTCTCCTTCCTCTGTGTCCCCCGCCCCTCTGCCTGCCTCTTTGCCCAGCTTTTCAGCTGATCCCCGCAGCTGTCACCCTGCTCCATCCTTCCTCCTTCAGCCATCTCTTCCCCAGGCTCTACCCACATTCCACATGGACCGCACAACACTGGGCACCTCCATTTGCTGTAGGACGTGGGCGAGCTACTTACCCAGGGACTCTTAGTTCTTGTGTTGCTATGGTGAGTGGGCTGGTTGGAGTGAATGGTCCGAGCTCTGCATAACAGAGACATGCAGAGCTTTGCAGTCAGACAGGGCTGGCTGCAGTCCCCACTGTGCCACTTCTCACCTCCAAGGTGGCCACAGCCACAGCAGCACTGGCTTGAGTTCTCAGCAGTGAGCCTGGCACGCAGGGCAGGTGAAATAGACAAATCTGTCATTCTCTCACATTCTGGGTCTCACAGGTGATTATCTACCCCCCTGCCAGCTGTCCCCCAATCCCTAAGTGAGGGAAAGGGGTGCTGCTCTTGGCTGTGCCCTCATTTATTGTAGGCCTTCCTTGGATTCATATTTCCCAAATGTCTTAGCCCTCGGGAGCCATGAACACCAAACAGAGCTGCCCAGAACCACTAGGCCAGACTGGGAGATGATTGCTTGGCCGAGGCACAGCCAGGTCAGTTATTCCATGACTGAGCAGGCCCCTGGATGTCATCCTGGCTTTGGCCTGTTCTCAGGAAGGGCTTCATTAGGGGAAGGCGGTCTGGCCAGGTTGTCAGATTTGCTTTGCCGGGCATAACTCAGGCCTCGGCTGAGTCACCGACCTAGACTCACAGGGGCCCTTGGGCATCCTGAAGTCATCTGTGTCCCTTTGCTCATTACCCTGGGGAGGGAATGGGACAGAAAGGGATGGGAGGGAAGCCAGCCTTCTTTGCTGCTGGGAAGCTCGTGGAGGAGGGTTTTTGAACTTAAAGCTCCTTTCAAAGGCACAGCTGTGATGGAGGGACATTTTCTGGCCAAATGCAGCAGAAGTTGATCCTGCGTTTCCAAGTGTCAGGCTGCACAGAGGCTGGAAGGATGGAGAGTGGGGAAGAGGATGTAGTGGGGAAATTGAGTGGGAGGAGGACAGGCTGGGGATTTAGTGGGGCAGAAGCTCACCCAGGAGGGTATGTGCCTGGAGGGTGGCACTGTCAGCCTGTCTGTGCCTACTGATGTCAGGCACAGGTGCCTCCCATGCGTGAGCCGGGCTGGCCCCACCCAACAAGGCTCCAGTGAGAGGTGCCCAAGAAAAGAAATGACCTGGCAGGAGAGCTGGCAATTGAAGCCGCAATCTCTCAGATGGGTGTGGAGATGCAGCCCAGCCCCAAGCTGAGCATGTTTTGGGGCCTGGGGACTGTGATGAGTGTTTCTTCTGCCCTCCTTAGGGGATGTCTGACTTGGGGCCTCCACCCTCCTCCTCATGCTGCTGGAATTGTGGAATGTCAGATCTGTACAGGGCTTTCAGATCCTCCAGCATCAACCTTCCTACCCTTCTCTAGACCATTCTCTAAATGAGGAGACCGAGGGAAGTGAGCAGAGAGGGCAAGTGGCTCAGCTCCTGTGCCCCACCTGCCTGATGGTGGAGATGAAGGAGCAGTTTGCCTGGGAGTCTTATACTTCATTCCACATACCACTTTCATCCTGTCTGCTGTTTTCCCCTGATCTTCTGTGCTTTACATTTTTCTCCTCTGGAATCCTTCTGTTTCAGTCCCACTCTAAGCAAAAGGAAGAAGTAAGGACAGAGGGGATTTTCAAAAGCAGTGTGTATGCAAGAGAACTAATGGGAAATGGGTGGGAAAATTGCAGGGAAGACCCTAGATGGTAGAGCCAGCTCCTGTGTGGAGAGGCAGAGAAGGAAGAAGAGGTGGTGTGAGGGTGGGGACCTGCAAGCAGGAGCTGAGATGGGGAGGAGGAGCCTAAGGAAGGAGTCTAGAGACCCAAGATCTTGTGGTGGCTGAGACACTCTAAATTTGGGGGGAATAATGTTGGATATAAACAAACGAATGATGATAATATGATGGTAATAATGAAATGATGATGGGGTGGTAGTGGTGGTGATGGTGATGATGGTGATGATGATGACGATGATGGTGATAATGGTGTTGATGATAGTGGTGATGGTGATGATGATAATGGTGATCATAATGGTGGTTGGTTGTGATGATGGTGATTGTGATGGTGATGATGGTGATGACGATGGTGGTGATGGTGATGGTAGTGGTGGTGGTGATTGTGATGGTGATGATGGTGATGATGATGGTGGTGATGGTGATGGTAGTGGTCATAGTGATGATGGTGATGATGGTGATGACGATGGTGGTGATGATGATGGTAGTGGTGATGGTGATTGTGATGGTGATGATAGGGTGGTGGTGATGATGTGAGTAATAGTGATAATGGTCATTGTGATGGTGATTATGCTGGTGGTGGTGGTAATGGTGATTGTGATGGTAATGATGGCGATAGTGCTGATGGTGATGATAGGGTGGTGGTGGTGATGATGGTGAAAAAATGAGTATGATGGTGGTGATGGTAATGATGATACAATGATGATGGTAACAATAATGGTAGTGATAATGATGATGGTGGTGATGATAATGATTATATTAACTAACTGTGACATTGGATAAGTTCTTTATCTTCATGGACCTTGGTTTCTGCATTTATAAGACAAAGAGGTAGAACTTTAGCCTCCTTCTCCTTCTGAGATTCTGTGATTCTAAGAAAGGATCAAAAGGATGTAGAAAAAATCTTTTAGAAAAGAAAGAAAAAGGGGTGAGGGAAAACAGGCAAGTTGGGACAAAACAGGAGAAGAGGGGAAAAGTTTGTCCAGTCCCAAGACAAGAGAGCCCTCTCCTAAAGCCTCTCTCTTATCCCTAGGCTGGGAAGCCTACCCCTACATTGCTGGGAAATGAGAGGAAGAGGCGTTTGAAGTGGGTTAACGGCAAGGGCCATGCCTGTGCTGACAGCACCTGATTTCCCAGCCCATGGAATCCTCACCTGCTAATTACATCTACCAGGCCTACCTCCACTGGGAATTCAGCTCCACAACAATCACCTCCCCACCTCCTAAAGGGTCTGGAGCAAATCATTAAAATATCAGGTTTCCAGCCCCTGGGGGATGAGTAGGTGCTAAAAAGAGGCCAAGCTGGATTTGTCAAAAACCAATCAGTTCTCACACGCAAATATCTCACTTGGTCCATGCAACTAGCCTGGTGTTTAGGAGTGTGAGAGGTGGTGGGAGGGGGTGCAGAGCTGGGCTCTGGGAAAGTGCTTAACCCCAGAGCACCAATTAGTTGCCCTATTTGGCCCCCAGGGCCAGACAGAGCCGCAGGGAGCCCAGGAAGGGCCCAACAGTTATGCAGGATTAAGGCCAGAGAAATTACGTAGTAAAGCACCTACAAACTCAGCTCTCCACCCAGCCGCTGCAGTTGATGCTGGCTTGGGTTTTCGGTTTGTAGCGTGGAATCAGTGTTGCTTGCCTCTTATAACAGTCAAACGGGCCTGTGGTTATGGTAGAACTTGGAAGCTGCAAATCACTAAGAAAATGCAATTCATCCATGTATTTCTTCAACCAAGAAAGTTTTATTTTTATTTTTATTTTATTTTATTTATTTATTTTTGAGGCAGGGTCTGGCTCTGTTGCCCAAGCTGAAGTGCAGTGCTGCGATCACAGCTCACTGCAACGTTTCTCTCCTGGGATCAAGCGATCCTCCCACCTCAGCCTCCCGAGTAGCTGGGGCCACAGACACATGCCAACATGACTGGCTAAAATCTTTTTAGAGCAACCACTGTATGCTGGCCCCAGGGAGGCTCCGGGAGCCTAACACTCTGCTCTTGGCAGCCACATCTTCCTTCCTTTGGGTTCTCCCTGGGCCTCTGGACCCCAGCATAGGCTCCCACACAGAGACATCCTCTGCCTGGCCCTGGTTGTGGAGGCTCCCCAGGCTCTGTCCTGGGCATTCCTCTCCTCCCCTTCCCTCCCGTCTTCTCTCTGGGTGACATCTTCTACTCCTATGGCCTTAATTACTCTGGTGGATCCTCAGATACAAGTTTCTAGGACAGAGAAATTTTTCTCGTTTCTAGACCCCTATGTCTATCCTGAACATCTCCCCGTGGAGTCCTCCAACATCAATTCATTGAGAACTGATCGTCTTGCAGCCCCTCCACAGCCATGCCTCCTCTTTCTGCTTCCTGGAGTAAAGGACCCCACCATCTTCCCAGTTGCCCAAGCTGGAAACTGGGAGTCATGCCTGTCATCTTCCTCATCATTTCCTTGCTCCTTACCCAAGGATCCCCAGGCCTGGCCAATTCCTCCTCCATCACAGGCCTTGGTCTGGCCCTCCTCCTCCTCAGCCCACCCAGAACTCACGCCCAGACAGCCGCCTGTCTCCCTGGATTATGAAGCTGAGTCCTGCCGCTCTGCTGTGCCTGCTCAGTCTGTTTGGATCCCTTCCCTGTGCAGAGAAGACCCCAGAGGGGTCTTTCTAAGACCTAAGTCAGCTTTCACTACTCCTCCCTCCCAGATCTCACGGGGCTATTTCCCTGAACAGGATTCTAGGGGAGCCACTCAACAGCCTGGGTTCCATGGGGTCTTTGCTGCTAAAGGGCCATTGTCTGGTGGGTTTCACCTCCTTACCAGTGTGAGCAAATTACCGAACACCCTAGGCCTCGGTTTTCTTACCTGTGAAATGGGGATACTGCATGCCGAGTGCACAAGATAAGATTCAAATGAGATAAGGTACATCCCATTTTTCCACACTGGCTCATGGCTTTCTCAGGTGTGTTTGTGTCCAGCAAGCATGCCAGGGAGTATAGGAGATTCAGGGCAAGCATAGCCATTTCTATAATATCAGCTTTCCTCCATTCTTGGTGGGGAGGGGAAGACCAATATATTTTTATATTACACCCAGCATGGGGATATGATGGAATCGAATGCAAATTTTGCATCCATGTAAAAGACAAGCATGAGTCTAGCAGGCATTCTTGGTACCCTGTCCAGATCTCCTCACCCTGAACACTTCAGGGCTCACCACCCAGCTTCCAAACTTGGAAGCATCCTTTCTGTGTTTGAGGGCTTTCTCTGCTGCAGAAGCCCACTCTGCTCACCTCCATGCTGGCCAGGGAGGCCAGGAGATGAACAACTTCTGGCAGCAGCCTTCACCCACTGAGCACTGGGAGTGGGTGTATCAATACCACAGCTCCCTTGCTCGTAGGCTGGGGTGCATGGAGAACTCTGACTTGTGAGTGCTTCGTTGGCTGGAGCTCCCCAGCACAATTGGATGTCAGTTGTCACAGAGATAATGACAACACAGTGGCTGTGACTTCCTGGCTGCTTTGCCTTCTTTGTCTCACTTTCCCACTCCTCTACTGGTATTTCCTGGAATCCTGCCTCCTCCACACATAAAATATCTGCACTGAATTCTGGTCTCAGAGTTTGCATGTGGGAGAATACCACTGAGACATAAGCCATCTAGCAACAGCAGCAATAGAAAAACAACACAAATAGCTGCCGATCAGCACGGGAATCGTTATTCATTCGTTGTCTTCACTTCACTCTCTCATTCTCCTATGCATAGGTGCTGTTTATAGATGAGGAAGCTGAGGCTTAGGAAGGTTAAGCAACTTGCCTGAGTCCTCACAGTGAGAGAGTGCAGTCTGGGGTTCCCGCTCCTAGAGGAGCCTGGAGCCTATGCTTGAACCTCTAGCATATGGCCACTTTGATCGGTGCACTTTGGTGGAACCTTCCAGAAGCATGACGCTGGGGAAAGCAGTGAGCGGACTGTAACCTAGGAGGTCTCCATACTGATGCTGGGCTGGCTGGGTGGCTGATGAGAAATCTTATGTGTCCAGAAAATATCTAAGCCATTCCTCCCGTCTCACCACTCTTTTAGAAACTCTCTGCTTTTTGGCCAGCTGTTGTGGCTCACACCTGTAATCCCAGCATTTTGGGATGCTGAGGCAGGTGGATCACCTGAGGTCAGGAGTTTGAGACCAGCCTGGCCAACATGGCAAAACCCCATCTCTACTAAAAATACAAAAAATTAGCTGGGCGTGGTGGTGGGTACCTGTAATCCCAGCTACTCAGGAGGCTAAGGCAGAATAATCACTCAAACCCAGGAGGCGGAGGTTGCAGTGAGCTGCGATTGCACCATTGCACTGCAGCCTGGGCCACGAGAGTTAAACTCCAACTTGAAAAAACAAAAACAAAAACAAAAAGCAAAAAAAAAAAAGAAAAGAAAAGAAAAGAAACTCTCTGCTTTTTAAACTGAGTTCTTGCTTTCCCACTTGATAAAGATCCACGTCAGTGTCTGGTGATAAAGAAACAGCAGCAGAGGGGCAAAGTTGAGCAGGGCTGGTTTTCAGGCCCAAGGAACCTGGGGAAGGGGGCCTGGCATGTGCCCACCGAGAAGCAGGTGCCAAACCCAGCCCAGAAGGCTATGTTGGCCCCATGCTGCCAGATGCGATTTTTCGTGGAAAGCTTGAAATCCAGATTTTTCATATGCAATCTCCCCATTTTAAAATACTGCCTACTATTTTTAAAGCATTTAAAACCCACCCTTTGGTAGCCCAACTAACCCCATCTGGGGTCTGAATTTTTTGCCCAGGTGGCCACCTTATGACCCGGGCTGTAAAGGGATATCGGCCAGATGCGACACGGGATAAAGCAGCCATCTGTCTTTCTGATAGGGAAACTGAGGTCCCATGACTTCCATTATGGCAAACAGAAGGGCTCATTTCCAGGCCCAGCCCACCTGAGGGGATGAAAATCTTCTCACTGAACTGGACCTCTTTGTACAATGTGGGAAACTGAGGCTGGCAAGGGAAGGATGCTGAGTTCCCACCCTCCAGGCAGCATCTCAGCCAGAAGAGGAGCGTGCCCCTCCCTGCCTTCCTCAGTTGCATCCCCACGTACCCACGGCTGGTTTGGCCCTGGCAGGGTGCTGGGAGGGACCTTGGTTTGGGCTGTCGCCGTGGGAACCCTCCTCGCACGCCTCTGTGGGTGGCTCTGCCCTTTGGTTTGTTTTCGGGGTCTGAGGCTGTGGAGTTTGCTGACAATTGCCAAAGCCCCGAGTGACTGGTGAGTCACCAGACTTCAGACGGGCTGTAAGTGTTTATTTAAAACCTTACAAACAGTTTATAGCCAATGGGCCAGACTTTACAGGCAAGGAGTTCACTACTGGATGGCCCTGAGAGGTGGCGCAGAGGGCAGTCCTCTAGCTAGTCCGCAGAGGTCGAGGGCCAGCAGGCGATGTGCCTGTGAGTGGGCTGCCTGTCTGAGCAGTGTGGGAGGCTCCTGGCCCCTCCTTGCTTTGGGTTCCTCCATTGTTGTGGCTTGGTGGTGTCCCCCTGAAAGATATGCTGAAGCCCTGGCCCCGGGCACCTGTGAATGTGGCCACGTTTGGAAATAGGGCTATTGCAGATGTAGTCAAACTAAGACGAGGTCATAGTGGGTTAAGATGGGCCCTAAACCCAGTGTCTGGTGTCGCCATAAGAGGCCGTGTGAAGACACAGAGGCACACAGAGAGGAGAGGCCATGGGGAGATGGAGACAGAGATTGGAGCGAGGCTGCCATTAGCCAATAATTGCCATGGATTGCCAGGAGCTGGAAGAAGCAAGGAAGGATTCTTTCTCCAGCCTCCAGAGACAGCATGCCCTGCTGACGCCCTGATTCTGGACTTCTAGCCTCTGGAATTGTGAGAGAGTAGATTTCTATTGTTTTAAGCCGCTCATTTTGTGTTTTGTTTGTTTACATAGCAGCTCTAGGAAATGAATGTCCTCCACCTCCAGGGCCTCTGCTAGGATCTGTTCATGGAGCACCTTCCACCCGGGGCTCTCCTGGTCCAGACCCTCATGTGCCTCATGTCACTTGGGTCTGTCTGCCTGGATGCCCCTCAGAGCCCTCCAGCTGAGCTTCACTGTAGCAGGGCCCAGGAACTCCTTTAGGGTGGCCTTGAAGGCCTCAGGAGTCTTAATGTCTACAAACCCTGGGGCCCTGGAGCAGGTGGGCAGGAGACATGGTCACAAGCATGCCAGTGACAACCTCACAGGACTCCTGGGGACAGCTGAGAACAGGATTGAGAGAGAGAAGCAGAGCTTCTGCCTTTGAGGGTGGGATGGGCTGGGGAAAAACTGCTTGTCAGTACTGACTACACTCCTGGTTCTACCATGGGTTGGAAGCTTGGGGTGCTCTCTGACTTGGTACAGGGGAAGCATTTGCATAACCCCTTGTTACTCAAAGTGTGGTCTAGGATTGACAGCATCAGCTGTTAGACTGCAGCTTTTAGGGCCCACCCCAGACCTACATAATGACAGCCTACATTTTACCAAGATGCCCAGGTGATTTGCATTCACATTCCATCAGAGAAGCGCTAGCTGGGCGGGGAAGGGAGCAAGGGATCTGGACTCCCTTCTCCAACACTCCTGGGCTTAGCCCGGATTTCAACAGGGGCTGGAGTGACCACACCAAACAGGTTCTGCAAATGCTAGTGTTCTGTGTTGATAACAGAAGAGGACGTTTTGCACTTTAGAGGCCCCCAAACATCCTCACTCAGATGTTTCATGTGGAAGTTTGGGCATCATCCTGAATCTCTCTCTGGACCCTCCACCTGTGCCTGGGCACCAAGTCCCAGGGGATTGCACCTGCTAGTGAGAAGGAAATAGCATGGGGTGGTGGCAGGAGGATGGAAAAACCCAAACAACAGCTAAAACAATAACTCGGGAAGGAAATCACAGGATATCAGAAAACCCAAAGTAGAGGAGAGAAAACAGCCCAAATCCCGGTAAAAGTGACACGTCTGTGACTCTCCCAGGCAAACCCAAATAAGGGAGAAAGGCGGCAGTAACCGGGAACTGGGGGTCCCTGAAATCCCCTCCCTATCCAGAATACCTAATGATGATCTAATGATAATTATCCACCTTTTTTTTTTTTTGAGATGGAGTTTCACTCTTGTCACCCAGGCTGGAGTGCAATGGCACGATCTCGGCTCACTGCAACCTCTTCCTCCTGGTTTCAACCAATTCTCCTGCTTCATCCTACTGAGTAACTGGGATTACAGGTGCCCACCACCACACCTGGCCATTTTTTGTGTTTTTAGTAGAGACACGGTTTCGCCATGTTGGCCAGGCTGGTCTCGAACTCCTGACCTCAGGTGATCCGCCTCCGAAAGTGCTGGGATTACAGGCAGGAGCCACTGCGCCTGGCCCATTATCCACCCTTTAACCAAAGAATCAACCACAAAATAGGAATCAACACTGGGTGGTCGCAGGAGAAGTGTGAAAATATCAGGCAGCAATTTCACAGAACAGCAAGAAAGGAGCTGTTAAAATTAGCTACAAGGACAGGGAGGAACCTGGGCTGATAAGACCCTAACAAACAGGAGTGTGCTGAGCTGGGTGAGACCGGCTGAGTCTCAATCGAGCTCCACCCGCAAACCTAATGACATGCTCATTACCATACACCTGCCTCCCCCAGCACCCTGACAGGTCCCAGCATTCCCATATTTAGTATAAAAATGGATGGCACCTCGATTCTAAGAAACCTCTGTTTTTTTCCCAGAAAACCTCATGATGATTCTACCCCCTAATTAGAAGAGCCCATACAATTAGAAACCCCAACTTCTTTGTGCCTGATGAGTTCTCATGAGTACATTAGCACTTCTCTCTTATGTGTGTACTTCTGCTTTGCAAGGAAAGCTTCTTGCCTGTCCTTTCATTCTGATTCATCCCTGAATTCTTTCTTGTGACAATGTCAAGAACATGGACAGCAGCTGGGTTTGGAGTGTCTCACCAGCGTCCGGAGACCCGCTTAAGCCCTCTGGCAACGGTAGGATGGCTGAAACCCAGTCTCTGTCCAGCCCATGCTCACACCCTCCTCCCTCTTGCCTGGATGATTCTTACCGGTTCTGGAATTCTCCTGCCTGCTTCCTCTAAGCCATTCTCTATCTGGAGGCCAGAATGAGGTGGTAAGCCCTTTAATTCTCACCAAACCAGACTCCTGCTTAACCCTCAGAGCCCTCTGCACCTGTCCCCACTGCTCACACAAGGACCCAGATCCTTACTGAGGCCTTGGGGCCTGGCCTGAGTGGGTCTGGCCTCACCTCGCGTTTCTCTGCACCAGCCCTGCGCCCCAGACCACAGCCTCTTCTCGTTCATCCATGCCTCTGCTCGGCACCTTTGACATGCAGCTTCCTCTGCTTCTGTGCTTTCCCCAACCCCCTCCTGCCATCTGGTTGATGCTGCCTCATTCTTGAAATGCCTGCTCCTCTTGGAGGTCTCCCTGCACTGGCAGATGAGGCCAGGCCTCCCCGACACATCCGTGCATCCCATGATTTTTCCTCTTGGCGCTGCTCAAAGCAGTGACCGTGAGTCTGGCACTGTGCACTGATGGGAACTCCCTGCCCACCTCCCAATGTCACAGGCCAGGAAGGCAGGGGCCAGTCGTGTCTTCCTCACCAGGTCCCAGCACTTAGCACACTTGCTGCTACATCGTTCTGTTAATGAGAGAGAAAAGTAGCAGGATTGACGTTTTGTAAAGAACTTTTTTTTTTTTTTTTTTTTTTTTTTTTTTTTTTTTTTTTTTTTGAGACGAGTCTCGCTCTGTCGCCACTGGAGTGCAGTGCTCACCTCCCACTCCCCCCCGTTCCCCTCCTGCCTCCTCTCCCAGCTGGACTACAGTGCCCACCAGCGGCCATTGCATTTTTTAGTAGAACGGGTTTCCTGTGTTCATCTCTGTGTGCCGCCTCGCTAAGTGTGGATTGCGTGGAGCGCCGCAAAGGGGAACTCTTGCCTGTTTTTTGTTTGCTCATTTGTGTTTTAATTCTGGGTCTATCCACGTGGATCCAGCCCAGCGGGCTGCACGAGTGGCCTGGGGCCCGGCCCAGCTTTCTCTCCAAGACGACCTTCTGCGTCCCTCCAAATGTACACACCTGGAGGCACACGAGAGACACCTGTGGCTGGAAAGAAGCGAGGGCCGTGGTTTCCATGGCTGCCTCTGCCGTGAGCAGACCTCGCTGAGCATCTCAGGTGGTCAAATAGTGAGCAGGAGAGCTTCTGGTAGGATTCTTGCGGTGAATGATCTAATTGGAGAGACTTGCCAGGGACCAGCTGAAGACCCAAGACCTTGCCTTCTAATCTCTTCCCGGCTGGACTGGCATCCTCTCCTGTCCCCTCCCTCCCCCTCCACCATCCCCACCGGGGCCAGGCAGGTTTTGCTGCAATGCCTGCCAGGTCATGTCAGTGCCTGCACTGAGTTCCTTCTGTGGAGCCCCACGGATGTGCTGAGTGAATACATAAATGAATAAACGACTGAGCTACGAATGAATCTACCTAGTCATTCAGTCAGTCTGGAAGTGAAGGGGCAAAATGTGTGACTTCAAAATGCTGATCAAGACAACAACAAAAGAAGCGTTGCGTTGCCTTCTTACCACGGCGTAATTCACCTCTGTGAAGCAGGCACTTTTGTCATGATTGTTTTATTTTATTGTCATTATTTGCATGGAGGCCTGGTTTACAACTATTAAACAGCATGGATCTCTGGGGGTGCAGCCGGGTGAATTCTTGCCTATATAGACCCCAGATTATCACCCCCGACACCATGAGGTGGGCTGTTTCTTGTGCATCCTCTCAGCCCCTAGCCCACCCCAGAGGCAATCTCTGTTCTGGCCCCCATCACCCCAGGAGTTTTGTCTGCTCTTGAACTTCACATAAATGGACGTGCCCGGAGAGTGCTTCTCTGCCTGGCATCCTTCCCTCCGTGTGACGTGTGTGAGAGTCAGCCAGGCTGGAGTGTGTGTGTGCTCATAGCTGGTTCCTGTTTGTGGCTGCATAGTATTCCACCGCATGGACCTGTCGCCTTAGAGAGGATGACTGTGGACTTCAGAGACCCTTCCTGGCCTGTCCACAGCTGCACACTTACTAAATGATGACGCTGGGAACCCTGTGTTTTTGTCAAGACTTCTGCTTGTTCTTTAATTTCCTACCATCTCTCTGGACAAACTCAGCCGATTGGAAAACAGGGCATAGGCTTCCCAGCCGCAGAGGGAAGGAAGGAAGCTGGAGGCTCCAGCCCCTGTGTACCATGACCTGGGGCATGCCGGGTAACCTCCTCAAACCACATTTTTCTCTGGTAAGAAGGGATGGCACTGGCTTCCTCAGACAATTAGCGTGCGCTCAGTAAATTATATTAGACACATCTAAACAAACTAACAAATGTGCCCACAGAGTCTTGCCGTGTGATTTGAGTAGGTTGCCTTTCCACCCTGGGTTTTGTCACCTGCTCTGAGAAATGAAAGGTGGATGAGTGCCCCGGGGCGCTGGCGGCTCTCCAGGCTGCGAGGCTCTGTGCTCAGTGGCCTCTCAGGCGACGCCAGGAGGTTATTTAGTCTGCCGGGTCAGGTGACCTGGTCTGAGGTTCTGCTGCCCTGATGGGTGGGGTGCAGGGGGGTACGCTGGGGGCTGACGAGTGGCACATTGTTTGATTTGAGTCCATCCCCCTAGTGTCCACAAATTCATCTTTGTTTATTTTCCTGAGACACTAAACAAGCCAGTGAGACTGAGCAGTTCCAAGCCAGACATGCGTTTCCACTGTAAAAATATTTTTGCGGGTCAGAAAATTGCACCAAAATGTTTTCACAGGCAAAATGCTGCTGTGTACCACTCAGGCCTGCGGCTGGCCGATTGCTAGAGATGGGGGCTGTACACACGCACCCTGGGAACATGTTTCAACAACACCAGTAACAACAAGCAATGTAGGAAGCACTTATTATGTGCCAGGCAGTTGCCAGTATGTTCTGTTCTTTTCTCTTTTCTTTTCTTTTCTTTTCTTTTCTTTTCTTTTCTTTTCTTTTCTTTTCTTTCCTTTCCTTTCCTTTCCTTTCCTTTCCTTTTCTTTTTCTTCTCTTCTCTTCTCTTCTCTTCTCTTCTCTTCTCTTCTCTTCTTTTCTCTTTCCTTTTCTTTTCTTTTCTCTTCTGAGAGGGAGTCTCGCTTTCTTGCCCAGGCTGGAGTGCAATGGTGTGATCTTGGCTCACTGCAACCTCTGCCTCCTGGGTTCAAGCAATTATCCTGCTTCAGCCTCCTGAGTAGCTGGGCTTACAGGTGCCTGCCACTATGCCATACTAATTTTTGTATTTTTAGTAGAGACAGGGTTTCACCACGTTGGCCAGGCTGGTCTCAAACTCCTGACCTCATGTGATTTGCCTGCCTTGGCCTCCCAAAGTGCTGGGATTACAGGCGTGAGCCACTGCGCCCAGCCACCAGTAAGTTCTTCACCTGTGTGATTAGTTTTCACCCTCACCCCTCCCTGTGTGGTCACTGTGATTGTCATCTGTTCTGCTTTGCAGATGAAAGTAATGAGGCCCAGAGAGGGTAAGTGATTCCTCCAAGGTCAAACAGCCTGTAAGGAGCAGAGCCAGGATGAGAAACCAGGTCTGTCTGACGTCAGCGCCTGGGCTCGTACCTATCATGGTGTATCTCTGAGGCCCTAACTAAAGGCCGGGATCAGCCGTGGGCTCTGCCATGAAGCCTTTCTGTGCCATTTCATGTATACAGGAGTGATAGCGCTGGGATGGGCTGTGGAGGTGGCCTCGCATCACCTGCTGCTTGTACAGACTCCGAGGAGATTAGTGTCATGGCCGTCCTCACACTCAGTGGGCGGTGGCCTCCATGGCTGTCCTTGTCACCTTGCTCTGTGCGGTTAGATATTTTGTATAATGCAGCCCTCATGGCGTAGCTGCACGGCTGAAGCCCTTGGTGTGCGCATTCATACAGAAAACATCACAGAATAGATGGTAGACCCCTATAGACCCATATGGAACTGGAGCCCACATTATAGAATACAGCCCTCTGAACGGGCGTTTGGGGACTTACAGTGTCATTGCACTCTCTGGTCATTATTTTACACTCACATTCAGCTATGTACAATCAGTGAGAAGTGAGATTAAAAGCCAATTAAAATACTGTAGGGGATTCCTCTCTCCCTCTCTGCAGGCACCAGGGGCGATGCCTAGGGCTGAGTGGGAAATAGCAGCCGAGAGGCCACTGTCACTCTCACAGACCTCAGTCTCAGGAACTTCCTGAAGTGACAGCCCCATGCATTCCTGGGATTATACACATCTTTTTGCTAAAGGCAGCTCCAAATGCCAGCCAGTCCCCGGCCTGGTGCTCCAGTGGAGAAGTGTGATTGGTTGGGAGGTAAGAGCTGGGCTTGCTGGGAGGCATCTGTGAGCCTCAGTCTTGGAGGAGACTCCCCACGGGGTGTGGAGGTGGAGGGTGAATACATTTGATCCAATGCACTGACGCAGTCTCTAGCCTGGGAGGGTAGATCCGCTGGGTGGCTTTGTTTCTCATCCTTCTCCCTGAAGGCAGGGCCATGGTGACACCTCTTAGTGTCCCTGGGCCTGGCACAGAGGAGCCCTCACATGTGCTTGGTGACAGATGACATGGAGTTAGGGTCCTGCTGCCTTCAGAGTGAGGAAGCCACTCCTCTGTCTGTGGAGAAGTGTTCCCGGGGTCACTGACCAACCATGCCTGAAGCTGGGGCTCTAGCAAAGGTGGGACAGGGCAGGACAGTCCTAGGGCCTGTCCACGGGGCAGCTCATGGCCAGGACAATGACCACCAAGCCCCCTGCACACTCAGGGGCTCAGTGTGAGCCCTCAGGAATGAAGGAGTGAGCCCTGCCTGTCCAGGCCCTGGCCTGGGATGACCCAGGTCTGTGTCAGGCATCCATGTGGCCCCTCAGCCAGTGCGGTCCCTGCAAGTATCATCAGGAGGCCAAGAAGAAAACGCTGCATCTTTCTCTTTTTGTCTGTGTAAGGTTAGAATGCACACAGTGTCTGGCTCGGGGGAGGTGTCTGTAAACAATTTTTAAACAAACTTATGTAATATTTAGAACTACATTCAGGCATCCAATAATTACATTTTGGCAACAATATACTGAATATATGACAGTGATCTCCTGAGGTTATCGTGGAGCTAAAAGCTTCCTATGGCCTAGTGACACTGTAACACGAAGCATTACTCACATGTCTGCGGCAATGCTGGTGTCAGCAGACCTCCTGGGCTCCCAGGGGCATAAAAGTCTAGCACGTGTGATTATGGACTGTATATAATACTCGATACTGATAATAAACGACTATGCTACTGATTTATATGTTTACTACATTATACTTTTTATTCTTATTTTAGAGTATACTCTTTTTTTTTTTTTGAGATGGAGTTTCACTCTTGTCACCCAGGCTGGAGTGCAGTGGCGGGATCTTGGCTCACTGCAACCTCTGCCTCCCGGGTTCAGGTGATTCTCCTGCCTCAGCCTCCAGAGTAGCTGGGATTACAGGTGCTCACCACCACACCCGGCTAATTTTTTTTTATTTTTAGTAGAGACGGGGTTTCACCATGTCTCGAACTCCTGACTTCAGGTGATCCACCCACTTTGGCCTCCCAAAGTGCTGGGATTACAGGTGTGAGCCACCACGCCTGGCCTTAGAGTGTACTCCTTCTACTTGTTAAAAAAGTTAACTGTAAATCAGCCTCAGGCAGTTCTTCAGGAGGTACCCAGAAGAAGGCATTGTTATCATAGGAGAGGACAGCTCCATGCATATTACTGTCCTTGAAGACCTTTCAGTGGAACAAGATGTGGAGGTAGAAGGTGGTGACACTGATGATCCTGACCCTGTGTAGGCCTAGGCTAATATGTGTGTTTGTGTCTTAGTTTTTAACACAAAAGTTTAAAAAGTACAAAAAAAAACATTAGAAATTTTAAAAATAGAAAAAAGCTTATGGAATAAGGATATAAAGAAAGAAAATATTTTTTACAGCTGTACAATGTGTTTGTGTTTTCAGCTAAGTATTGTTACAAAAGAGTAAAAAAGTTTTAAAAAAGTAAAAGTTTATAAAGTAAAAATGTTACAGTACACTAAGATTAATAGAGTATTGAAGAAAGGAAAATATTTTTGATATAGTTAGCGTAGCGTAAGTGTCCAGTGTTGATAAAGGCTACAGCAGTGAGCAGTAAGTCCTAGAACTTCCCAGTCACTCACCACTCACTCACTCATGGACTCAGCGAGAGCAACGTCCAGTCCCGCAAGCTCCGTTCCTGGTAAGTGCCCTAGACAAGCGGACCATTTCTATCTTTTAGACTATATTTTTACTGTACCTTTTCTCTGTTTCAAGATAGATACATAAATACTCACCATTGCATTACTATCACCTATGGTATTTACTGTGGTAGCATGTTGCACAATGCAATAGGCTACACCGTATAGCCTAGGCGTATAGTCAGCTACGTAGAGTGTAAGTATTCTCTACGATGTTCACACAATGGAACTGCCTAATAATGAACTTCTCAGGATGTAGCCCCATCGTTAAGTGATGCGTGACTGCTTTTGGTCCAGGAGGGAGGTCCCCCAAGAGGTCCAGACCTTATGTCACCATGGAGACAAAAAGGGGTTTTACACACCCCACACGTTCTTTACACATCGAGAGAGCTGCTGATCCTGGCCTGTGTGCTTATGTGTATGTGTGGGTGTGCGTGTGGGTGTGCATGTGTGTGTCTGTGTGCCTGTGTGGTGAGGGGTAGGGGAAAGCAGCCCCCTGGGGGCTGTGCTGGTGGCCATGTGGACCACGTGGGCAGGTGCCAGGAAGGGGTGTCTTAAACACAAGCGGTAGCTTAAACACAAACACTTCCCCGAGGCTGAGCTGAATCAGAAGCCAGTGGTGGGAGTATTGGAGAGTGAGTAGAGAGGGTAGGCTGCAGCCAGCCTGCTTCCGACGAGGAGGAGGGCGGGGGATGGAGCCCAAGAATCAGCCACAGGTGACAGACGCAGAGAGGACCAGCAGCTGAAAGGCGGGGCCTGGGGGGTGGAAGGCAGGCCCTCTGCATGGCAGCCTAAGGGGCACGATGCTGTCGAGTCTCGTCTCCTGGTCGCCCCCGTGTGCCAGCAACTCTGCTGAGTAATAAAGGGCACTGTCCTGTTTGATCCTCGGCCCAGCCTCAAAGTGGGGGACTCTTAGTCCCATCATCAGTGGAGGGCACAGTGAAGACACACGAGGTGACTTGTCCAAGGTTCCCTATGGCTGGCGAGGGGTGGAGCCCTGTGTTTGTGAGAATCCCAGGAGCTGCTTGTGGGATGGGTGTTTTACCTTCTGTGACGGTTAATCTCACATGTCAGCTTAAATGGGTCGCAGTGCCCAGATAGGGATATGGTCAAATATTATTCTAAAGGTTTCTGTGGGGGTGTTTTTGAATGGCATTGACATTTAAACGGGTGGACCTTAAATAAAGCGGCCTGTACTCCATCTCATGCATGGGCCTCATCCAATAGGTTGCTGGCCCGAATAGGACAAAAAAACCAACCTCTGAGCAAGAAGGGATTCTGCGGCCCATGGCCTTGAACTGGGCCTTGAATACCAGGTCTTCCTGGGTCTCCAGGATGCCAGTCTACACTGCAGATTTTGGATTTGCCAGTCTCCAAAATCATGTGAGCCAATTTCTTAGAATAAATCTCTTTACACACACACACACTCACACACACACTCACACACACACACACTCACACACACCTCCTATTGGTTCTGTTCTCTGCTCTCTGGAGACCCCTGACTAATCCGGCTTCTCAGGAGTGAATGTCAGTAGGAAGCACCCAGGATTGTGCAGCTTGAGGCTGACTCAAATCAACCCCTCTGGGCAAGCAGTGTAGCCTAGGAGAGGCTCAGCCAGGGAGGTGGGAGAGGTGAAATGGGCTCCAGTGAAGGTAGGAGCAGAACAGCAAAACAGGGCAGTGTCAAGGGGACAGGACACCTACAAGCAGGCCACTTCTGCCAAGTTCTTGTTTGCGACCATGGCCAAGCCATTTCTCTGCTATGCGCCTTAGTTTCCCTCTGTGCAGGACCCTCCATGTGCCAGGTAGTCGTCGAAGCCCTCCCTGCCTTGTCTATTCAGTGACTTCCAGAGGAATGAAGGGGAAATGAGAGCCCGGCGATGGCCCACGTTGTCCTGCCATCAGCCCCTTCTGCATGTAACTGCTGGCGGCTCACCTCTCATTCCTTCAGCTGTGGAGGTGCAGAGACAGAGCCAGGCAGGAGACCTGGGTTCAGGTCTTGCTCCACCATGAACTAGTTATGTGGCTGTGGGCAAACCAGTTTCAACTCAGCTTCCATTTCCCCTCTCCACAGACTGGGGGTGGTGATGCTGGTTTGTTTTGGGAGTTAAATGGTTGAAAATATGAGCCTGGTACTTAATACATTGTGGTTTTTTAATACACACCAGTGCTGTCTTTCTTGATGAACTCTTGCAATGGGCAGACGTGAAGTATATGACCTTGCCTTCATTTTAAGGGGCTCACAAGCTCCAGCTCCTCATGGCCACCCCGTGAGAGGCCCCTTTTGGAATGGAGTCACTACTGAGTGAATGTAGTACAGCAGGTGTGGGGACCCTGCTGTGGGCTGGGATATTGCTGTCCTTTATGACCTCAGTCTTCCTTCACCAGATGTTTCCTGGTGTCCTGAGCTTTGTGCTGGAAATTGAGAGCCTGTGGTATTAGGGGGAAAATGCACTCAACAGGCTACAGCCCAGTAGGTGAATGCTCTACCAGAGGTATTAGTGGGGAGCATAGAACAGACGAGGAAGAAAAAACTTTGTCACTCTTTTCTCCTGCCCACAAAGCTACGGAAAATGAAAAGAAGGAAGTTCTTGGGCAAACAGTAATTCTGTAACACAGGGAAATGAACATCAGTGCAGCTCCAAGAAGGGCTTTTTGTCTGCCAGTTTCCTCCAGTGACCATAGGCTGCCTTGGAATGGGATGAGCTCCATGTCACTGATTTTCATCCATCCATCTGCCACCATCTACATTTTCTTTCTTCCCTCCCTCCTTCCCTCTCTCCTTCCTTCCTTCCTTCCTTCCTTCCTTCCTTCCTTCCTTCCTTCCTTCTTCCTTCCTTTCTTCCTTCCTTCCTCCCTCCCTTTCTTCCCTTCCTTCTTCCTTCCATCCATTTTCCTTCCACCCATTTATCTGTTTTCACTCATCCATCTGTCCATCATCTTTTGTTCCTTCCTTTATTCCATCCTCCCTTCCATCTATTCTTCCATTCATCCATCCATTTTTCTTCCTTCCTTCCCTTTTCTTTACTTCCTTCCCTTTTTCCTTCCATTTTTCCACCTATCTATTCATTTTCTATCCACCTATCCATCTATTCATCTTTTCTTTCTTCCTTTGATTTATCCTTCCATCCATACACTCATTTTTCTTTCATCTATTCATCCATTTACCCATCCATTTTTCCATCTATCCATCCATTTTATTTTACTTTCACCAATATATCCTTCTATATCCTCATCCATCCATCTGTGCAACACAATCTATATCAGGCTCTTTACTGGAATCCTAGAACTCAAAATATGAGATGCCTTCTAGGGCATCTAGAGCAGTGGGGGAAGCTCAGGTCTTGAACCTGAGGGCAGATGGACCCTCTGCTGGGCAGAACCCCAAGGGAGTTCCTGTGTGGATTATGTGGGACAAGGCAATCCTGAAGTGCCTTCTAACTCAAATATTTTGTGGTTCAAGAACCACAGGAATGAGTTTTTTCAGGTCTCAACCTCAACCACTGATCACTCAAAAGGCACATCTGTTTATTCAACCACATCTGTGTGTATATGTCCCCCTGTGCCAGCCGGAGCTGGGGACGCAGTGGGAAAAAGATGGACCACATCTTGTTCCCACAGAGCTTACATCCTTGTGGGGAAGACAGAATATCAGCAAATATGTAGACATCAGGCAATGATAAATCCCACTCAGAAAAATGCAGCCATGGAAGAGGATGGAGAGATGGAGGGAGCTGCAGATGGAGGATTGGGTTGTAATTTAGGTGGTGTGGTCAGGGAGGAACTCTCTGACTAAGGGGCTTTTCAGCAGACTCTTGCAGGGAACTAGTTTCTGGGGAAAGTGTGCAGAGGGACAGTAAGGAAAAGGCCCTCAGGGTGGAGCATATTTGGCATGTTCCAGAAAGAACTAGAAGGCCAGTGTGAGGAGAAGCGGGTTTTTGGGGAGTGAATGGCAGGAGAGGTCACACCTCTCAGGGGTAGAGCACCAGGGGTCTTTAGGCCACCAGGAGGCTCTCTCCATTGGGACCAGACCTGATTTGCATTTTAAAAGGAGCATGCAGGCAGCTGAGTGGTGAAGACATTGCAGAGGGGCCGGAGTGGAAGCAGAGTCCGTGGAAAGAATGTGACAACCCAGGAGGAGGGTGCACGCGGTAGGCTTTGCCAGCGGAAGAAGAGGCCAGGAGCCACAAGTGTGGGCAGCCTCTAGAAGCTGGAGGAAGCAAGGGAATGGATTTCCCCTGGAGCCTCCAGAAGGAACCAGCCCTACCAACATCCTACATACAGACCTGGGAGACCCATGCTGGACTGTTGACCTCCAGAGCAGTAAGAGAATACATGTGAGCTGTTCCAAGCCACCGAGTTTGTGCTAACTTGTTATAGCAGCAACAGGAAAGTATCACAGTCCAGTGAGGGGTTAGGAGGTGGCAGACGATGATGGCTGTATGAGGATGGTGCCTTGGAGGGGGCAGAAAGTGGCTGCATTCTGGACACGTGGTGAAGGGTAGCTGATGGGATGGCCGTGCCGATGAACTGGGAGTGGTTGTGGTGGAAATAGAGGAGCACGGGAGAACTTCCAGGTATTTGGCCCAAGCAATGAAATGTGCCATTTCTGAAATGGTGACAGCCGCTAAAGGGAGGAGGTTTGCAGGGTGCTCGGGGATGGGGTTTTGGCCACCCTGGGTGGGAGGGACTTGTAGGCACGCAGGAAGGCATGTGAAGCAAGCAGTGGGATGTTTGCTCGGAGGCTGGGGGAGAGGGCTGGGCTGGGGTAAAACATTTTGGGGTCCTCAGTGGTTGTGGGATGGAATGAGATCATCAAGGGAGGGAAGACAGCAGGGTCAAGGGTTTCACCTTCAAGGGGAGTGAAAGCCTCTTGTACTTGCAGTCTCCTTCAGTAGTCTGGGCAGAAAAGGCACCTTCCTGCAGACAGCACTGCTTCTAATGACAAAAACACAGTCAAACAAGGCTGAGCAGTGTCCACAGATTCTGGAACCACCCAAGACCCTCTAGCGTTAGTTATCCAGGGCTGTAAGCACCAAGCATCTTAGACTAGGGTGCTTAAACAACAGAAATGTCCTTTCTCACAATCCAGGAGCTAGAAGTCCAAGATCAGGGTGTCGGCAGGGCTGGTTTCCTCTGAGGCCTCTCTCCTTGACTTACGGACGGCCGTCTTCTCCCATCTTCACGTGGTCTTCCCTCTGCACGTGTCCGTGTCTTAATCTCCTCTTAGGAGGGCACCAGTCAGATTGGATTATGACCCGACCGTATGAGCTCATTTTACTTTAATCGCCTCTTTGAAGGCCCTGTCCCCAAGCACAGTCACATTTGGAGGTGCCGAGGTCAGGACTCTAACATAGACTTTTTGGAGAAGGTGGGGGCTGGTGGGGGGGACACAGTTCAGCCTGGAACACCTCCTGAGGCACCAGGCTGGCTCTCCACTTATTAATTGGGAACTAAGCCTTCGAGCAGCAAATGAACTCTCACGCCCGTCACCAAGCGCATGGTTGGGCCAAGTCCTATTCATCTCTCGCCAGAGCTCTTCCTGCCACCAGCCCACGCTGCCTGGAAAACAGAGCGTCTCATTTCCCCGCCGCTGAGTCCCATCCCTGCAGACGCACCTCATCAGGACAGGGGCCTGGCTGCAGCCCCGCTCCCCGGCCTCACACTACATCATGTGTCACTCTGTTGGTGGTGGCCTCCGTGTAATCAAACACCCCTGAGTCAGACATCGCAGAATTAACAATCCTCCACATGGTATAAACAGAGCCTAAATCAAATGCCAGCAAAAGGATATTGCCTTTTAAATGGGTCCTGACAGCTGTGGAAAATATTATAGAATAGAATCCTTACATATGACAGACATGAATTCTTAGGGAACCCCTAAACGGGTCCTCTGGATCGTTTGTGAGATTGTATTTTATTATGGATTGGATGTATTGAAGTAAGACTATAATCTTACTTGCTCTGACCTCTGTTTTTATAGCTCTGTATAAACAGCAGTTACCGTATTAGATGGAGAGATGTTTACAGATGGAGAAATAAAAACACGCCGATTTACTGTGTTGTAGAAACCCGAAACCAGTCCAAGGCAGGGCCTGGGTTTTGTACGTCAGAGGCCCCGTCCTGATGGGAGCGGACAGCTTCGGGGGTGGGACCCACGCCGGTGGGGGGTGGGACCCAGGCAGGGCACGGGCTTTTGGCTCCTGTCGGTGGGGGACACAGGTCCCACAGCCTCAGAGTGTCAGGTCCCTGCTCTCCAGAGCTCTGAGATCTGGACCTTTGGGACCACTGGGTGGGACACGGATGAGAAGAAGGCTCACACCCTGGGATGGTTTGGCTTCTGTTCTGCACTTTTGCTGCTTCCTAGATGTGGAGGCTGGGTCTGAGAGAGGGCAGGACTTCGGAGCAGGGCGCACCTGAGGTTGCCCTGGCTCTGCGTTAAGAAGCCCGGGACGTTGAGCTTAAGCTCTCTAGGCCTTGGTTTTTCACTTCTCTGGTGTGGGAGTGAAAACACCTGTCTCATAGGTTCTTGTGAAAAATGGCTGAAATACTAGAAAATTCTGGCACTCAAGAAACTCCCTTCCTGCCTCCTTCCCCTTGCCTTTTAAAATCCTGTTACATTTTCCTTACGGTGGACCTAAGAGTTCTTGGAGAACAGCCTTCTCCTGGGGGCTGGGGGCACTCCACGGAGTCCCTTTGGGGTCCCCGAAGGAGTCTCTGGCGTGCGTTCTTCACTCACTCATTCACAGTCCGTGGGATGCAGCTGGAATAAGCACTAAGGAAAAGGCAGGGCCCAGGAGAGGGATGGGGTGTCTGCAGTGGAGGTGCTAAGGTTTTAGAAGGGGTGGCCAGGGAAGGTTGAACAGACCTGCGCAGAAAACCCAGAAAAGCTGGGGGCCCCATTCACGTAAACACTCGAGGAAAGAGGACTCCAGGCAGGAAGAAGAGCAGAGGCAAATGCTGGGAGGCAGCATAGGCAGGGGGCTGGGGCTGGAGTGCAGGGCAGCGGTGGGGATGGGGTCAGGGGTATGCCGGGAGTCAGACAGCCTCGCACGTATGTCCAGGTGGGCAGGAGCAGTGCTGCCATCCACCTGCTGGCCACAGTTCAGGGGTGGGGCCTGGGTCCTCGTGGCATCAGTTAGTAACAGCCATGTCAAAGGATCACCCAACAATTGCTAGAAACAGCCCTCCATTGGGTAATTGCTAAAAGGGTTTTCTGAGCCATTTCCACCAGTTAATATCACCTGGTTTCTATACCACACACATTAGAACAAACTAAATATCTTTCAAATTCATATTTCTGTATTGACTAACATTAATTTACATGGTCATAGCAGTTGATAAATACATCAGCATGTCTCAGGAAGAGAGGCTGGGTGCCCCCAGGTTCACTGCTGCCATTAGCGTTGGTCCGTCTCCTCCTCCTGCCCCCGTGTGTCTCGAGCCCACATCATCAGGGCTCCGAATGGCTGCTCTGTTTGACCCTGATCCTCAGGACACAGCCCACTGAGTTCTCCAAGCTGCACACCATGGGGCCTTCGTTCTAACTTTGCTGCTTCCCCTGGACCACTCCCTGTGGTGAAGGGAGGATTCCTTGTTTGCCACAAGGAGTTCTGTTTTGTGTACTCTTGTCACAAAAGGGTACTACACATCTCTCAGGGGACATGTTGTTGGGGTGCTGGGGAGACAGTGTGAACAAGGCAAGCAGCTTACCTCATGGGACCAGCACTGACCTGACGGGGAAGACGGAGAATCACCGAGATGAAGGGATGCAGTGGATGCTCCCTGCCAGGTGACAGGAATGCCAGGCATGGGCAGGGACAGGGACTTGGGGTCACGAAGGACCCCTCTGATGTGGGCTGCTTCCTGCAGATAAAAGGACTTCCTGGGTTGCCTACTTCTTATTCCAGATCAGGGGATTTTAGGTGCAATCCAAAGCCCGGGGAGAAGAACCGCCCTGAAGGGATCGGACTGTTTGTACAGTGTTTTCCGCTTCTTATTTCTGGGGCTTCACAACGTGTGTGGAGGGCGGGGCAGGCACCCGACAGGTGAGGATGCTGAGCCCACAGGCATCAACTCAGCAGGAGGCAGCAGAACCTGCCGCAGGGCAGGGAGTTGTGGGGAGGCCTCCCTTTCCCAGAGCCTGCGGGTGCCCTGCTTCCTCGATCCTGCCATCCTCCCAGTGGCATGCACCTGCCCTCCCCCAGGGGTGCAGTGGAGAAGATAAGGGTTGTCTTCAGAGAGCCGGTGGCCTGGGACACAGGGAGAGCCTAGGCTGGTTCTAGATGGTTCCAAACAGTGAAGAACGCTGCAGCTCAATCCAAAGGGACCTTGAGAGCTTTGGAATAAAGAGTGCTGTCCTGGAGGGGGCCCCTGTCGTAGGAGGCGCCAGAGCAGAGCTGGGAGCCAGAGTCTCGGGGGAAGGTGTGTGGCTTCTTCTGGCAGGCAGGAGTCCTCAGGGCCTCCTCCCTCCTCCTTGGCTGGAGGGTCCGTGAGTCTAGGGCAGGGCAATTTTACCCCCCACGGGACAATGGGCTGTAATTGGAGATCTTTTTTGGTTATCACACTGTGAGATGGGGAGAGACATTGCTCATCCACCAGTGGGTAGAGGTCAGGGATGCTGCTAATTGTCTTACAGTGCCTAGGACAGCCCCCATCAGAGAATTCCCAGGCGCAAAGTGCCCAGAGTGCCCACAGTGCTGTGGCTGAAGAATCCTGGTTTGGTAAACATTTACATCTGACGAATACCTCAGAAGTCAGTGCACTTTGAAAACGGGGAAACTGAGACCCAGAGAAAGAAAGGGTCTCGCTCAGGGCACACGGCGAATCACGGGGCAGAGCCAAGACTAGTATCCCACGGACTCTCATCCAGGGCACATTCCTCTATACCAGGCCAATCCAGTTACCCAGCTCACCTGAGACACTCCCTGGTCTCTGCCAGCCTTTTGCCTGTGCGGACAGTCAAGGTGCAGGGTCTAGCCAAGGGTTAAGACAACACTGCGCCTGCACAGTCTCATCTTGGAGTAAACGCAGTTGCTGCTTGCTGTGTGGCCGCAAGTTGGAAATTGTTTGCTTTTTCTTGCTTTTTCCTACCAGAGTCTGGACTGAGCTCAAACCAGACTTGCCATCTCATCCCCAAGCCGCAAACCCCAGCAGGCTTCCTCGTGCCTCTATCTTAGGTCTAATACAGCGATCATTGGCACAGTTTCTACTCTTAACTGAAACCAGTGTCTTTTCTGCCTGCGGCCAACGGCACAGTTGATAGATGAAAGGTTTGGCCTCTTTGGTTCAATTAAAGATTGCTCATCTCTGGGTTTATGAGGATGAGTGTACAGAAGGTTTACAGCGTGGGCTTCTCATCTGGCCATCTCTGCCAATGCCTCCTTTAAGATGTAGAGAGAGGGCCCTAGCCTGGGTGTAACAACTGATTAGAGGCTGATACATGAAAACGTACTGGACTCTCCCTCAGAATCTGGTGCAAAATGAGGCACCAGGTGTGGGTGCCTAACTTGTACGTGTGCATTACCCAACCACACCAGAGAGGTGTGGCAGTGGGTACCCGTCTCTTCTGTCCATGGGAGCAGTGGGAGTGGTTCATGGCTCTGTGTCATTTGTAGGTGTTCCTGCTGAGAAGTAGCCATCTGGGGCAGGTACTGAGGGGGCACTGCAGTGGGAGGAGCAGAAATTGCCTGGGAATTCATGGGAACTCATGGGAACTCATGAAGTAGGGCAGATGGGGACAGAGAGTCTGACCCTGGGGTGGCACATGGATTCCATCTTCCTTTTCTTTTCCTGTCTCTTTTGAAATAATTATAGACTCACAAGAAATTGCAAAAACAGTATAGTGTCATGTGCACCCTTCACACATCTTATGTAACTCTAGTGCTTCATCAAAACCAGACATCATTCTTCACAATGTAATTAACCAGACTACACACTGTACTTGGATTTCACCAGTTATTATGCACATTCATGTGGCTTTATTTTTCTGTATGTCTTTGTGTATGACTGTATGGCATTTTATCCCACCTATAGAGTCATGTAATCAGCATCACAATCAAGATACAGAATGTTCTGTCATGAAAAGAACACACCCTACTGTGTTCCTTTTATAGTCACACCCGCCCCCACAGGCCTGATTATCTCCTCTCCATCTCTGTGATCTGGTCATTTTGACTATGTTGTATAAATGGAGTCATGCGGTATGTAACCTTTTGAGACTGGCTTTTTTTTCACTTAGCATAATTCCCTTGAAATTCATCCAGACTGTTGGATGCATCAATAGTTTGTTCCTTCTTATTGAGTAGTAGTCCACGGTATGGATATACCAGTTTGTTTGACCTGAATTACATCAAACTTGTCAACTCCATTGATTTGGGAGTGGCTGCCTGAGACACAGGGATAAGGAACGATTCCCAGCTAGTTAGCAGAGGAAACACCACGGTGAGTAGCGATGCTCTTCCTATTCATTAATTCATGCATTCACTCAAGATATTTATTTTGCATCAATGCTGCATCATGAACAACACAACGGTGAGCAAAACAGATCCAATTCTAGATATCTTTGAGCTTATGTCTTAGTGGAGGGGACAAATATTTAATAAATAAACAGGAAAAAATATATAACTTTAAGGAAAAAGAGCAGGGTTCTGGGAGAGAATGAAACTTTGGATGGGATGATTGCTGCAGCCTTGTCCAAGGAAGGGGACAAGATGAAGAGTCATTGACTCATGGAGGGGAATGGCATTCCAGGAACAGCATGTGTGAGGGCTCTGAGGCTGGACAAAGGCGCACAGATTGAAAGAATGAACAGAAGGCAGAAAGGTCGAGGCTATTCAGTGGTCCAAGGCGAGGACAGCCAGAGAGGTGAGCAGATCATTCGGGTCCTAGGAGGAACATTTTTTCTCCAGGGCAAGGAGAATCCATTAGAGCATTTTTAACAGAGGAGTAGCATTTTCAGGTTTGGGTTTTACAAAGACTGAGCTGACTGTTGTGTGGAGACATGACCTTCGTGGGTGAGAACGGAAGCTCAGAGCTATTTGGAGGTCATGGTGGTCTCCTGTGACCATGACCATGGGGGCCTGTCTGAGATCTCATCAGTGGAAATTAAGAGAAGTGGACAGATTGGACATGTTGGAGGGGTTGGTGTCCAGGAGGTGGAAGTGTGTGGACAGTACATGGAGGGGGTGCTGAGGGCTGGGGTGCGTGAGAGTGGAGTACTTGTCCAGTGACTGCTGATGTCTCTCTAGGTTGTGGGGAAAGGGGTGCCTGGGGTGGCAGAAGTAGCATGGACAGGCCCTGGAGAGAGGGCAGAGTTTATATTCTGGCTCCACCATTTATTGGCTGCCCGTGCTTGGAGCAGTGACTTAGTTTCACCCAGCCTTTATTTCCCCATCTGTAGAATGGGGATAATCATTATTCAGTGCAGCTGATGCCAGGATCAAATGGGACATCACACACATGACACCCAGCTCAGCAGCTGGTGCAAAGGCACTCAGCAAGTTACAATCATCTTTTCATCTCCTCTCACTGAGGGCAGGGATTGGGTCTCATCCAGTCTTGTCATGATACCATCTGGCAAAGTGCTGACACAGGGCCTGTGCTCCGTGTAGGCTTGTTAATTTCCTCCCTTTCCTCAAGAGTCCTCTCATCCAGGGACATGTGGACAGTGCTGGATGGCTATGGGGCTGCTCTGTGAGGTGGGTGGCAGTGCAGGGGGCTCAGAGGACAGACTGGATTGCTTCTAGCCCAGTGCACTGCGGTTCTTGCTGAGCTAGCTGTCCAGGGCCCTTAGATTTGTTGGAACTGGAGTATTCTTTCTTTTTTAGAGTGTGTGATTCATACTACATGTTGATCTTTGGAGTTTTAAAAAGCATGACCCCAGAGACAGGGCTGGAAATGATGACTTTGCAGGTCTCAAGGGGCAGGAATCTGCCATATTTTCTTCGTACAAGTGGATGTTCTTTCTCTTCCCTCCACTTTCTACCATTTTGCTGGTGAGGATACATCTTCCATCTTCGTGTATGTTTGGCATTGTGGAGTTTTTTTGCTCGCCCCCTCCCCCTTCCAAAAGCTGTTGTTAAATCTTTCAGTTGATGGGATTTTACATGGAGGAAATCTGGCTGTGCCTGGCTTCCCTGCCCTGCCAACCCCTTCTGTGATGTATGGAGTCACTGTGAATAAGGCTGGACAAGCCAGACAGAATCTGTCTGAAGGTTTTCCGAGTCCTGGCGGTCTCTCTTTGCTGTCCAAAGCTTCTGAAAGTAGATGGGGATATTTTATTATTTGGTAGCATATAACTTCCTCAGCATGGTCTCTTGAGGGGTTATTACTGGTGAACTCAGAGACATTTGCTACACATCAGATTTTACCCTCTGACAATGCAAACCACTAAATGAGAAAGAATTCACGTCAATAACTCGTAGAGTATGGTAGGGATATAAAAGCAAGATGTCTACTGTAAGGCAAGTAAGTAGTCAAAGGAAACTGATTCCCTCCCACCCTTTCCCCTTAGAGTGAATAGTCCTTGCTGTGTTTAAATGAATGGTGCCGGGTCTAGGTGTTGTCAGAGATTGGCTGGTGGCTGACAAAACATGACTCCACACTCAGTTCAACACTAGCGCAGAGCACAGGAGTGGGCGGGCGGGAGGGGGAGTTCTCTGGGCTGTGAAAGCACGGGGTTCAGGGTAGGTGGGAGCCATCTGGGCTTCTGGCCTCCCCTTCCCTGTGCTGCTCCAGGTCAGCAGTGTTGGACACTCTGGGTGACAAGCAACTCACCACCTGCCAAGGACACCGGTGCATCTGTGGGTGGGTCCAATGTGTGAGCACAGCTGCCTGTAATGCTGGCCCTCCAGGTCTCTGATCTAGGGTTGGGGATACACTGGACCTGCCCCTCCCTTTGCCCAAGGGCAGCCCTTCGGAGAGGTGAGAGATGATATGATAGGATGGTAGTGCCAGGTGTGGGTCTGAGTCTCGGGCTGTCACTGTTTGTGTCCTTCTCTGGGACATGGGAATGACCACAGGGCTTATCTCATGGGACGAAAAGAATTAAAGGAGGTAGCACGTGCCCGGTGTCCAGCGTAGGGGGCCTCACAGGACAGGGAAGTGACCCTGGATGTGGTTCTTGGGATGGTATAAGGACTCTGGGTCTTGCCAAGCAGCCATGGGGGAGGGGAGCCTGGGCCGGAGCAGCCCATTCCCATCTGTTTTCCATGCTGTGGTTCTTAGGGGAGTGACTTCTGAGACATGTTGGCTGCTTGACTATTCCAAGCCTGATCCCCCAGGACCAGGGTTTTGGGGGCCTTGCCTCATGATGGTTGGCATGCTCCAACTTGTTCCTCCTGCCCTTGTTTCCCCTGGTTTCATCCTGTCATTTTCATATTGCATTTTATGTGTCCTTTCATGCTGCCCGAAGTCCTTTCGGTTTTTGAGCCAGGAAGGATGCTCTGACGGACTGACAGCGTGTCTGTGCATTCTCTCCGTCACTCCCACCGGGAGGGTGCAGGCCTGGGGCTCTGAGAAGCAGTTCAACGTGGGGGCAGGGTGGGATGGTTTCTGGACACCACTCCCCCGCCACCAGCATCCCCCTACCCTCTCGATGCCCTGCCACATATCCTGACCCACACGTCCCTCATGGGCAATGTCCCCCTGGCCCTAGTCCATGCGTAGTCCTTGTTCCTAAACCATCTGGAGGCCACAGGCTTCTAGACCCCTGCCTCCGGTGGGCCAAACCCCTTTCCTAGCATGGTTGCTTGATTTTTTTTTCCCCTCTTGTAAACGAGGAGCCCAGGAGCATGGTAGGTGCTGCTTAAAGAGAAGCAAAAGATGAGTCTGCAGTTCAGGGGTTAGGGGATGGGATTTAGGGGATTTAGACTGGAGCTGGTCTTCTGGGCAGAGGCTGAAACCCCCAGTGGAAAAGGGAGGGATTTGGGCTTAGGAAAGTGGTAGTAGAAATTGACAAGGGGATCCTGGGGCCATAACCCGAGAGATGCTCTGCCCCCAGGCTTCCTCTTTGGGATGAGTGAGGACCCATTTCCCATTCTGGGACGCTGACCAGTCCCAGGGGACAAGGCAGGGGCAGGCAGATGCTTCCCTAAATCAGGTCACAGCTCTGTCCTTGAGCCCCTCAGCCCTAGTGTAACCTTGGGTGGCATGGCTGGTCTTGCCTGTTTAACAAGGGGGCATTTTGTGGAACTTGTTGATCCCCACGGTGGCTCCACTTGCTGGCACCTGGCTTGTGTGTGTCCTCCTGGCTAGCCAGACCCCACTCACTCTGTGTGCACCCACAATCACGCCAGGCTCCCCTTCCAAGTGTACCCTTCTTTCCAGACACTTACACACCCACACTAACCCCACACCCAGCCGTTCAAACACACCTACACACCCACAGGCACACAAGCTCACATTCAGTGCCATGTATTACCAAGTCACCCTATGAATTTCCACAAACACTCAGACCCACACACGCACACACACCTCCCTCCACTCACTCTCACATTCTTTTTTTCTGCAGGGAAGAGTGAGGATGGGCGTCTATGGTGTTTAATCTGGGCAGACCCCTCCTGGGCTCTGCGCTCGTGTTGAACTTGGTGTGGAGTTGTACTTTGTCAGCCGCCAGCCGATCTCTGCGAACACCTAGACCCTGCAGCATTCCCTAAAACACAACAATGAGTATTCACTGCATGTGACTGGGAAAAGGGGTGCCCAGAGGGCTGGTGAAACATTGTTTTGGGTGAGCCTATGTGTTTCTGGAAGAGGTTAGTATTTGAATCCTTAGACAGAATAAGAAAGATCTGCCCTTGCCAATGTGGTGGGCATCCCTGATCCATTGAGGGCCCGGGTAGAACAAAAAGATGGAGGAAGAGCCAATTCTCTCTCTCTCTCTCTCTCTCTTTCTCTCTCTCGTCTTGAGCTGTGATATCCATCTTCTCCTGCCCTCAGACAACTCCTGGCTCTTTGGCCTTTGGACTTCGGGACTTACCTCAGTGCTCCCCACCCTCAGTTCTCAGGCCTTTGGCCTTGGACTCCATGGACATTACTACTTTCCTGGGTCTCCATCTTGCCAACTACAGATGGTGAGACTTCTCTGCCTCCATAATTGCATAAGCCAATTCGCATAACAAATGCCCTCTTACGTATCTGTCTATCTATCTATATCCTATTGGTTCTGTTTCTCTGGAGAACTCTGACTCACAGTCCTACAGCGTCCTTCCCTGAAAACACCACCATTTTACACGTGGAGTGGCAGCTTCCTCCTTCTAGCCCAGCCTCGCTGGTCCTCCTCCTGGTATCAGTAGCCAGAATTTCTTCTGGGGACCTGCCGTTTCCCTGGTCTCAGTTCACAGGGTTCATCCAGGGCTGACCCCACCCTGGGCCCTGGGAAGTGATTCAGACTGGGCCAAACAAAGGCCAGCTTCCTCTGGCCATGGCCACAGTGCGGAGATGGACATGTGAGCCAGCTTGGCCAATAGGAATGCTGTTTTGCCTGTGACTGGAACTTTCCAGAAGGAGACCATTCCCCTGGGTGCACTGGGGGATGGTGAGTCCAGAGCTGTTGGGGCCCTGTGTGAGGTGGGATACATTTCTTTGATACTGGTGCTCCTAAATCAGCTGTGCCTAGAGGGTGGCCATTCTTGGACTCCCCTGTGCGCACCAATAGCCCTCCTTTGGCCCAAATTAGCTGGTGTTCGGCCTCTATTCCTTGCACCTAAAGGTACCTGGAGCAATACCATGGAGAGCTGGGGCAGGGGTGCCAGGCCTTGAAGCCATCTGGGGTGGAGTGGGAGCTCAGGAGTGGTCAGGCTCAATGAGAAGAAAGTTTAGTCACTAGAGAAATGGTGAAGCCAGGATTAGAACTCAAGGCCCCACCTTTCCAAATTCCCACTCTTTCTTCCTGCAGGATCTGGAGTGAGCCTTCTTCACAATCATCAGTGACATTGTAGGGGGAGCCAAGAGGCCTCCCCTTTCTACAAATGAGGCTGGGAGGCCAACCCTCCTCACCCCTCCCTGACTCAAGGCAGAGCTTATGCCAGCTTCCTTTAATGATGCCTGTCAGGCTGCAGGTGTCCCTCTGAGAGTAACCCGTGCTTAGAAGTATGGCAACCAGGGCCGGGTGCGGTGGCTTACGCCTGTAATCTCAGCACTTTGGGAGGCCGAGGCAGGTGGATCATGAGGTCAGGAGATCGAGACCATCCTGGCTAACACAGTGAAACCCCGTCTCCACTAAAAATACAAAAAAAATTAGCTGGGTGTGGTGGTGGGCGCCTGTAGTCCCAGCTACTTGGGAGGCTGAGGCAGGAGAATGGCATGAACCCGAGAGGTGGAGCTTGCAGTGAGCCAAGGTCGCACCACTGCACTCCAGCCTGGGCAACAGTGCAAAACTCTGTCAAAAAAAAAAAAGACGTATGGCAGCCGGACTTCACATTGGGAAGGGGCCCAGTGTGGAGTGTGGAGGGCTGGGCTTCTCTGTGGTCTGATGGCTAATAGGTTTACCATGGCTCAGGACAGGGAGGGTGCAGGAAGGTCCACAGGGTTCATGGGCAAGTCAGGTGGTGCCTGGTGTGGTGCCAGCTTCATTTTACTTATACAGATTTTTCTCATTTCTTCCTAACAAACAGGATCACTTTACATGTAAATAAAATAAAGCAAAACCCACCCTCCCAAAACAGATGTCACCTCTTCCAGGAAGCTTTTCCTGGTCCTCTGGGCTGGGTTAGAAGGCCCTTTCCCCCACATTAAATTCTGTGCTTGTTTCTAGATGACATTTGTCACTCAAGACTGGGGGTTTGTGGTTGACATCCTGCATGCGTAATGTCCCTGAGGACAAGGACTATGTCTTATTCATATCTGTCCCCCTGTGTCAGACACAGCACAGATGGTGAGGAAATGTTTGTTGAGGTTCTTGGTACATTTCCTAGCTGGACAAACTTGGACAACATCTGGCCACTTTTCTAAGCCTCCGTTTCTTCTACTGCAAATAGAGTTCATCAAAATACTTATGCAAAAATTGCTGTGGAAGGTTCTTTGATGTCTGGCCCCATATCTCCTTAGCCTGTCTCCGAGTTGACCTGCGGCCACAGTGGGCCATTCCAGCTGAGGACAGTTTTCTTTCTCAGGGTCCTGGGCCATCTGCTGCTCTGACAGAGGGTGTTCGCTGGCTCACAGGTCACCACAGGGGTTTGTCCCCAGCCTGCAATTGCAATTCAGGACTGCAGGGGAATTATTATCACCAGGGGTAACCCCCCAATCAATGGGGATGGAACCCAACGAGGAAGGGAAGCAGAGGAGAAAAGCACCAGCCTCCACCTCCTTCCTTGGATGGAACAATTCTGAGTTGCCTTACATAGTTTCCCAAAGGGTCCCCCTCGAGACAGAGCTGCAATTGCCTACAGAGGTGACCAGCTCATTAGCACACCATTCGCTGGCCCAGCTCCTCTGTGTTCCCCAATCCATTATTCCTCTTTCTGGGACAATCTTGACTGCACCTAGTCCTGGGCTTTGAGTCTGCTTTAGGAAAATGCAAATAGAGACAGTTTAGAGAGCAAAACAAAACAGTTCAGAAAACAGTTCACCTACAGAACTTAGCACTGTGCCTGACATATGGTAAGTGCCTCATCACTGTGGGCCATTGTAGCTATTATCATTACTCTAATTACACCGTCAACATTGTCACTGCCACCATCATCATGATCATCAAGATCATGCCTTCTCTTTCTTTAGGACTGAAACTGCCTAACTTAATGAGGATGGATTCCACTCATATCATCCCCATCTCCCCACCTCAGAACCTGGGTCAGGCATTTGGTTCACCTGAGTTGCAGATCAGATGCCCATCAGATGTCCCGGGAACTCGTCCCTGGTTTGGCACCTGCTGAAGGCCCTGCTGCAGCTGCCTTTTCTGCCTTTGAACTGTAAGATAGGGGCTCAAGTGTCCCCCTTGGAGTATAGCCAGGGGAGTCCACCCCACCCCTCCCTGTGGGCCTGGCAATCCCCTGCAGCCGGGTTCCAGCAGGAAGATCCAGTGATTTGCATAAGGCAGTCATTTTCTGGGCCCAGATGGCTGAACCCCCAGCCCTCCCCCATCAAGATGCGCATCCCTCCTGCTCTATGGTCCAGTGATTAAAGCAAACATATTCAAAGCAACGAGTTGAGCCAAATCAAAGGAAAGATGAAGAATGCATAAAACCCCAGCAGTTTAAATTTCATTTTGGAATATCAAAGGAATATTGAAATATAGGAATCTCAAATACCAATTCATTATTTAAAACAATGTTTTGCATTTACAGACTCAATTTCAATGAGATGAAGGCTGTTGTCTTTAAGAGGCTCCTATATAATATAAACTTCAGTGGGTTTAAAGGAAACAGATTGGAAACTTGAGGCACAGATAGGTTTTCTCTTTCTCTTTTGTGCTCAGCAGTGAAGGGTCTAAATTGCAGGGAGACCCAGAGATATTCACTGATTTATGATTGAGGTCATCTAGCCTTATGGAGGAGCTTCTATGTGCCTCATGTCACACAAGTGCTGGGAGAGGCACAGAGAGAGAGAGAGAGAGAGCAGTATGGCATGGTTCCCATCTTCCAGAAACCTCTGTCCTCTTGAAATAAGACAGATCCGGCCAGGCATCGTGGCTGACATTGCAATGTGATGAGCTGGGAGGACCTCTCTCCAGTGAAACAACCAAAATTGGTAAAAAGAAAAAAAAAAAAAATTGAAAGCAGCTATTAAAATCTCTAATAATTGCCCTAAGGGCGTACAGCAAATGAAAGAAAACATCTATTCAAACTAATCTGCTAAATCTGTGGCAACTGATTCACAATCCACTCCCTCCTCTCCTCTTCCAGTTGAGCACAGGACCCCTACCCGCCACCCCCTCAGGAGGGGCCCACCACCAGCATTTCTCATCCCCTCCAGCTCCATGCTGCAGACTCTGCTCTGGGCAAGAGCAGCTGAGAGGTTGGGGGCTGTCTTCCTCAGTTCGTAGGGTGGAAGTCCTACAGCCAGCCCCAATTTGTAGGGTGGAAGCTCTACCCCAGGGGCTGCAGGCCAATATTACTAAGATCCCAATCACCCTTACTCCAGTTCCTGATAAGGTAGAAGTTTCACAAGGCAGAAGATAAACAAGAAAATAAAAGGCTTGAACGCATTATAAACCAACAAAATCTAACAAACATGCATGGAACACTTCACCCAAAAACATAAGAATACTCAAGCTCAGAATGCAAACTCTGCCAAATATTTAAAGAATTAATATCAATTCCTCACAAAGTCTTTTATAAAATGGTGAGGGGTGAGGTAACACTTCCTAACTTATTTTGTGATGTTAGTATTACCCTGATACCAAAACCAAAGATAGTACAAGAAAAGAAAACTATAGAAAAACATCTCTTATGAATATGAATGCAAAATCCTCAATAAAATAATAGCTAACTCGATCCAGCAACATATTAAAAAGACTGTACAACATAACCAAGTGAAATTTATCTCAGGAATGCAAGGTTGATTCAATATCCAAGTCAATTAATATAACACATCTTATAAATAGAATAAAGAACAAAAACTACACTTTTATCTTAGTAAGTGCAAAAAATATGTTTGACAAAATCTAACATCATTTTATGATTAAAAACTCTCAGGGAACTTCCTCAACCTGATAAAGAACTATGATAAACCCACAATCAACATCATACTTAATGGTGAAAGATTGAATGCCTTCTTGATAAGATCAAAAACAAAACAAGGATCTCTGTTCTTGCCCATTCTATTCAGCATTCTGAGGTTCTAGTCAGGGCAATCAGGCAAGAAAACGAAATAAAAGTCATTCCAATTAGGAAGAATTAAAATTATCTATATTTTCAAGTGACATGATCTTGTATGTAAAACTCCCAACTAATCCTCTGAAAACTTATTAGGACCAATAAACAAGTTCAGCCAGGTTGCAGGGTAAAAGATCAACATACAAAAGTCAGTTAGCAATAAGAAACTTGAAAATGAAATTTAAAAAACAATTTTACTTATAATAGCATCAGAAAGAATAAAAAATACTTAAGGATAAGTTTAACAAAAGAAATGTGAAGTTTATACTCTGAAAATGGCAAAACATTGTTGAAAGAAATTAAAGAAGCCTTAAATAAATGGAAAGACATCCCATGTTCATTGGAAGACTTAACTTTATTAAGATAACAATACTGCAAAAATTGGTCTGCAGATTCTGTGCAATCCCTATCAGAATCCAAGGTGGTATTTTTTAAGATATTGATAAGCTGATTCTAAAATTCATATGAAAATTCAAGGGGTCCAGGATAGCCAAAACAATCTTGAACAGGAAGAACTAAGTTAGAAGACTCACACTTCCTGACTTCAAAACTCACTACAAAGCTACAGTAATCAAGGTAGAGTGGCACTGGCATAAGAACAGACATATAGATCAAAGGAATAGAATTGTCAGTCCAGAAATAAACCCTCAAATTTACAGTTAATTGATTTTCAACATTGGTGCCAAGATAATTCAATGAGAGAAAAAATAGTCTCTTCAATACACAGGGGTGGGACAACTGGATATCCACATACAAAAGAATGAATCTGGACCCCTACCTCACACCATATCCAAAAAATTAACACAAAATGGATTAAAGGCCTAAATGTTAGAGCTAAAACTATTCAACCCTTAAGAAATATATGAATAAGTTATTGTAAACTTGGATTAGTCAAAGCCTTCTTAGATATCCTGCCCAAAGCACAAGTGGCCTAAGGAAAAAAAAAAAATGGAAGTTTATAAACATTTAAAAACGTTGTGCTACAAAGGACACAATCAAAAATAATAAAAAATACAACCCACAGAATGGGAGACAATATTTATGAATTATAGATTTGACAAGCATTTGGATCCTGAATATTTAAAGAACTCTTACAATAAAAAGACAAAACCCAATTAAAAAACAGACCAAGGATGTAAATAGACATTTCTTCAAGGAAGATATATAGTAGCCAATGATTACATGAAAAGATAGTCAATATCATAATTCACCAGAGAAATGCAAATCAAAACCACAGTGAGATACTACTTCACACTACTAGGACGGAACCTTCATTATACATTGCTGATGGGAATGTAAAATGGTACAACAATTTTGGAAAACAGTCTGATGGTTCCTCAAGTGGCTAAACAGAGTTATCATGTGATCCAGCAATTCCACTCCTAGGTATAAACCCAAGAAAGGTAAAAACATACATCCATACAAAAGTCTGTAAATGAATGTTCACAGCAGCATTATTCCTAATAGCCAGAAAACGGAAACAACCCAAATGGCCATCAACTGATAAATGAATAAAAAAAAGTGATCTATCCATACAATGCAATATTATTAGGCAACAAAAGGAAATAAAGTATCGATACATGCAACAACGTGGGTGAACCTTGGAAATGCTATGTTAAGTGAAAGAAGCCAGTCACAAAATACTTCATCTTGTGTGATTCCATTCATATGGAATACCCAGAACAGACAAATCTATAGAGACCAAAAATAGATTTATGGTTGCCTGGAGCTGGTAGAGGTGGGAGGGAAATGGGGAGTGACTGCTAATGGGTAGAGAGGGTTTCTTTCTTTGGGTGAAAATGTTTTAAATTTAGATTATGGTGATATTTGTACACTCTGTGACTACACTAGAAACCACTGAAATGTACCCTTTTTAACTTCATTTTTGATTGACACATAATAAATGTACATATTTATGGGGTACGGTGATATTTCCATATGTGTCTATATTGTGTAATGATCGAATAAGGGTAATTTGTGTATCCAACACTAAAAACATTTATCATTTCTTTATGGCAAGAACATTCAAAATCCTCTCTTCTAATTATTTTGAAACATACAATAAATATTATTAACCACAGTTGCCCTACTGTGCAATAAAATACCAGAAGTTATTCCTCCTGTCTATCTGTAATTTTGTATCTGCTGACCAATCTCTCCACCTCCCTCTCTTCCCCTTGTCCTTCCCAGCCTCTGGTAACCATTGTTCTACTCTGTACTTCTATGAGAGCAACTTTTTAAAATTCTGCAAATGAGTGAGATCATGTGGTATTTGCCTTTGTGTGCCTGGTTTATTTCACTTATTTTTATTTATTTTATTTTTTTGAGATGGAGTCTCTGTTGCCCAGGCTGGATTGCAGTGGCATGATCTCAGCTCACTGCAACGTCCGCCTCCCAGGTTCAAGTGATTCTCCTACCTAAGCTTCCCGAGTAGCTGGGATTATAGGCATGCTCCACCATGCCCAGCTAATTTTTTTTTTTTTTTCTGTATTTTTAGTAGAGACGGGGTTTCACCGTGTTGTCCCGGCTGGTCTCAAACTCCTGACCTCAAGTTATCCACCCACCTCGACCTCCATAATGTCTTTAAGATTCATCCATGGTGGTGAAAATGATAGGATTTCATTCTCATTTTTATGGCTGAGTAATATTCCATTGTGTATAAATACCACATTTTCTTTATCCATTCATCATTGATAGACACTTAGGTTGATTCCATATCATGCCTATTGTCAATGGTGCTGTAATAAAAAGGCGAGTGCAGATAGCTCTTCTAAATGCTGATTTCATTTTCTTTGGATAAATGCCCAGCAATGGGATTGGTGGATCATATGATAGTTCTATTTTTTTTTTTTTGAGGAACTTCCATACTGTTTTCCACAGTGGCTGTACTAGTTCATATTCCTGGTGTATAAGAGCTTCCACTTCTCTTCATCCTCACCAGCATTTATTTCTTGTCTTTTTGATAATAGTCACTCTGATAGGAGGTGTGAGGTGATATTTCATTTTGGTTTTGATTTGCATGTCCCCAATGATTTGTAATGTTGAACATTTTAAAAATATACTTGTTGACTATTTGTATGTCTTCTTTAGAGAAATGCCTATTTAATGACTTGTAATATTGAAAATTTTAAAAGTATACTTGTTGACTATTTGTATGTCTTCTTTTGAGAAATGCCTATTCAGACCTTTTGTCCATTTTTAATAGAATTATTTGTTTGTTTGTTTTTGCTATTGAGTTTTTTGCATTCCTTATATATTCTGGATATTAATCCTTTGTCAGATGCATAGTTTGCAAATATTTTCTCCCATTCTGTGGACTGTCTCTTCACTCTTTTGTTTCCTTTGTTGTGCAGAAGCTTGTTAGTTTGATGTAATCCTATTTGTCCATTTTTGGTTTTGTTCCCTGTTTTTCTGAGATCTTATTTAAAAAATCCTTGCCCAGACCAATGTTTTGAAGCATTTTCCCCATGTTTTCTTCCAGTTTTATAGTTTCATGTCTTACATTTAAGTCTTTAATCCTTTTTGAGTTAGTTTTTGTGTATGGTGAGAGACAGAGGTCTAACTGCATTCTTCTGTGTGTGGATATCCAGTGTGCCCAGCACCATTTATTGAAGAGAATGCTCTTTCCCCAGTGTTTATTGAAAATCAGTTGGCTGTAAGTGGGTGGATTTATTTCTGTATTATCTATTCTGTTCAGTTGATCTATGTGTCTACCTTTATCCCAATACCATGTTGTTTTCGTTGCCATAGCTTTGTAGTATATTTTGAAGTCAGGTAGTGTGATGCCTCCTGCACTGTTCTTTTTGCTCACGATTGCTTGGGTATTTGGGGTCTTTTATGGTTTCATATGAAGCCCACAGCTAACATCATACTGAATGGGTAAAAGTTGAAAGATTTTCCTCTAAGATCTGGAACAAGACAAGAATGCCACTTTTACCACTTTTATCCAACATACAAATGGGGGTGTCCTAGCCAGAGCCATTAGTCAAGAGAAAGAAATAAAGAGCATCAGAATTGAAAAGGAGAAGTCAAATTGCTCCTGTCTGCAGATGACATGATCTTATATGTAGAAAACTCTAAACATGCCACCAAAAAAACTGTTAGAACTAATAACCAAATTCAGTAAACTTGCAGGATATAAAATCCACGTACGAAGGTCAGTAGTGTTTCTATATGCCAATAGTGAACTATCCGAAAAAGAAATCAGGAAAGCAATCTCATTTATAACATCTGCAAAAACATCACCTAGGAACAAATTTAACCAAGGAGATGAAAGGTTTCTACAATGAAAACTATAAAATATTCATGAAAGAAATCAAAGAGAACACAAATAAATGGGAAGATATGCCTTGTTCACGGAATGGAAGAATTAATATTGTTAAAATGTCCATACTACCCAAACCTATCTGCAGATAAAATGCAATCCCTGTTAATACCAATGACATTCTTCACAGAAATAGAATGAACTATACACTTTAAGTGGGTGAACTGTATGCTAATTATATCGCAATAAAGCATTTTTTTTTTAAATAGATCATAGAGTAGAGATGGTAATGGCTTGGACTACAGTGATGGAGGCAGGGAAAGGTTGTGCGAAATGAACTGTTTATAGACAGATATTTCCAAGGGTTTGCTGGTGGATTGGATGTGGCTGGAGAGGGAAATAGGGGCTTGGAAATGAAGGATAACTCCTGGATTTGGGCCTGAAAAATTCATACCACGCATTAAGATGGGAGAAGATACAGTAGTATCAACTTTGAGGGGGAAAGTAGGTGTTGTATTTGGATGTGTCTGAGCAGTTTGGGAGATATTGTAATGGAGACTTGGTAACACACAGGCACACATACATCACTTTACAGTTTATAAAGTGCTTTCATCCTCATAATTACTATACCTTCCCCACAGCCTGGGAGGAGCATGTATCATTGCTCTTCCTTCCATTACATAAGTGAGAAAACCAAGGCTTGCCAAGGTTAAGACATCTGTGTGAGGAGACTTCTTAAAGAGGCCCCAGGACACCTGCCCTGTCCCTACCTGGCTTTGCAGGCGTTTGGGAAGATCTGGGCAGAACACCTAGTGCAGTCGTTTCCTGCCTTAGCTGGGGCTCCTCTGCAATAATCTCTCTCACTTCAGTTTTCTTTTCTGTGCAATGGGCTAAGGTCATGGAATTATGAAGTTAGTAAACTCTATAGAAGCCCCCATCTTCGCCAGGCCCCATGGGCTTCTTCAGCGGCCCAAGGTCTAAAATGCCCAGACCATGATGAGAATCCTAAAAGAATGTGGATAAATCTACGGGTGCCCTGTCACTGTACCAGGGGCCAATCACCCCCGGGTGATTTCAATCTGATTACCCCTTTGAAACTTATGTTCTGTGGCACACTGTGAAGACAAGCAAGGGCTTGCCTAGGCCTTGGTTTTCAGTTACCTGTAAACATACTCAGCTCTGATGATGCTGCAGTAATGGCAGAGTCCGAGCCCTTGGCAGACAGAGGCAGAAACAGCATATAGGGCTGATGTTTCCCTTAGGTACAATGGGATTTACTGTTTCTCATTTTCTCCATTCATTCATTTGTTCATCCATTCATTCATTCCACTAAGATCTACTGAGCACCTGCGCTGGGCAATCCTCTCTGGAGGTAAGTACGCGGGCCAGGCCTCATTCTGTCCGTTTCACAGATGAAGGTGCTGAAGCTCAGTGGGGCAGGTGACTGACCTTCAGCTTCCTCTAGTGGAGGCTGTGAGATCCTGGGGCTCAGGCACAAAGCCTTCCACCTCAGCAGTTTCACGTGGCACATGGCAGGCATTAATAAGAGCTGAATGGGGGCTGGAGGCCCAAGACTCAGGGCCTTTCTGCACCCCGTGCTGCCTTGGGGTCGACAGGAATCATTCTGAGAAGGCTCTGGAGCTGCAGATTTGGAGATGCCTGTTTTATTCACATCCTGGTTTAAGGGCCCTGACCCCAACAGGTGTCTGGTACTCTGGGAGCCATTGGTAGAAAACATGTACCCAGCCAGGCCCTGCAACCTCTGCAGATGCCTCTGGATGAATGGTTCCTAGGACCATGTCAGCAGAGCAGAAGCCTTCTAGGGTCTGCTGGTGGACACCTGGCTTTCTTGTTTGGGGTCACTTAGAGGCAAACAAGGAGGGTGGTGAAGAGGAAGAGAAAGAGGAAAGGAGGGAGAAAAGGAAGGGGAGAGAAAGATACACCGAGAATTCAAATGCTTGTTCTACAGTTTACTTGCTTTATGACCCTGGGCAAAATTCTTAATTAAATTACCTAACTTCAGTATTATTTGTATAATAAATGTTTCTGGAGCACTTGTCACATGCCAAAGCCTGGAGGTACAGAGGGTAAAGACACAGTCCCTGCCCCTACGAGCTTGCAGTCGTGACCCGTGACAGAGTTAGACATATAGCTGGATCATCTCAGTGCAATGTTGCGTGTTTATCTCAATCTCTCCTGCTGGAAGCTTCTAGAGGGCAGGACGCTAGCTCTCCAAGCTCTGCATTGCTAGTGGTGCTTGGCACCAAGCATGGCACCTTCTGGTGGCGGATATATATTTGCGAAGTGTTACTGAATTGAATTTGTCTTGTGGTTGGGAGGTGCAGATAATTTTGGCTAGAAAGTTCATATTGGGCACACACGGAGAAAGCCCTCATGCTCCTTCTCCCCATTCTGCTTGCTGATGGCTGGAGCCTGTGACTGGCAGGTGGGTGCTCGACAACACCTTCCAATGGGAAAGGTGCCATGACACGTGAAACCCAGCAGCCTACCTCAGTTTCCCCAATGAGGCCTTTTTCCCGGCTGAGGTTTGGTAGCCATGGGAAGGCAAGAGACAATGTTGAATGGACACGGCCTTCCCACTCACTTCCCACTCATCGTGACACTGTCCATCGACCTGGGCTGGACGAGGGCTGTGTGCTGTCTTCCACCCGGTGGCTTTGGGGCTGGAAGCTGCCCTCTGCCCTCGGGAACCACTCTGGGAGCCTGCTGTGTTCCAGGGCTGCTTCCTCAGGGTTCTGCCTGGCTGATTTGTGCCCCCTCCCCAGGGCCCTCTTCTCCAGACGTGGTAGCCTGGAACACCCTATAGCTTCACAATTGACCCCTTTTTTGGAAGCCCTCTCTTTGTGGACACAGGGAGGTCAAGTGGTTCAGGGGAAGGCCATGAGCCTCCAGGAGACCTATGTGCAAATCATCGCTCTAGGACTTACCAGCTGGGTGGCTGTAACCACAAAACTTCTCAGAATCTCAGCCTGCTGTCAACTGGCTGGGAATAACCCTTTCTGCCCAGGCCCCTGGCAGGATTATTGAAGCAATCCTGTAAAAGTGCTCTGCAAACTCTATGTGCTGTGGAAAGGCGAATTAACTATTATGGAGGAAATTTTGTTTCTTTACACTCAGCCACACTCACGAAAGGGTGTCAAGAAGTCCTTGGCTCCAATAAAACATCCATGACCTTGAAAACCATCGCTATTCTTACTCAAGTGGTCCCTCTTCAACCTGCTCTGCTGCACCACCTGCTGTGGCTCCCAGCACTACTCCCTTGGTTGGGGATGCCTTTGGTCTTTCCACGTGGCTTTGGAATTCCTGTTCATCTTTCAGGGCCCGAAAAAATGCCACTCAATGCCTCTGACACCTCCTCCTTCCTGGAAAAATGAATTCCTTCTTCTCTGACACATCCTTCCTTGGTTTAAAACCCTTCTGGGATCCCTTTGTTCTCAGGATAAAGCCCTTTTCCCCTTTCTTGACCAGGCTTCGAGGCCCCCTGCCTGCCTGGCCACCCTGGGCCCTCACACTGCCTGCTCACACTCTGCTCTCTTCCGCCCTATTCTGTCCTCCCTGATGGGCCCTTCTGCTTTCTTAGTCCTCTTTACTCCTAGGTCTACACTTAGAAGGAGCCTTCCCTAGGAAGCCCTGCTGGTGGGCTTTCCTACCATCCGGGCTCATCCCGGTTACAGTCCCCACCTGCTCTCTTGAAATGGAAGGTTTATGTGTCTGTCTCTCTTGCTCCTGAAAGGGAAGAATCATGCCTTGTTCACTGTTGTGGCTTCTCATCTAGGACAGAGCTTGGCCCTAGAATGTGTTTGCCAAGTGAATGAATGAATGAGAGCATCACCCTTGGATCAGGCTGCCTTGATTGGCACTGCAGACTCTGTTGGCTGCCAGTGCCAAATCCAGTCTCCCCATCCAGGTATCTGTGCTCTGTGGAGGTAAGTCAGGAGCAAATCCTGATGGGACTGAGCTGGTTGAGTTTATCTAATTTTCCTTGCCAGTGACTGATCTAGGGATGAGTGCATGACCTGATTCTCCAATGAGAAGCAAGGAGAGGTCTGAGAAGGAGGCGAACAGGAAAGCGTGCTCCTTGTTCCTAATGGATGGGGCCTGCAGATCTTGTGTTCTACATCTGTGGATCCATCAAGGTTGTATAGCAGGAATTAAAAATAATAAGGCCCTGGGCCGGAGGTGGACGCTGTGGCTATGACCAGTCAGCTCAGTGGACCCCATGTGGAATGCTTGTGCCATTGCTGGGGAGAGGTGGTTGTCTCCCAGCGGTGTCCACCATCAACCAATGTGGCTGGCGGGAGTAAGGAAACCCCTCCATGGTGCCAAAGATGTTCCCATGACATGACAAGTATATAGAAACAGCTCCCTCTCAACCCAAGATTGCCTGCACAACCTGCATGAATAAAATACACATTTAGATGACTCTTGGAATCACTGGTGTTTGCACATGTTCACAAGCTGAAGATAAAACCTATGTATATATTTCAGACTTGTTTCATGTACATGGAAAAAGTATCATATTGGCTGTAACTTCATAAGGCTGGGAGCTCAGGCTCCAGATCTGTAGCTTGAGATAAAACCGGGCTATTACCAAGGGAGGCCACCTCCTGGAACAGCTTCAGACAAAGCCCCAGCAGCCATAATTGCGGACTCCGATGGAACAGTTGTTCCAAGAATGTTTGCAACCACTGGGATTGCATCACCCTTTCTCTGGGCCCCGGGCTGAAGCTTCCTACCACAGGACTGCGGCTTTCCAGTGGAGAACAGGCAGGGATTTCCAGAGCTTTGCCTGTGGGCCCTAAGTTGGAGATGTCCCTGCCCCACTCAATGGCTGTCAACCCCATCCAGCTTATCCAAGAGGAAGGGAGAGTGAGGCTCCTAAGACTGTCCATACCAACAAAACCAGAAGGAGGGGAGATAATACCAGGAACAGGAACTCGGTTTTCCCCGACAACTGGAAGGCCCCTTTGCTCCTCCTTGGGAAGAAGTGATTCCCCAAAACTTCTATGGTCCTGAACCCTCCTTCTCAGGAAAGAGGGGACTTCTTAAGACATGCTGAGAGACACCTATCTCCTTTCTCACCTCAGTAAAGTTGAATATGGAATAAACTGTAAAGGCCATTGAAAACAACTTTCTTTGAACACTGAAGCATTGTGATGTCCAAAAAAATCTCAGTGTCAGCTGAGATTTCATGGGCATAAAGATCCACAAGACAGATGCAAGCTCCCCTTCCATATTCTGTGTAAATGCAGTGCCCACTTTATGGTTTCTGGGGGAACTGGGGGGCTAGATTCCCCCATCGCCATCAGGCTCAGAGGTGCTGCCTTGATTCATCCCAGTTGAGTATTTTTCTCTCTGTTTTGCACATGCACCTTGGGCCCTTGGGGACCTCAGTTCACTCCCTTGGCTTACTCACATTTATGCACAATCACACTGATACAGTTTGGATCTGTGTCCCTTCCCAAATCACATGTTCAACTGTAATCCACAGTGCTGGAGGCGGGGCCTGATGGGAGGTGATTGGATCATCAGGGTGGTTTCTAAAGGCTTAGCACCATCCCCCTCGTGCTGTTCTGGTGATAGAGTTCTCAGGAGATCTGGGTGTTTAAAAGTGTGTAGTCCCTCCCCATGACTTCCTCCTTCTCTGGGCACATAAGACGTGCCTGCTTCCCCTTTGCCTTCCATCATGATTGTAAGTTTCCTGAGGCCTCCCCAGAAGCAGAAGCCACTATGCTTCCTAGACAGCCTGCAGAACCGTGAGCCAATCAAACCTCTTTTCTTTAGAAATTACCTAGTCTTAGGTATGTATAGCAAGGTGAGAACGGACTAACACATCACATTTACGCACACAGTCCCACTGCCTTTAAGTGTGTGTCAGATTTTATTCAGTAACATTTGCTTATATATAAATGAGCTTAAAATTAAATATTAGTTTTTTCAACTTATACATTTTGGGCAGATACAATTTAGTCCATAACACCTAGCAAACTTGCTGAACTTGTTAATTCACTAATAAATTAACATTAAGATTCTTTGAGGCTTTCAGATGAACAAGAATATCATCTGTGAATAACAATACTCCTGTTTCCTCCTTTCCAATATTTACACCCTTTCTTTTTTTTCTTTACTTTCTGCCTTGGTTGGGACCTCCAGTAAATGTTATATAGAAACAATGAAAGCAGAAATTTTGTCTTATTTTGGTTTTAAAAAGAAAGATTCTAATATTTCATCACTGAGTAGGATGTTTGTACAAATTTTTGGCAGATACTCTTTGTCAATTTAAGGAAATTCCCTTCACAGTTGCTAAGCATTTCTACCATGAATTGAATTTAAATCAAATGCTTTTTCTGCAAATGTTGAGGGCCCTCCTCTCTCTTCTTCTTCTTCTCAGAGGCATTGAGAAGGTTCAGTCAGATCTCCTGAGAACTCAATCACAAGAACAGCACTAGGGGGACTGTGCTAACCCATTAGAAACCACCCTCTCCCCATTTCTTTATGCAGAGTCACTCCGCAATCCATTTGTTCTGCCTTTCCTTTTTAGTCCCTACCTGAGGTTGATCTGTCACATTCAAGTGCTTCTTTCAAATACTGCTTTGATATTTCCACCCAGGAGAGAGGGTGAGTTTAAAGGATTTTCCCAAAGTCACATGGCTAGTGAGTGCTGTCAGGGGACTAAAACCCGGTATTGCTGCTTCATGGTTGGGATCAGGGAAAGGAGCAAGGTGGAGATCCTACTGCTAGGGAACTCAGTGGAGGGAAGGAGTGGCCTTTGAGTCTTTCTTTTCTGCTTGTGGCAGGCAGCTTCCACAATAGCCTCAGTGATCCCACCTACTGGTACTCATGCCCTTGTATAATCCCTTCCCCTTGAGAGCAGGCTGGATCTAGTGACTTACTTCTAACAAATAGAATATGGCAGAAATAGTGGAATGTCACTTCTGAGATTAAATTATAAAAAAAGACTGTGGCTTTCATCTTGGATGTGGGCTCTCTCACTGTTTTGGGTTGCTTGCTGTAGGGGAAGCTTGCAACTGTGTTGTGGGTCACTCTATGGAGAGGCCCAGATGATAAGAACTGAGAGAGACCTCCAGCCAAGAGCCAGTGAGATGCAGAGACCTATGTGAGTAAGCTTACAAGCAGATATCCCTCCATTTGAGCCTTCAGATGAGACAGCAGCCACAGCCATGCTCAATTTTCTGACCTATAGAAACTATGAAATAACATGTTTATTGTTTTAAGCTGCTAAATTTTGGGAAATACCAGTTCAATATTATTCATGAACAGAAATGCAAAAATCCTAAACAAAATATTAGTGAACCAAATCCAGAAATGTATAAAAAAAGAAAATATATATAATTTAATCTACATCTAGTATTCCAGATATGCAAAGCAGAATCAACATTAGAAAATATATTAGGAAAATTCACCATATTAACAACTTAAAGGAGACAAACCATATAGTGATCTCAATATTTGCAGATAAAGCATTTGATTAAATTCAATTAATGGTAAAATCCTTAGCAACTATGAAGGGAATTTCCTTAAGTTGATAAAGAGTATCTGCCAAAAATCTGTACCAAATACCCTACTCTATGGTGAAATGTTAAAATCTTTACCTTTAAATCAAAATAAGACAAACATTTCTGCTATCATTACTTCTATTTAACATTTGCTGGAGGTTCTAGTCAATGTAGAAAGTAAGGAAAGAAAGAAAGCGTGTAAAATTGGAAAGGAAGAAAGGGAAGTGTCATTATTCACAGACAATATTCTTATCCATCTGGAAAACCTAAGAATCTCTGCACAAATTTATCAGAATTAATGGCAGAGGTTAGCAAGTTTGCTAGATATTGTGAACTAAGTTGAGTCCCCCACAAATTTATATGTTGAAACTCTAACCCCCAATGTAACTATATTGGAAGATACAGTCTTTAATGAGGTTATTAAGGTTAAATATATCAGGTTAAATGAAGACATAAAGGTGGGGCCCTAATTCAATAGAACTGGTGTCCTTATAAGAAGAGGAAAAGACGCCAGAGATCTCCCTCCTTCCATGTGCACACAGAGGAAAGGCCTTGTGAGGAAACAGCAGGAAGGAAGCTGTCTGCAATAGAAAGAGAGAGATTTCACCAGAAACCAAGCCTGGAGGCACCTTGATCTTGAACTTCTAGTCTCTAGAACTGTGATACATTTCTGTTCTTTAAGCCACCCAGTCTGTGGCATTCTGTTATAGCAACCCTAGCAAACTATACACTCAATATAAAAGCAATTTATGCAAATATTGGTCACATTTTTATATATCAACAGTGAACAGTTAGAAAAGCAATACAAATATAGTATCTACAGCTATAACAAAAAATAAAGTACCTTGGAATAGAACAAACAAAATAGTTCAAAATTAAGTAGGAAACTATAAAAATATATTGAAAGGCATTAAAAATACTAACTAAATTGAGGGACATAACACTGATATAGATGGGATGACATAATATTTCATAAACATCAGTTTCTTCCAAATTGATTTATTGATCCAAAGCCATTTTTATCAAACTCTGAGAGGTTTTCTTTTTTACTATTTTTTCTGGAAGAAATTTGACAGTTGATTTTAAAATTTATATTAAAGATCCAAAGACCAAGAACAGCAAAGAGCCTCCTGAAGAAGAAACAGCAATCAGGATGACTTGCCCTGGCGGGTATCAAGAATGTAAAATGATTGTAATTCAGACAGTGTGGCGTATGTGCAAGGACAGAAAAATAGACCAAAGGAACAGAAAAAATATTCAGAAACAAACTAATGCCTTGTGCAGACCTGGTATGTGACACGTTGGCAGGAAGAGCAAAGGAAAGAAAGGTTGCACTGGTCAGTAAATGAAGTTAGAGCAATTGGTAATTTAAACTGAAAAAAGAAATGTGTCCCAACTCCACAGAAGGATCACACACTTGAATATGCAAGGCAAACTTTCTAATGTTTCAGAATGAAACTTAAGAGACAATTTTGATGAAGTCAAAGTTGTCAATCTTTTATTTTAAGGCTTGCAATTTGTTTGTCGGTGTCATCTTTAAAAATCTGTCTCTACTCAAAGGTCATAAAGATAGAGAAGTCCTGATTATCAAAAGATTTCGTGAAAAGTGAAAAGACAAGCTCCAAACTAGGAAAGATTTTTTAAAAGCATAATTGACACGAGCTTAGCATCTAGAACATCACTGTTCAATAGAAAGATAATGGAAAGTGTATATGTAGTTTTAGAATTTTTAGTAGTTGCAATTAAAGAGAAAAAAGTAACAGGTATAATTAATTTTAATATTAATTAATGTTAATACTAATAGATGTAATAAAGTGTTTGACAGAGAACATTTTAGACTGCTTCAGTTTTTTAATGTGATTAAAATTAAATTCATTAAACTTCTAGTTCCTCAGTAGTACTGGTGACATTTCCCACAGTGGTGTGGTGGCTGAGCCTTTGCTCATAATTGCCTACATACACAACTTTTGGAAGGAAGATTGCATTTTTTAATGATTCAGATACATTCCCTTCCTCAGTTTCCTACGCTTGGAGAATAGGAACAGAATTATTTTATTCTGGAAGTTTAAAATTTTATTTTTAAAGCAACGTAACAATGTTAAGAAAACTTTGAACATGGAAAAAAAAAATCATAATCCTACCTTGGACGTTCCTGTGTAACCCTTGCACACACCCTCCACACTACACACATCACACATGTGTGCACACACATGCACAGTCACATTGTTGCACATCAGACTAGGTTAAGTTCAGCCCTATTTGCCCGCTAAGAGCCCTGCACCTAGTACACAGAAAGTGAGCTATAAAGATTTGTTGAATAATTGGGCTCTGAGGCCTGTGGATTCCATTTTTAAACACGTATTATTATGTCAAAACACATTTTCAGTTTACAATATTGTCCTCATAGTGATCCTGCCAAAGGCTGAATAGCATTTCATGGAGTTCTGTGCACACTGTCCCAAACCTTTAGCATGTAATGAATAGCTCTGCAAGTATCGCGTCACAGACAACACTGCAAGGGACATCTACGTGCACACAGCTTTATCTTCTATTGGGCTATGTCTTTAGCATGCTATCTCAAGGGTGGTGATATCAGCCTAAAGCCTAGGATAATATTTAACAGCTCTTGAGATATGTTGCCAAATTGCTTTCCAAAAAGGTCACGCCCATTCCCTCTGCCACTGGATCTGAGTTACAACATAACATTGCCAGCAGTTTTGCCAGCAGTTTGTCTACTGTGAAAACAATTACTTTTGCTAAATAAAGCGGATTGCTTAAGGATTGCATTTGGTTGCATGTTTATATTTTGTTTCATCACACTTGCTTGTATTTTTCATCTGAAATTTTCCCTTTGGCTTCAAAGCTGAGAAAATAATCACCCCTTCAGGACCTGACAAATATTTGATTCTGTTTTTCTTTGCTAGGTTTTTTTTATAATCTAATTTTTATGTATAGCTTTTTAATTGAAAAAATAATCTACCAGCATTGCAGAAAATTTTGAAATAAAGCAAAACATTGGTCATAATATCGCCATTCCATCCGAGAGCTACTATTTTTTAAGTCCCTTTCAGTACTTTTCCATAGGCGTACAAATTTCACATAGTTTTAGGAATGAGCAGAGATGATTGTACATTCTGCTTTTTCACTTAACATCATGGCGTAAGCATTTTTCCATTAAGATTGTGCTTAAGAAGACATTTTGCCTCATGTCTTCTTAAGTATGATCTTAATGGCTACATAATATTTCATTGAGTGAATATATACCCTGTAACTTGATTACCTCTCTAGTTTCTGGGTATTTAGTTGTTCTCAATTTTTTTTACTATTATAGATAATTCAGCAACAAATATTTTTATATATAAATTTTTTTTTTTTTTTTTTTTTTTTTAAGAACAGGGTCCCAGAGCCACATTTCTGGTAGTGAGTATCAACTCTCAGAAAACAAACATGGTTGCGTACTCCATATCATTCTCCTCTTCTTCCTTACAAACAGATCCTCAGATTCTGTTCGGAGTAGCAATGGCCCCAGTGTAAAATTAGTTTCCCAGATGTCCTTGTAGTTGGCGTTGCTCTTTGACTCAATGAGGGGCAAATAGTAGCCTGTATCTTCAGGCTACTGGGAAAACTATTGCTTTCTGGTTTAAAAAAGAGTGATTTTGAGACCACAAGGATGGAAGCCACCCCCTAAGCTGGAGAAGCAGATGGAGAAAGACTCTGGTCATTGATGATATCATGGGATGATACATCAGCCCTGAACTCCACCAGTGGGCTCCTGAAATATTTCTAATTAGTTAATCATTCTTAAGGATATTTTAGAATACCATATCATAAATCCTTGTATTTCCCAGAGGAAATGAAGGATGGGGGATGTTTAGGGGAGGAAAATAAAACATGCTAAACATCTGTTAGATCTACACTAGATGCCCTACATACAATATATGCCCTAGCTGTTGCTATGATCTGAATATTTGTGTCACCCCAAAATTCAAATATTGAAACCTAACTCCCAATGTGATGGTATAAGGAGGTGGGGCCTTTGGGAGGTGATTAAGTCATGACGCTGGCACTTTCATGGATGGGATTTTTACCCTTATAAAAGAGGCAGGAGGGAGTTTGTTCGCCCCTTCAGCCATGTGAAGACACAACTGGAAGATGTCAACTATGAGCAGAGAGCCCTCACCGGACACCAGATCTGCTGGCACATTGATCTTGGACTTCTCAGCCTCCAGAACTGTGAGCAATAAATTTCTGTTGTTTATAAATTATCCAGTCCAAGGTATTTCATGATGGTAGCACAAATGGACTAAGATACTTGCCAAGGGCATCGAACGAGGTAGGTATTATTATACCCATTTTACCGATCAATAAGTAGGGGTCCAGAGAGCATAAACACTTTTTTCTAGGTCTAATGAGTGTTAAGTAGCAAAGGCAGGATTCAAATCCAGACCTATTTAACTAGCAGCTCCCTGATCTTTTTGTTTTGATGAGAAACATGGCGGCAGTGTGGAGGAAAAGGTGCACTCCATTCATTTAGAAAACAAATGCTGCAGGGGTCAGAAGGCAGGAGAAGAGACAAATGGGGACTTGTTCTGGAGCCAGAAAGCAATGTCTGCATCTGAGTCCGCTGTCCCCTCCGATAAGTTCTCCTGAAACTCAGGTTTACAACTATGCCCCATTTCAGGTTTTAACATTTTTCTTCTACTCAATATTTTGTTCCCAATTTCAAGAGCAATAAATGTTTATTGCGTAAAATGTGGAAAATACAAAGAAAAAATTTTGAAATCATTCAGAATCCCATACCCAGAGTTAATACCTAAGAAGGTTTTAGTATGGCCTTTTTTTTCACATTGGTATTATTTACACGCTTATATACAATTCTGCTTTCTAGTGCCTAGCATAGTGCCTGGCTAATACACATTTAACAAACACAGTCAATGAATGCATAAGTAGGTGGATGATTTTGTGTCCCAGATCTTAAAGAGTGCCTGACACATATCAGCCCCCAATACATCTTTGTCGAATTAATGTATAAGGCAATGAATGAACACTTTTGAGCTCAGTTTGTAGCCTGGCTCATAGTATCTTCACACTAAAACTGAAGAAAGTAATTAGATGCTGTTTCTTCATAACATTTTATCAGAAACGTATTCTCATTTCCTTAAAAACTCTATTATTTTTAATGGCTGCATAATATTTTACCATTTTATCTTTATTGGTTCCCTACTGTTGGATTTTTAAAGGGTTTTTAATTTTTCACTATTATATAAGCTGTTATGATTAGCGTCTGTGTGTGTGACTTTTTCTTTGTACATATTCTAAATAGGTTCCCCACTGTGGAATTACTGGGTCAAAGTTTCCTGATATGTTGATATTAATGTAAATCTAACCAGAAATATTGTTCTGGTTCATGTCCAGACCAGCAAGATATATACATGTCTGTATTATTTTATGCTCAACAGCCCTGAATACCATTAATGCTTTTAAAATCACAATTGCGTTTCTCTGACAGCTAAGCATTGTAAGGAGACTGAGGATGAACAAGATGAGAGAAACCCAAAATGATTATTTTAAAAATGGGGATCATTTAGCACTCCTTAATACACGCTAGTATTTCTCTTTCTAGGGACAGCATTTTAATAATGGCCTCAGTCTCCCCTTCTGTACAATGAGAAGCAGGAGAGAGAGTCGTCGCAGTTCTTTCCATTCTGGTGGGCTACAGTTCTGGATCTTTCTCAAGTATCCATAGGAATGTGAGTTTCTTTTCTGCCTTGCGCTGGTTCTTTTTGTCAAGGGAGAACTTGTTTGAGAGTTGATTATACGTGTTTTTGAACTCAACAGTCCTCTGGCTTAACTCTGACAAAGGCCTAAGCTTTGGATAGCAATTAGAATAAATAATATTTGTAGAGCTCATTGTAATTTTCAAGTCAACTCCATGTGCCTCAGCTTTGAACTTCAAAATACTCCTGAGGGAAGGTTGGCATTACCATTACACCCATTTTCGAGGGGAACATGAGGCTCAGGGTGCTGTACTGACTTGGCTGTGATCACATGGTCACAAATTGGTGGAACCAGAACTTGAACTCAGGTTTTCTGACTCCAAGCCCAAGGTTTTCCATTTCCTTGGGGACTGAACAAAAACTCAGACCTGGTCAGAATGACCAGTGCCTACATAATAACCAGTTCATTTCTCCCGCCTGGGCATATGAAGACCATACTTCCCACCTGCAATGCAGTTAGGCAGGGTCACATGACTACTGCTGCCAATAAATGTGGGTGGGAGTGATGTCTGTCACTTCCAGGCTGAGGCAGTGAAAAGAAGCTTTTGTGTGATTCATTCTCCTGTCTCTCCCTTCCCAGACGGGGGTGATTATGGGGGAGGACTGATGCTGAGATGGTGTAGCTACACCAAGGAAGCATCCTGCATCATGGGTCACCACATGGAGAGCGGCTGCCCTGGAGAATCAGCCAGACCTGCATCGGAGTCCGTGTGAGTGAGAAAGTTTTGTGCTAAGCTACTGAGATTTTGGAGATTGTTTGTTACAACAACTTAGCCTATCCCACCCTGACTAAAACAATAAATTAATACTTAAAGAGGTGCACCCCATGAAGACCATCCAGTGGTGTGGTGAAACTGGGCTTCTGGACCAAGTCTGTCCCTTTCTTGCTCTGGGACTTTGGTTGAGTCACTTTCATTTTCTGAATCTCAGTTTTCTTCTCTCCTGTATTAAGTGATTGAATGTCAATGGTGTCCAAATGTGTCTTTTATTATTTTTTGAGCGAGGATTTTTTTTTGTTAAATAATATCGACATTGCGATTCCAGTGAATAATCTAATAAACGTAATGCTTTGCTGCATGGCTAGTGGAGGCTAAGTGGGTCTTCCTGAACCATGCCTGCCTGACTTCCCTCCACTTAGTCCCTCCTTCTGGTTTCCAGAGCCCACCTGAGGCCCCCTGTGTGATGTCCTGGGGCTCTTCACAGCCCAGGTAGGAAAAGCTAGGTCCAGAGGGCGATCTTGGTTATTTTCTGGTGCTAGGTTTGGAGACCCTGGGCTATATTCCAAACTATTGGCCTGGCAAATTTCTTCCCCTCAAAGCAATGCTTCCCTTAAGAAGGCAGGTGACGATCTTCATGAAACCCATGCTCATTTTCTTTTATTCTTTTGGCAAATGTTTCCTGAGCACTTACCATGGGCTAGGCTTTGTTCTAAGCACTGGGGATCCAGAGAAGACTAAGGCACAGTCTCTGTTCTGAGAAGTTACCATAGACTGAGAAGTAGGGGAAAGAACTGGAGGTAAGAAATAGTGTGTTTTAATAGGAACAGTTGTGGCCAGGCACGGTGGCTCATGCCTGTAGTCCCAGCAATTTGGGAGGCCAAAGCGAATGGATTGCTTGAGCCAACAAGTTTGAGACCAGCTTGGGCAACATGGCGAGACTCCGCCTCTACAAAAAGACACAAAAATTAGCTGGGCATAGTAGCACGTGCCTGTAGTCCCAGCTATTCTGGAGGCTGAGGTGAGAGGTTTACTTGAGCCTGAGAGGCAGAGGTCGCAGTGAGCCCAGATTGCGCCACTGCACCCATGGGCAACAGAGTGAGAGCTTGTCTCAAAAAAAGTAGTAACAGTTGTACCTATAACATTCCAATTTATAGAGCACCATTATATTCTGAGTGTTTTGTGTTAGTTATCCTGAATCTTCACAGCAACTCAATATGTCCCAAGAACTAGCCTCCTGGGTGTCCCGTAATACTGACTTTGGGGTCATCTTTCGTTTGTGTAGGCAAGTGAAAGTGGCTTGAACCCCTGCCTCCCATCTGGTGGGACCCTGTCATCACTCTCCACCCAATTTCCCTGGGGAATCTTGGTGGAGGGTATACACTTCTGTTTGTCTCTGTGAACTTTAAGCTTCTGTTTCCACTGAATTCTCCAAGCTCCCTACATCTCATCACGTCTGTTCTGGCCTGTTCTCCATGGTCCATTCCTTGATCTGGATTCCCCAAAAAAGGCAGTGTGGAAGCTGGGGCACAGGATGGTTGCAGCCCTGGTAGCTCAGTGAGGCCTACAGCCCAAAGAGGATTATGAGACCTTCGAGGGGAGGACCTGGCCCTGGCTGTGCCTTTCTGGGGCTTCAGTGCCAGTTCCTCCTGCCGCTCTCCTCTCCTCCCCGGTTGCTTTTTCTGAGTACTCCAGAAACCTCAAATTATCTTTGTTTCAATTTCATTCTCTTTCTAGAGCATCTTCTCCCTGCCTTTGGACAAAGCCTTTGATCCATCAACATGTGGTGCTAAATAGAATGTTAGACATCTGCATCTTAACATTTGTCTTGTCTTCAACTTCATCAAACTCTTGTCACTCTTCTCTTCCTCCTGTCTCTGTAGGTATCAGGGAGCAGCGCCAAGATTGATTCTTCCCTGACATGCATTCACATGTCATCTCCACTTTCTTCTCTGACACTTCTGCTTGGAAAGCAGTGGCACCCCCCTGTTTATGCCCATAAAGTACAATTGATCCTCACAGCTCATGGATCCTATTTTGGTAAATGTGCTTTCTTGATACAATTTATCTGTAACCTCAGTGCTGTTTTTGGAGTCATTCACCAAGATGGGCTGAGTAGGGAATAATTTGAGTCTCTGCATATTCCCAGCTGAGGATGAACACAGTGATGCACTCTCTGCCTTCGTCTCTCATCTTCCGTATGGCAAACAAGTGTCTTCATTGCAATGTATCTAGTGCTATATATTTTGTTTGCTTTTTAGCACTTTTTGTTGGTGATTTTGCTGTTAAAAATGGCTCCCAAGCGCAATGCAGAAGTGCTGTCTAACGTTCCTGAGCCCAAGTTCCTAGGCTGGGATGTGCCTTGCAGGGAAAATGTAGCTCATAGATGAGTACCGTTCAGGCATGAGTTGGCTGGGCTATTGGCCCTGAGTTGAATGTTAATACATCAACAATATATATTAAATACGATGTCTTGAAGCAAAACACATAATACATGGTTATGTATTGATCCGTCGACAAAAACGTGACCTGAGGCTTGCAGGAACCTAAGCCTGTGTTTCTCCTAGGAGCAAGTGGTTCTGTGTTTGTTAGTTTGGTGTTTGTGGCTGCTTTAGAGAACATAACTCCAACAAATCATGAGATCCACTGTACTCGTTTATCTTTATTTTACATACAGCCATAGACTGAGAAGTAGGGGGAAGAATTGGAGGGAAGAAATAATGTGTTTTAATAGTAACAGTTGTGGCCAGGCACGGTGGCAAATGCCTGTAGTCCCAGCAAGTACCTACCCAGAAGTAAGCATGGGTATCCTGGGTATCCTCACTTCATTTTGCTGTGAGCTCAGAGAGGTCAGTTGCCAAGTTCATGCCCGGTTTGGCTGGCTCTAAGTGCCCTACCCTTTTCATGCAACCATGCTGCCTCCTCTCCTATCTAGATTCTTTGAAATGTGAGGTTTGTTTTCCATCCCTCAAGGGGCCATGGAGAAATTGCCCATCCCATCTTGTCCCTTGCGTTTTAATTGTCCCAGAAGGGTCTGGGGGCTGGGAATGGTAACCTGTCCCCCACCCCCACTTCCACCCTGAGCCGGGTACCATGGTCCCCATTTCAAGTTTTCCCACCCCCAACTTGGAAGCTTAATAGCTTTAAAATCTTACAAGTTGTAAAAACAATTAAAGCAATAATCTTAAAAAGAAGCAGAATGCGGCCTTCAAAGGAATGTGAACCATTCACACTTCGTGGTTAAATGCAGCCCTTAGCTGGCCCAGGCTGAGAAAACGCAGAGGCGCCCTGTGAATTTGTTGATGCCAGTTTGGACAGACTGTTTATTTTCATGATTTCATGGAAGAATTTTAATTTAATGAGTGTTTTATACTCTAATGTAAAGCATCGTTCAAGCCCTGTAATTACTGTGTCAAAATAGACCTTCTTAAGAGGCAGCAGCTTGAACTCCGGCGCTGTGACTTGCATCCGAATCAGGCCCGGGGAGGGGAGGAGGGGAGGCTGCGAGCCGATGGATGAGCTGCCGAATGGAATCGGAAATTAACGCTACGAACAGAGCGAAGGGATGCTGGGTTGAGCTAATTCCCTCAAACCTGTGGCTTCAAAGCTGGTGCTATCGGGCCTGAAGACAAGTGTCTCTCTTTCATCAGTCTGGAGTCTTCTAACCAAGAAATAATTTTCTTTCATAAAACCCTGTTTATCCGATGGGGTGTGCCAGTAGGTAAAATTGCAGACGAATACTTCATCATTCCAGCTGTTTTTTTTTTTTAAAGGAGGACATTTTGCTTTGGGCTTTATGCAGGACTCACAAAAATGATTATTTTTCCTCTCATTTATTTACTTGAGAGCATGGAAGCGATTTTTCTGCAGCCTACAAGAGGAAAGGGCAGCTGTTCTCGGTCCTCCAGGTCGAAGTCTGAGGCTGAGTGAGAACCTCCCGTTTTAGTGGCTTCTCTGTCCCTTTCTGCTACCTGCTCTTTCTCTCCCCTTGTCGGCTTTCGCCAGGGCAAACATTCCTTGGGCTCCTCGGGCTTTTCCCTAGGGAAGCACGAGATGGCCTTTCCAGATGTGGAACCTCATCTCTCATCACACTCCTTCGCCCCTGGATGAGGGATCCCCAAACAAGCCACTGGAACGTCTTCTCCGGAGTGTGTTTTTTTTTTTTTTTTTTTTTTCATATTAAGCTGCCGAGATTTGTGCTCCCTATTCCAAGTCCAAGAATCTGATGGTGCAATTTGAGAGCTTGCTATTTCCATCCCTGCTAAGAAATACATGTGTAGTTGAGACGCCGCATACTTTCCTTAGCAAGGGAGGGAGCGGGGACTTATCTCTCTGGGAGTGAAACAGCCTCTTGCGCTTGGCATCTTGATGGCACTTGCCGGTTCTGAAGTAGCCACGGTGAACATGAGCAGAGCGCTTTATGTTCAAATAAAACAGCACCCAAGGCCATCGGGATTCATGCCCCTTCTCCCCGCTGGGACTCAAGGCTGATGTTATCATTTCACTGTTGAGGAATCTGAGGCTCAGGGAGGTTCAATCCATGACCAAGTTGGAGCTGGGTTTCCTCCTGTCTTTTTTTACTTCCAGTTCTAGGCTATTTCTCTTTCTTTTCCTTTCCTTCCTTTCCTTCCTTCCTTCCTTCCTTCCCTCTCTCCTTTCTTTCTTTCCTTCCTTCCTTCCTTCCTTCCTCCTTTCCTTCCTTCCTTCCCTCCTTCCTTCCCTCCCTCTCTTTCTTTCTTTTTCCTTCCTTCCTTCCCTCCCTCCCTCCTTTCTTTCTTTCTTTCTTCTTCCTTTCTTTCTCTTTCTTTCTTTTTCCTTTCTTCCCTCCCTCCCTCCTTTCTTTCTTTCTTTCTCTTTCTTTTTCCTTTCTTCCCTCCTTTCTTTCTTTCTTTCTTTCCTTTCTTTCTTTCTCTCCTTTCCCTCCCTCCCTCCCTCCTTCCTTCCTTCCTTCCTTCCTTCCTTCCTTCCTTCCTTCCTTCCTTTTCTTCTTTCTTTCTTTTAAAGTCTCTCTCTGTCACCCAGGCTGGAGTGCAGTAGTGCAATCTTGGCTCACTGCAACCTCCACCTCCCGGGTTCAAGCTATCCTCCCACCTCACCCTCCCGAGTAGCTGGGATTACAGGTGTGCGCCACCATGCCCAGCTATTTTTTGTATTTTTAGTACAGATGGGGTTTCACCATGTTGGCCAGGCTGGTCTCAAACTCCCGACTTCAGATGATCAGCCTGCCTTGGCCTCCCAAAGTTTTGGGATTATAGGTATGAGCCACTGTGCCCAGCCAGTTCTAGGTTTTTTTCTAATGAGGATTGCCATATTTAGCAGGGAAAAAAATGGACCCCTAACTAAAGTTAAATTTAGATAATAAATAATTTTTAAATATGCCCTTGCAGTATTTGGGATATATGTATACTAAAAAATTATTTATTTGAAATTCAAATACAACTGGGGGAAGCAGAGCTTACATTTTATCTGGCAACTTGATTTTCAATTCACCAGATGCCTTCTCTTAAGTATACTGAGGTATAAATCCTCTGCAAACTGCTGGCCCCTGGCCGAGTCCTCACGCAACTAAATTTGTTTTGGATGATGTGTTTGAAATCGGAATTTGGGGACTTTTCAGATGGAGCAGGCACTCTTCAACCACGACGATCCCTCCCACTCCTCCTGTGACACCAGCAGCTGCCCACCTGTCTGTGCTGCTTAGCTTTCATGGCTTCTGAGCTGGGCACTCACACGGCAGCCTTTCCAGACCTTGATGCTCTGTGGATTTTGGTTGAAAGTTCCCATTACAGCTTCATGAAGCCCTGCTGTGGGCAATCTCTTAAAGAAGGAAAGAAAACCAATCAGCTGGCTGCAATGTGCCAATGCAGCTTTATAGCCATGGTCTCACTCAATACTCTGGGAGGCAGGCATGGGTATCCTTGGTGTCCTCATGTTTGCAGATGAAGACACAGACGCTCAGAAAAGGTAGGCAATTGGTCAGATCACACATCTGGCAACAAGAAGAAAATTCAAGTTTGGTTGCCTGGCTTCAACATTCCATCTTTCTACCCACGATCTGTTGATCTTTCTTAAAATTTATTCGTTCATTACATGCCTAACATTGGCTGAGTGACAGTGACGAACTCGGCACTACGCTGGGTCAATTCTCTAGCTGGTTATTTTTACTTGTTTCACGTGGGATGGACTAAGTCCAAAATTGAAAGGCCTTCAACAAGGTCTTCGGCTAGTCTAATCCTGAAATACAGAGATGGGTTTAGATTTTTGTTTTTTAAGAACCCCACATCTTGGTGGAAAACACTCTTCTCATTTTGTGCCTGTGATGCCGCTAAATTGTCCCCTGGATTTATTTCAAAGCAGAAAGAAGCAGCGAAGATTGCAATTCTTATGCTGTAGTTGCTCTTTTTAACTCAATTACGTTTTGACAATTCGGAATGAAACTTGGGGGCATGTCTTTGTTTAGGCCATTGGCCTTGCATCGGAACAGTCAGCTCAAGGTACATGGCTAGTGTCAGGACTAACAATCTTTGACAAGGGCATTTAGCGGTTGTAATTCAAATCTAATTCAGAACATCTTAGCACCGGACCTGTCAGGCCCTTGAAATGCACTGTAACTACAAAACCAAGGGCAGCAGTCCCTAAGCCAGCTCTGTGCGGCCTCAAGTTGATATGTCAACAAGAGCAGTTACAATTAGGGGTTCTTTCAAGCATACTAAACTAATTTATAGTACTCTGGAAAAGTGGGAAAAGGACCTGAGGCTTAAAATCCCAGGACTTCTAGATTTCAAATCCACAGCACATAAAAATACAATTAGAGTTCAGCACAAAATAGCGCAGGCTTGAGTCTGCATTTTCGGTTGTATGTGTACTTTTTGCCCTTAAAAATGGATATACTTAAAAATGCATGTGCGTCTGCAGTTAAAACAAAGTCATGATAGTTGACTCCCAACTACTTAAAAAAAAAAAAAAAAGAAAAGAAAAGAAAAGAAAAAAAAAAAAAACCCTGTCAGGTCTTATTAGGATCATGTGGCGGGCTTGTTGAACCCTAAATTGACAACGCACCTATTTATTATTTGTGGATGCTGCTCGTAATTGAATCTGTCGTAATTGAGGAGTGTTTCTTCTTGATGAGGTTCCATGTTTGGCCACAAAGCACCCAAAGTCAATGTGGTCTGGATGGTTTGAATGGGCATGAGAAGCCGGACTGGGAAAGGGACATGGAGCGCCGCCGGCCCACTGGACACGGGATTACAGTGACCAACATGTAATTTTACCATCAAGATAAAACAGGGCCCGAGTATAAAGCCCTCTGGTGATTCTAGGCAGCTGTGCCCTTTTAAGAGGCGCTGCCTTAATGCGAGGACAAAGGCTAATGGGAGTGTTTGCAGATTTCGCTTTTATGATTTATCTACTTTTTATGCACAACAATATAGACCCTCCACTCCAGGGACTCGTAAATGTGATTTTACTTCCCAAATTACAAAGCTAGTCAATTATTTGGGAATGAGTCATTTATTCAAAAGTGTCGGTAATGTGATGTGTTAACCATCAGGAAATTTTACACCAATTGGAATTATAAACACCAGATTAAAAAAAAAAAAAGAAAAAGCGGAAAGAAAAAGAAAAAGAAAAATCTTAGCCAGCAGTTAGCTCTAGTTATTAATGGTGCCTCCTGTTAAGAGCTACATTTGGGGGAAGGTAGAGTTGGAGAACATGTGGGTGAATTTTTTTTCTTTCCTGCCTCCCTATTCCCATCCCAAAGCTGATGTTCTCTTCATATATTTGCCTGCAAAGATAGATGGGTGGTGGAAGGGATATGACAGAAAGGGCAGAAGGAGGGCCAGGTTCATATTCATGTCCTTGTTAAGCCTTCTGGGCTTGTGGGATGGGCCGGGAAACAGCTATTGGGGGACCAGAGCTGTTTCAATTGAGCTGAGCCTTGAGAGCCCCTTCTCTGCTGCCTGCACCAGCCACTTGAGCACCCTCTCTAAGGGAGCTGACACAGTTGCTGACCCCAGTGGCTTTGATTTGATCCCAACCTCCATAAGCTCTTCTTTCTGGGTAAGCCTCTTGGAAAACTAGTTTGGCATTAACAAGGGGGTATCGCTGGAAAGGTGTAGTTGCGACAGTTGACCCTGGTGGAAAGCTGAATGGGAAGCCATGGTGGGCCCGTCCCCATGTTGTGTTCTCAGGATACCAGATGAATCAGGATTGGAGAGCCACAGCATCAGAGCTGGGCAGGGCCCAAGGGACCACCTTAGTCCCATGTCGTAGAGGCCCATGGGGCCTGTGTGTGCCTAGGAAACTCCATCGCCCTCTCTGATTCCTGAGCCTGCTTCGATCCCCCAACCACTTGTCTCCTGGGAGGCCTGGTGAGGAACTGGTTCTGGGTCTGTTTCTGCTTATGGAATCTCCAGATTTCTCCTGGAACATCCTACAGTGTTTCCCCCAGTGAACACCAATTCCTGCCCCCCAGCCTCCTCTCCTGCTGTCTCCAGATCTAGGGCAAAATCTGAGGTGCATGGACTTCCATGAATTACTCCTTGACTCTGTATTGGTCATGCCACATCAGGATGGGGCAGAAAAACCGAAGTCTACCAATGGATTCACCCAGGGTTGCAGAGTGAGTTAAGGACTGAGTCAGGACTATAATAATATATTTATTACTTATGTCCTCTCCTCTTCCCAAAGGGCTGAGGCAGCTTACAGCAAAGGATTCTGGTGAATACATTATTTCAATAGCTAGTCGCTGTGCTAGTTCCCAGGCCTTCATGGAAGCAAAATCTTCAATCTTTCCAGTAAAGCGCATAGCGTGTGATTCTTTCTTCCCGGCCTTCACAGAAATAAGCATGGTTTGTAGAAACAGGGAAGACCCTGCACTAGCTGGTAGCTAGGGGAGAGTGCCAGGCATGGGTTAGAAACGGATTCCAGCAGGCAGAGGGCAGATTCCAAAATGATTCTGAGGGCCTATGTACAGTGAGCCTTTTCCAGAAAGCATCACAGCTTGTAAGATGTAAGCAGCTGAAACCTGGGTCCTTCTGAGACCCTTTATATAGAGACATGTATTTGCAAGCAAGTCATGTATATCTTCCTCCAACTGTTACATGTGCATAGAATTTGAAGGCAGCTGTATGGTTATTGCAATTGTGCTAAAATAATTATTAATAGAATTGCTAGCTTAAGGTCTCTCTCCCACCACCAGACCATCTGTCCCACAGGGCAGGAGCTGCAGGGCATGGTTCACTTGTTCCTGGGGACTGGCCCCATGCCTGGCACATCACGTGGATTCATTACGTATTGTTATAGGAATAAACAAAGGGGTGGGTACCCCAAGTACAGAGCTGGGAGTGTCAGTGAAGAGACGGCTCTGGAAGGAGCAGATAGGTATCAGTGTGTCCAGAAGATTTAAAAATGGCATATACACCTTCACAGTCATAGAAAAAAATCCCTGTTTACACGAGCAAATGCAGAGGGAAATAAAGGAAAAAAATCAAAGCTAAAGAAAGCAAAAAAATTATTTTAAAACATGTAGTAAAACAAGTGGTAGAAACAAGAACAAAAATATCAGTTAAGTGTAAAGGGGTTAAACTTCATGCTTATTCCCAAATGAGATACAAAAACTAAATTGGCTACAATTGGATACAAAAACGAAAATCAAAATTCAGCTATATGCTTTCTCCACAGGACTCATGTGAAACAAAATGACCCAAAAAGATGGAAGGAAATGTGTTTTGTTTTCTTTTTTCTCCAAAAATTGTAACAGAGAAAAAAAGAGAAAGCACAAAAAATTATGAGGGTAATAAAGAAGAACACAAACCAAAGAAAACAAAATCCCAGAGTTTTATGGGATGTACTAAATAGTATTAAAATCTAGAAAACAAACAAAGAGAAATTTTCACAAATATGCTAAGAGTAGAACAGTTTAACACACATCTCTTAATCATTTAAGACCAAGTAGGTAAAACAAGGAACTTGGATGACACAAATTACGGATGGATGGATTTACTTCTTCTTATAAGTTGCTTTACAACTTTTCCAATCCCATGGAACATTAAAAACATTGATAATAAACTTTGCCACAATAAAAACATGGATAAATCCCCAAAAAGCACAATCCCAATGTATAATGTCATATGCTAACATGCTAAACATTATCAGCCAAACCACTAACAAGACCCACTTAAAAAGAATGGGCAGAATATTCTTCTAAATATGAGAGAGTAACTAAAAGCTGCAATTGGAGACCACCTAGAAAATATTGAAAATGAACACCCAATACACAGAAACACTTGCAACTTGACCAAGTCCGCATTAGATGATGTATTAGTTTCCTGTGGCTGCTGTACAAGCTGCATAAAACAGCCTCACCCTTCTGAAACTGACAAGCCTGAAGTCAAGGTGTCAGCAGCGCCACACTTCCTCATGTGGCTCTGGGAACTCTCCCAGAGCTCCCAGGCTTGAGGCTGCCTCGCTCCAGTACCTACCTCCGTCTTCACATCCCCTTCTCTTTTTCTTTTCTTTTCTTTTTTTGAGGCAGGCTCTTGCTCTGTCACCCAGGCTGGAGTGCAATGGTGCCATCATAGCTCGCTTCAGCCTTGACTTCCTGGGCTCAAGCGATCCTTCTGCCTCAGCCTCCCACGTAGCTCCCACAGGCATGCACCACTACACCCGGCTAATTTTTTTCTTTTTGTAGACACAAGTTTTCACTATATTGCCCAGGCTCGTGTCAAACTCCTGGGCTCAAGCGATCCTCCTGCCTCGACCTCCCAAAGTGCTAGGATTACAGGCATGAGCCACCACGCCTGGCCTCACCTTCTTCTCTTGTGTCTGTGTTAAATTTCTCTCTGCATCTCTCTTATAAGGCTGTAAGTGATGACATCTAAGGCCTATCCAGATAACCTAGGATCACTTTATCAATTTTTTTGCCACATAAAGCGATATTCACTCTTTTGCCATAGAAGGTAATATTAATAGGTTCTGAGGGCTAGGAAGTAAATATACCTTTGTGGGGGCCATTTTTCTTCCTACCAAAGATGTACATCTGTAGCATGAAATAATTTCAATTGTTAAATGAGAAATAATAAAAATCAACGAACTAATGTTTTAAGTCAAGAAGTGAGAAAGAGCACTCCACAAACTTAAGGAAACCAAGAGGAAGAAATTAATAGAAAAAGGGGCTGGAATTCTGTTTAAATTTTTGTGACTATGTTTATAAGAGGAGATGATAAAGGAGATCAATAGATGATAAAAGATGATAAAGGAGATTGTTGATAAAGGAGATAAAAAATATGAAATGTAAATAAGATGAATGTAAATATAATAAAAATAAATATATGAAATGACCATATGTCAGCAATTTTATTTAACTTGATAGTTATTGAAGCCATCAGTAAGACGTTACAAGTTCAAAGGAGAATTCAATGAGCAGAGACATATATAGGCCGTGAAGTAAAGTTACAAATAGATGCAAAACTGGTGTGTTCGAAGGCAGAGCCAGGCCTGAGGCCCAGCCTCTGGGTCAGGCACAAGAGAGTCAGGGGTGGCCCGTGTCATTGCCATGGGCCCAGGTGATGCTACTCATGGCTTAGGGCCGTGTCCACCCAGGGCTCAGGACCCTCTGCCAAGCCACTGACAATCATCCAGGCCTCTCTCCCTTTCGGTCCCTGCTCCTGACCTTTAATATTTGATCACATGCAGATTAGAAACAGTAGCCCCTTGGCCGTGCGCAGCCCACGGTCCCTCAGCCAGGTGGTTTCTTGGCCACCCCCTCCCCACCCAGTGCCAGCTCTCACAGTCTCTCGCAGTGACTCCAGAGAGCTAAATGTTTGTGGCCACTTCCTCTGTGCCTTAGAAAAGGATTAGGGCAGTTGCTTGAGCCACTGTTTCCCCAAGGGGCTCTGTGGAAGCGTGTTTTAGGAATTCTTGGTGGAAGCTCATTCACAGAACCCCTTCTCGCCTGGTTCCGAGAAAACAGCAGGAGGGACTGGTGTTCCATGGGACACACATTGGGGAAACTGTCTAATGTAATTTCCAGGAAGAAAGAAGGATGCAGGAGAGTCTTATTAGAGCCTCTGTACTTCAGATGAAGTGGTGACGGGGTCTCAAGCATGGGGAAAAGCCAAGGCGAGGAGGTGCTGTCTCCAGGCCTCTCCTGTCCCTCTCCACTGCCGTAACATTGCAACAAGGCTCAAGACCTTGACCCCCAGCTCTGAAAGGTGGCCCACTCCCAGCCAGCGGTTGCACAGGAAGCAGCCTGGTATAACATAGTAGTCAGGAGTACAGACTCAAGCAGAACTGAATTTAAAACCTGGCCTCAGCCCTGTAGTCCAGCTGTGTGAGTTTGGACTTGCTGTGTAACTTCCCTGAACCTCAATGTTTCCATCTGTGAACTGGAAATTCTAGGACCGAATTTGCTAATTGAAGTTGGAATTCATGGTAGTAATATCGGTAAAGCTTTCTCACAGAGGGGCTACCCAGTGGGTGTATGTGGTTGGCCCCCAGAAAGGGGTGGCAGCTGCTGTTGTCTCTGTTGCTAGCGGCAAGTTAGCGCCCAGCCATTTCTGTCTGAGGACCTGTGCCTGCCTGCCTGGCATCTCGTTCACAGCGATACTTCCTGCCTGTGGTGCCGGGAGCAGATGCAGACTCCTGGGATCTGCCCATTTTAAACAAACCTCTGAATTCCAGAGCCTCTTTCTTTGGAATTCAAAAGATTCCTTTTACAGAAGCCAAAGCCAACTTTTATTTTCACTGTAACAGACGCGGATTTAAAAATAAGCCTGCTTACATATCCATATGAAGTTCTCAGGCAAAAAGCAACTTGTACATATTTATGGCAACAGTTATTACTGGAAAGAATACTATTGTCGATCACCTCCTGTAGCCCACACATTCTTTCTCTAGAAAGGACTTCATTCAATAAAGAAGTTCAGAGAGGCTGAGTGACTGATGCAAGCTGACACTGCCAGAAAGTGGTGGGACTGGGAGACAAACCTGGCTCTGTCCGAGCTGGATTTCCTTTCTGGAACACCAAAGAGGTCCGTGTATCTGAGACAGAGTGGAAAACAAGCCTTACAGACCAAATAGGGATGTGGAAGAAACTAAAAGGCATGTTCTGAAGGAGGAGCGAATACCTTTTCCTTACTCCACTGCTCACCTTGAACATCTCGAACTCTGCTATGGTTTGAACGTTGTGTCACCCTAACACTTATATGTTGAAAGCTTCACCCCCGCGGTGATGGTGTTAGGAGGTGGGGCCTTTGGGAGGTGACCAGTTCAGAAGGGCAGATCCCTTATGGATGGGATTAGTGCCCTTATAAAAGGGACCCCAGAAGCTTGTTCTCACCCCTCCATCGGGTGAGGGTACAGTGAGGAGATGGCAGTCTAAGAGGAAGCAAACACTCATCAGACACCGAATCTGCCAGCACCTTGATCTCGGACTTCCCCACCTCCAGAGCTGTGAGAATAAATTTGTGTGGTTTGTAAGCCACCGAGTACATGGTCTGTTGTGACTGCAGTCCATATAGCCAGAGACACTGATCTTGGCAGGTGGCTTATCCAACCGCCGGCTGGTCCCTGAATTCTCCCTGCCCCTCACTTCTGCGGGGAGCCCATCCCCTCAGCCCCTTTTGAGTCTCTCTCCACACTCCCGCCTCTCCATCTGAACCCACCACCCAGAGTCAGGATTGAATCATCTCCCAGTTGACTAATGACACTGAATCCTAGCCAGCCCCACCAATCTGTTCCTTCTTTCCTGTGAGTGCCAGCATGGTCTTTCTTTCAAATGTTTGATTCATTTAATTTATGAAGAGGTGATACACGTACAAGATGAAAACTTCCAAACGTATAAATGTATGAAAAGTTAGACACTCTCCCACCTCTGTCCCCATGGCCCACTGCTGCCCCTTGGAGATACCCACTGTTACCAGTTAACCCCAAAATCTGCATATCACACAGGATCACTATATTTGTCTTTTCCTACACAAATGGGAGCAACTTATGCAAGCTGGCCTGCCTCTTGCTTTCTCTTCCTTAATATAGCTTACACATCATCCCATATCAGTGCCCATAGATCTGAAGCATTCTTTTAAGGCCTGCATAGCATTTTACTGTACACATGCACTGTATCTTACTCTGAAATGCAGCTGTTTATATTTAATGACACTGATACAGTTGTATTCTTTGTGCAAGCCTCTCTTTAAGATATTCTCAGGTATTAGTTCATTTAACCTAAATGTAACCCTAGGAGATGGGTTGTATTGTTATTTCTGTTTTAAAGATGAGAAAATGAAGGCTCAGAGAAACTAAGAAACTAAGGCTCCAGAACTAGTCGGTGGCAGAGTTGGGGGACGTTAACCCAGGTAGTGCTGCAGCTCAAGAAGGTGTGTTTGTTTGTATTAGTTTCCTAGGGCTGACGTAACAAAGTCCCCCGACATGATTTGGGTCTGTGTTCCTGCCCAAATCTCATGTGGAACTGTGATCATCAGTGCTGGAGGAGAGGCCTGGTGGGAGGTGATTGGATCATGAGGGCGGATTTCCCACTTGCTGTTCTTGTGATAGTGAGTGAGTTCTCATGAGTCCCGGTTGTTTAAAAGTGTGTTGCACCTTCCCCCTCTCTCTCTTCCTCCTTCTCCAGCCATGTAAGTCCTGCCTGCTTCCCCTTTGCCTTCCACCGTGATTGTAAGTTTCCTGAGGCCTCCCCAGCCGTGCACAACTTCCTGTACAGCCTGCACAACTCTGAGTCAATTAAACCTCTTCTTTATAAATTATCCAGTCTCAGGTAGTTCTTTATAGCAATGCAAGAATGGACTAATACACTCACAAAGTGAGTGGCCTACACAATAGAAATTTACAAAAAGAATTCTCTGCCCTGGAGGCTAGAAGTTCAAGATCGGGAGCGTGCTTCCTCTGAGACTCTGGATAGCATCGGCTCCACACATCTCTCCTAGCTTCCGCCGGTGGTTAGAGATTCCTGATATTCTTTGGCTTGTGGCTGCACCACTCCCATGTCTGCCTCCATTGTCACAGGACCACCTTCCTCCTGTGTTTCTCTGTTATCATCACAAGGCATTCCCTCTAGAACATCAATCATATTGAATTAAGGGCCACCCTTCTCCACCTCATCTTAGCCAGTTACATCTGCAATGACCTTATTTCCAAATGAGGTCACATTCTGAGGTTCTGGGGATTCAGACTTCAACACATCTTTTTTGGGGACAAGTCTCAACCCATAACAGTGTTCTTACCACCAGCCAATTGTTAATGGAGTTCTCCATTGCTTCCAGTCTTTTCCTATTACAAATGAAAACCCAGGTTCTTGTGTAGCTGCAGGACAAATTCCTAGAAGCAAGTTGCTGGGTCAAGAGAATATGCATTTGACTTTGAACGCTTATTGATGGACTGTTCTTCACAAAGCTAGAGATTAGTGCTCCCCTACAACCAGCATAGGTTAAAATATGTTTTTTAATCTTTGTAAATTTAGTAGATAAAATAGTATCTCATTGTACTTTTATTTTCATTTCTGTTATCAAGAGTGAGTTTGTGCATCTTTTGATATATGCTTAAAAGCCATCTTATATTTCTTTTTCTGTGAACTATTTGTTCACCTCCTTTGTTCAATTTTCTATTCAGAATTTGGTCTTTTACCTATGGATTTGCAGGAGCCCTTTGGAAATGAAGGAATGCAAGCCCTTCTCTGTGATGTGAGTTGCAAATAGTTTTTCCCTCTTTGTAGTTTGTCTTTGGATGTTATTCATGTTTTTTAATGAAAAATGTTTGTTTTTACCCAAATTTTCTGTTTATGAAATACAATGTATTAATATTCACTGCTTCTGTATCATGAGTGACATTGTCTTCCCAAAGCCTCTATCTGATTATGTCACTGTGATGCTCAGAACCTTGGTTGGCTCCTCATTGTCCTTAGCATAAAATCCAAGCGCTGTGGCATAGCCTCAAAACCCCCCTCCCTTGTGTCTGCTGAAACCATCCTGAGCGGATCCCCCCAGATGGGCTTGCCTTGCACATTTACCCTCACAAGCTTTGACTCATGCTCTTTCCTGCATTCCCAGGTCTCGCTGGTGGAATCCCATTTCCCAATTCCCATTTACATGACAAGGGTGGCAGCCTTGAGGTGGCCACTCAGACTTCCCTTCAATGGAGAATAGCTGTGAGGAGGGCGGGCTGCTGACATACGTGGCTGCAGAGCCTTCGGGAGCCACTGCACTGTGTGCTGAGGATGCGCCCTGCCCAGCTCCAGCCTGACACCGAGCTCTGCTGGGGACTGGCCCTGGGCATTTCTGCCCAGCGTGGTGTGGCCCCAAATGTCGGAAGAGCCTGTGACCTGAGCATTTGTAAAAACGGTGTTGTCCTGGCTTTAGTTACTAATTTACATGGCTGCATGCCAGATTTTGTGAGACATTATTTTCTTATTTGAAAAAAACAAGCAAACAACCCAGTAGAGTGGGAAATTAGTATTTTTCATGGCTTTTTTTTCCCACAAATAAAGCCAGTCAAATTGACTGAATGCTACTAGAAGAAAGCATAGAAGGGCGCATCTCTCTTTTGCTTCTATAATCTGGAAACATTTCATGAAACATTTCTATCGAGTGACTTGGCAACTTTTATCTTCAGCCTTTTAACATTAAGAGTCCAATTCCTGACCCTTTGCTTTTCTGAGGGCCCCCTCCTACGTCCTTTTCCAAATCAAGAACCCTGGGGGCCAGGGGACAGAATGACCAGCTCAGCCCAGGGGAAGGGCTGAAGAGCTGGTGGGCTTCCTGGAGGAGGTGGTGTTGGAGCTCAGTCCTGAGTACAGCGAGAATGTGGCCGGTTAGACCGCAGTGGAGAGGGCAGAGCAGGGAGAGGACAGTAAGGTCAAAGGCAACATGGTCTTTACTCTGTAGGAGATTGTGTCTTTCATGTCAGTTGGCCACCCAGGACTCTGGGATTTAGTTACAGGGTGGAAGCCCTTGTTCTTTCTGGTCTATTCCTCCTCTGCCTGTCTCCCCTCCCTTTGTTTTCTCTTTCTTTCTTTCTTTCTTTCTTTCTTTCTTTCTTTCTTTCTTTCTTTCTTTCTTTCCTTTCTTTCCTTTCTTTCTTTCTTCTTTCCTTTCTTTTCTTTCCTCTCTTTCTCTTTCTCTTTCTTTCTTTCTTTCTTCTGTCCTTTCTTTTCTTTCTTCTTTCTTTCTTTCTCTCTTTCCTTTCTCTTTCTCTCTCTTTCTTTCTCTCTTTCCTTTCTCTTTCTCTCTCTTTCTTTCCTCTCTTTTTTCTCTTTCTTTCTCTCTTCTCTTTCTTTCTCTCTCTCTCTTTCTTTCTTTCCTCTCTTTCTTTCTCTTTCTTTCTTTCTTTTCTTTCTTTCTTTCTCTCTCTCTCTCTCTTTCTTTTTTCTTTTCTTTTTCTTTCTTTTTTGAGATGGAGTCTTGCTCTGTCTCCCAGGCTGGAGTGCAGTGGCGTGATCTCGGCTCACTGCAACCTCCACCTCCCGGGTTCAAGTGATTCTCCTGCCTCAGCCTCCCAAGTAGCTGGGAGCGCCCACCACCAGGCCTGGCTAATTTTTTTGTATTTTTAGTAGAGACAGGGTTTCGCCATGTTGGCCAGGCTGATCTCGAACTCCTGGCCTCAAGTGATCTGCCCACTCGGCCTCCCAAGTTTCTTCTTTCCTAGCTCTTTATTTCTGTCCACTGCTAAAACTAGGATGTTACTGATTCTGAAAACTGCAACATAAAATTCTTCTTCCATAGCTGGCAGAGAGAAAGAACAAAGGCAACATGGATTCAAACATTTCTTTGCAAACTGTATCTCTTTGCAGATAGAGGCTGTATCAGGTTAACTTGCACCCCCCATATCTATTTGCATCCTAACCTCTGGACCCTGTGTTTGGGACCCTATTTGAAAAAAAAGGGGGTCTTTGCAGATGTGACTTAATGAAGGATCTTGAGATGGGATTATTCAGGATTAACCAGTGGGTCCTAAACCCAGTGACAACTTTTCTTATAAGAGACAGGAGAGAAGACACAGACACCGAGGACAAGCCCATGTGAGGATGGAAGCAGAGATTGGAGTGATGTAGCCACAAGACAGGAGCGCCTAGTAACACCAGAAGCTGGGCCCTCCCTGAGCACCGTCAGAGGGAATTCGGCCAGGCGACACCTTGATGTCAGACTTCTGGCCTCCAGAGCAGTGAGAGGATAGATGTCTGTTGTTTGAAGATGCCGAGTTTGTGGTAATGTGTTACTGCAGTCCTGAGAAATGAACCCACGGCTACAGAGTCCCCGCCCTGCCTCTGCCGCCCCCAAATCTGCTGCTTGAGGTTGAGAAGTTCGCTTCTGAAATTCCACTGCCTCACTACGGGTGAGGGCTCACCCTCCCCTTCTCTTGAAGAATAAGGGGCTGTGATGGTCCCCCCAGCCCCACCCGGCATGTTTCCCCAGCTCCAGCACTGCAGGCGGCCCTGGGGTTTTGTTTTCTACCCTCCCTCACCACACAGGTATTCCCACTATTGATCTGGACAAGCCTATCATCAAAGAATTACCCGGAAGCACTGGTATAATTCCAGTGAAACCAATACTTCCATAGATTCTAGGGGTTGCCAGAAAAAAAAACTACCACCTACTCCCAAATGCTGTATTGTAGAATTAGTAACAGAATCTGAAGAAGGAGAGGTTTTTGGAAGAAATGTCTTTGGGCAGAGAAAGCCCAGGAGGCATTTGTTGGCTGCCTGGAACACAGTGAGTGGTTCTCAGCCCTTAGAGGGCTGGGGAGATTTTTTTAAATGCTGATTTTAAAAATTAGAATCTTTGGGGCTGGGGTCCAGGCATGGATTTTTTTTTTTTAATAAACACACCCCCAATAATTTTCTTTTTTTTTTTCCTGAGACGGAGTTTTGCTCTTGTTGCCCAGGCTTGAGTGCAATGCCTCGATCTCAGCTCACCGCAACTTCTGCCTCCTGGATTCAAGTGATTCTCCTGCCTCAACCTCCCGAGTAGCTGGGACTACAGGCATGTGTGCCACCACAACCAGCTAATTTTGTATTTTTAGTAGAGATGGGGTTTCTCCATGTTGGTCAGGCTGGTCTCGAACTCTCAGCCTCAGATGATCCACCCGCCTCGGCCTCCCAAAGTGCTGGGATTACAGGCTTGAGCCACCACGCCAGGCCATCCCTAGTAATTTTAATGTGCAGGCAAACCCCACTGACTGGGAGGGATTATCAAGGCTGGACCCATGGAATGTCAGCCCCTGGGTGACGCTGGGTAGCCATGCAGAATCCTCAGGCACATCCCACTTCTGGGGCCGGGGTCTCCTGGAGGGGACCAGCAGTCTATGTCAACAAGTCTCCTGGGACTTCTGCTGTGTGCTCCAAGCTGAGAACCACTGTTCTGAGGAACACATCTAACTGCTCCTCCACGCCTCTCTAAGGGTTTTTGCTGTTCTGAGCGTCTTCAGATTCTTTCAGGTCTCTGTAGCAGGCCAGGCTATTTATTACTAATGATAATAATACACATAGCTAATATGGTTCCAGTTGCTTCGCTACTCTGGGGCACCCTGCCCTGGGCATGTCTCTCCGCCTTCCAGGGAGTGACCAACAGTAGGAGGCAGGAATGTTCTCTGACCTTCTTCCCCTTTGATCCCCGATCGTTGGCAGTGGAAGATGTCCACTCTCTCCCTTGACTCCTGTCCCCGCAGGGTCCAGTTGCTTCTGGTCTCTGAGAAAAGAAAGTACCTTCCCGCACTCCCCTGCCAAGGTGGTGCCTCAGGGAATCTTCAGCTGGCATCCCAGGCGGCGGTCTCTGAACCTTGGTGTCTGGTTTGATGTGGGTGGGGCAGATAAACTTGCCCTTGGGCACAAGTGGGAAAGAAGAGGGCAAGGGCAATCCACAAAGAGAGAACACCTGGATTGGTCCTTCTAGGCATCCCCTGCCTCCGTGTGTCAGGCACTGCAGGCACGAGTTAAATACTTTTTGTATGTAGCCTTATTTAATTCTCACAACAACTTGGGAAGGAGGTATACTATTATCCTATTTTACAAATGAGGAATCCTTGCCTCTCTGAGATCCAGAAACTCCTCTGAGGCAGGCAGGATTCTAATCCAGGAGGTCTGGCCCAGATCTCACATATAGGACCACAAGGCTTTGCTGCCTGGTAATAACCACAAAGCTTCCCCTTGGAGATGGGCTCTGGGCTGAAGGGCAGTTCCTGATCCCTTGTTCTCTTGGGATGTGTGAATGGAGATGGGAAAGAGAGAAAGCAAGCCTACTGTCTGCAGTAGGGAGTGAACTTGGCGGGTGGGGTCCCGGTGGCAACACCATGTGTCAAGCCTGTACTTCTTCTGTCTTTGGGGAAACAGTCTAGCAATGATGACTTTCTGTAGGTGTCTCACAGTCTTGTTTTCATGGGACCTCCTGGCTATTTTTTTATTATAGTCCGAACAATCATCAACATAGGATCTTAAAAGTTGTGAAGGAGGAACCACTTTTGGAGAATGTGTCCACAGGACACCCATCCAGCTGACTTCTGTCCACGGTAGGGTTGGAGACAGGACAAGCGAGGCTTCAACCCTGCTGGCTAGAGCAAGGAGACCTATGTGGAGATCTCTGCATCCGAGACTTGAACTGTGGAGACTGAGATGTGTGTGCTGGGAGCATACTAACAACTCACTAAATGCTGCTTATTAGTGAATTTGATGAGCGTATATTGGTTTGATTCAATAACCGTGCCTACTGCCCTCTACTGGAAATGAGGCCAGGTGCTATTTGTGACACAAGATGAAGAAGACACAGACCTAGCTGGGCTCAGGTGTCAGGACACCAAATATTTGAATACTTAATGTGTGTCCTGTAGAGATATGTTCAGAATGCTGTGGAAACAAGAAAGAAAGGTTGGTTAATTCTGCCAAGGACCCAGTGACAGCTTTGCAGAGTAGAAGGTATTTGGAAGATAAATACGGCCCTGAAGGATGAATAGGAGTTCAAGTGGTGAAGATGGTACAGCAGGAGAAGAGCAAGGAGGACCCCCTTCCTTCCATCTGGAGGGTCAAAATGACAGTGACATGTAAGCACAAGAGAAGTCTGCCACTCCTGGGCTGACATGATTAAGAAATAAGTCTACCATGTCCTGGAACTCTTTCCTCGTCTGCTGGCTGGATACAGAAAATTCTGAGTTCCCAGGGATGATAGAGCCTCAGAGCAGGAAAGGACCTAGATCCCTGGATCATCACATGGAGGAAAGCTTCTCAGCAAACTGAAACACTCACATTGAACTATTAAAGAAGTGAGAAGTAAAATTCTCTTGTGCTATATCCTTGCAATTTGGAGATGTATTTATGCCAGTTGGAACCTGTAGAACCCATACAAGCATAAGTGAAAGTCCAGTGTGGGTGTTGGAGGAAGCGGTGGGACATTGGCCCAGAAAGGCCAGTGAGACCTAATTGAGAGGGGCCTTGAATAACAACAGGGTTGGAATAGTTCACTTGAGACGTTTTATTTGGAAATTTCCTGCAGCAAGCCGCGGTGGCAGTGGAGGAATGGAAGTGAAGTGCGTGGATGGGGCTGGAAATTTTGCTGTCAGAGATAACCGAAAGTTGGTTGTAATCAGAGCTTAATAAGAAAATTTCGGGCGCGGTGGCTCACGCCTGTAATCCCAGCACTTTGGGAGGCCGAGGCAGGCAGATCACGAGGTCAGGAGATCGAGACCACGGTGAAACCCCATCTCTACTAAAAATACAAAAAATTAGCTGGGCGCAGTGGCGGGTGCCTGTAGTCCCAGCTACTCGGGAGGCTGAGGCAGGAGAATGGCGTGAACCCCGGGGGGCGGAGCCTGCAGTGAGCCGAGATCGCACCACTGCACTCCAGCCTGGGGGACAGAGCAAGACTGTCTCAAAAAAAAAAAAAAAAAAAAAAGAGAAAATTCCCTGAACATCTCCTTTGCTATGCAATTGTTTAAAGCAGTCAGGCTCCAGCTCACTCATATGTTACGAATATTTTAGTGGTAAAGGAAATTTTGCTCCCTTTGATTTCTTTCAAAGTGTTATGAATGACTTCACATTAATGAAACCCTTTGAGATCCTCAATTAACTGTGACTTCAGCAATATTATGACTCTAATGCCTTCCCCCCAGACTTGCTTCCCCTTTCATTGGGAAGGATTATTGCCCACTTCCCAGCTCATTAGCATGCATGAATATGGGTTTAATTTACAGAGAAGTAATAAATGTCTCGTGGAAATAACTGCCCCTCTTTTTAAGACCATTTATATATTTATTTTGGAAAAGGTATAAAGAATTTCTGACTTTTGCAAACAGGCTTAAAAATTATGCAAGAAAAAATATGAATGACACCATGACGCAGAACACAGGACTCAATCCCCTGACTGAGAGGCAGGTGTTTGGGTTCAAGTCTTGGCCCGGTCTTGAACTTGCTCTATGACCTGTGGCAAAGTTTCACTGCCCTATTTTTGACACAAGGGGGTTGCCGTAGGCTAGCATTTCCTTAAGTTTGGTTGATGTGCCACTGGTGGTATATGAGATAATTTTTAGTACATAGACAAGTATTTTGTTAATTACCACGATTATATATTTATTTTAATGTTTAATAAAACAACATAGTACATCGAACCCATGATTTTGTGGAGATTACTGCATCATTGTGATTTCCCTTTAAATAAGTTAATAAAAAATTTTAAAGGGAGGTAACAAATTAAAAAATAGGTAAATAATATAAATTATTAATGGATGTTGCAAAAATTGTAAAGGTGGCATGCTAATGACTGAAATTGAGTGGAGTAAGTGTTTTTACTAGGTCTGAGGATCTGTGGCTTGTTGGGCCTTTAATCCCATTGGTTCCTCTTTAAGAAAATGAATCCAGATTGAACCATTTCTTTTGCTTTTTCTTTCTTTCTTCCTTTCTTTTTTTTTTTTTTTTTTTTTGAGACAGAGTCTTGCTTTGTTGGTCAGGCTGGAGTGCAGTGGCACAATCTTGGTTCACTGCAACCTCTGCCTCCCGGGTTCAAACAATTCTCATGTCTCAGTCTCCTGAGTAGCTGGAATTACATGTATATGCCACCATGCCTGGCTAGTTTTTTGGTATTTTTAACAGAGACAGGATTTTGCCATGTTGGCCAGGCTAGTCTTGAACTCCTGGCCTCAAGTTTTCTGCCAGCCTTGGCCACCTCCCAAAGTGCTGGGATTACAGGTATAAGCCTGGCCCAGATTGAACCATTTCTCTTGTTGGTATCATAATGAGAGAAATGGTTCAATCTGGATTCATTTTCTTAAAGAGGGTGAATGACATAGTATACTTGTCATACTTATCATACAGGATGGTATTTTAATATAGTTGCTTTCAGAGTATTCTCTCCAGTTCTTGGGATACCAATTCTCTTGTTTACCCTCAAGGTAATTCATTTGTTCATTCATTTGTGGTTTGTAATTTTAGATTGCAACCTCATCTCTGATAGAAATTGTTTCCTGTGGGAATCCCATGCACTTTGTTACAAAATTGTCTCTACAGAATGATCTTTGCAAGTTTCACTTGTCCCAGGCTAGTCTTAATGATAATGTGTCAGTTTAGGGTTCAAATGTCTTATGAGGAACAAAATTTGGCTCAGGTTGGCAATTTCTAGAAGGTGTTTTTTTTTTCTTTTTCTTCTACCGAGGGCTGTGAACATGTGGCAAGCTCCCTCACCATTTTTCTGCTAGTGGCTTTAGCAAAAGCCTCCATTCTACTACCTCTTTACACAGTTCTGAGACCTCTGCTCTTGAGAGGAGGACAGAGAGATGGGAAGTGACAGTCGGTGAGTCAGTGGTGTCATGGGAAACCCATTGAGATCTTAGATTGTTCATTCATTCATCACCAGTGCTTACTGAGCATCTGCCATATTCCAGGCTCTTTGCTGGGTACTGAGAAAAAGCTCTCTCAGAGCTCACTTTCTAATAGGATTGGGATTAAAATGTTAGTTCTACTATTTACTTGCTTTTAACCTTGGGGAAATAACTTAGCTTCTCTGAACTTTGATCCAGTATAAGGTAAGATATGGCTTAGCTAAGAGAATTGGAATTCATATGTTTCAACAAGAGGAGAAGTAGAGTGTAGGTAAGTTGGTGAATTTCATGGAGGGCCATTTGAAAATTATCTTCTGATTGCTTCAAATTCATTTTAGTGTAATAAAATAGATGTAAAGTCATTAGCTGAGAGCAAGCAAGGAGGAGAGGGTGTTGGCAATTTGAGAAAAAGGAAGACATGAGATGATCTTCTGCCAGAGGATTGATTAGGAAAATGGAAAAGAATTGCTGATAACTCCAAGAGCTCAGCTGAGGGTTAGGGTCATGAATTCAAGGTGATATAGTTTAGCTGTGTCCCCACCCAAATCTCATCTTGAATAGTAACTCCCACAATTTCCATGTGTAATGGTAGGAACCTGGTGGGAGGTGATTGAATTATGGGGCGGGTCTTTCCTGGGCTATTCTTGTGATAGTGAATGAGTCTCACAAAGTCTGACGGTTTTCAAAATGGGAATTTTTCTGCACAAGCTCTTTGCCTGCTGCCATCACATATGATGAGACTTGCTCCTCCTTGCCTTCTACCATGACGTGAGGCCTCCCTAGCCATGTGGAATGGTAAGTCCAATAAATCTCTTTCTTTTTTAAATTGCCCAGTCTTGGGTATGTCTTTATCAGCAGTGTGAAAATGGACTAATACACAAGGAAAGCCCAGCCAGCGTGGCTGTGTGCTCTTCCCTAGCCATGCTCAGCTGCATACGTGCAGCTATATTTAATGAAATTATAATATGCATTATTTATCAATCCTCATGACAAATCTTAGAAGTCGTTTTGTACCTGTCTCACAGATGAGTAAACTGAAACATAGACAGGTCAAATGACTTACTCAGGATCACAGTTAAGAAGGGGCAGAGCCAGGGTTAGAAACCAGGGCTGGCCCCAGAGCTCGCACTCTTAATCCTTGTGGTGTGCTCAAATAGCCGCTTTATTGCCTTTTAAGGGAGCTCCAAGTGATTTTGATTATTTAATCTGTGAAAACTGCTATGCAGCATCCAAAGTGGGCAGTCAAATTTTAGATATGATTCTGCTACAAATTCAGCGGTGGCTTCAGCCACATCAATTCCTCCCTGTGGTCTTGATTCTCCTCTCTAAAATGGCGGGGGTTGATATAGAGGCCTCTTGATTCCCTTCCTACTCTTTAATTCTAAGCATTGTTTTTTTCTCTCTCTCTCTCTTTCTCAGAAGTGTGGCTTAGCATTCTGTAAAAGTTCAACCGTGCAGGGACTCAAGGTCCTTCTTTGACATGAACACATTTGGGCACTGTATCTTTTCCATCACAATCTCCAAAATCTGAAGCCAATTGAAAGCAAAGATCATCTAGAGTGGAAATCAAGGCACACTGGACAGGACAGGGGGTCAGGGAGCTGCCGCCCTCCTCTCCACAAAGCTTGCAAGCCCCGTCAGATGGGGGCACTCACTTTGTCACGGTGCTGCCCCCATAATTGCAATAGGCTCTTTTGTTACAAAACAGACCCAGCCAAAACAAAAGGGATACTGTTTCTTTTATGAGTAATGTGCTAACTCACCCCTGGAAAAAAAAAAAGTTCAAGTCCAACCTAGGGACTGAGACAGCATAAGATTTATTACGAAGGCTACAGAAATTATTCCTCCTTCACAGCACTTAAATTGTCTAATTATTCACAGCTGTTTCCAATTTGGCTCAGGTTGTTAATTAAGGGGTGTTCGTCTTCTCCTCCCTTCAGTGGCAGCCACCTGAAGCCTCACCAGGCGCCACACAGAGGAGCTGGGGCAAAGGAGTGTCCGTGGCTTAGATGTGGGAATCCTCTGCGCGGCGGCCAACCTGCTTTTGTCCATTTGCCTCTCACTCAGATGGAAATGTATCAGGAGACATGCATTTCCTTCGTGCAAGTGAAGGATGCTGGCTTGAGGGATTACCTGCAGAGGGAGGGACCTGATTCCTTGACCTCCCCTAGGAATGCAAGGCACCTCTGATCACCTTAGGTGTTCTTGGGAACCATCGAAGAACATCCTAGCAAGGGAGTGGGTCTCTCCATTCCTGTCTACACCCAACACACACAGGCAAGTGGGACCTTCCACTTACATCTCACATTCTGGTCTACATGCCCCTCCCCTTGCAGCCCTTGTTCCCTCTGGTTACTTCCACTGCACCCCCATATATACCCCTTGTATCTCCTTGTCTCTGGTAGATATTCTGCTTTGATTTTCAGATAGGTGATTACAATAAATATTTGTTCGACAAACATCAAATGGGCAACTGCTGTGTTTGGGGCACTGAGCCAAATACTGGGGCTTTAAAAATGAATGAGATGTGTTTGATTCCCCTCTAGACTGTAAGCTGCATGGTATAATATCTTAATCATCTTTAACTTCTCCCCAGTGCCTGGCAGAGTGGCTGGTATACAGTAGGTGCTCAATACATACATCTGAATAAATGAATGAGTCACAGAATGTTCTGGCTGCAAGAGACTTTGGTGATAAGTCTATCCCTTTAATTTAAAAAAATTTTAAAGCTTTTTACCTGAAACAAACCTAAGACATATTAATTTTAGAAAAATTGGAAAATAAAGAAAAAACTAGAAATCACCTATAATCCTACCTAGAAAACATATCAGTTGTAAACATTTGGTCATATATCTTTTTAGTCTTTTTTCAAAGGATATTATGTATATTTTTAAACAAAACTGGGATCCTAAGTTACATTTACCTGTTTATAACTTGTTTTATTATAATTTTATTATATTAACATCATATAATTTAAAACATTTCCCACATCATCTTCATCCAAATCATTCTTAACAAATATGCTGTATTCTATGATATAGTTTGACTATAATTATTTTTACCAGTTAGGTTGCTTAAAGTAATTTTCACTTTTTCTTTTGCTATTGTATATAATGCTTAATTGAACATCCAACTTTTTATAAAAGAGGAAACAGACTCAGAGAGGGGAAGCAATTTGCCCAAGGGTTGTCCCTCAGCTCCGAATGCATTTCTATATGATGCTGGGGCTGGGATTTTACAAACCACATTTCTGCTTTTCTATCACAGAATGAGTAAATGGACAAATGAGAAAATGAATGTAGAAGTCTCTGAATTGGCTAGAAAAAAATAATTTTGGATAGGCTCTTTGATGGCTGACAGAGTGAATCTAGAAGTATGTATTTATGACTTTCAAATGGAAAGGTAAGCATCAGAGTTCCCTGCATGGTAAGTTATGGGGACACTTTTTTGGTAAAACAGAATACAACATAAAAAACAACTACGGGCCGGGCACGGTGACTCACACCTGTAATCCCAGCACTTTGGGAGGCCCAGGCAGCGGATCACGAGGTCAGGAGATCGAGATCATCCTGGCTAACGTGGTGAAACCCCATCTCTACTAAATATAAAATATAAACATATTTTTATTTTTATCTTTTTATTATCCTTTACGTTTTAGGGTACATGTGCACAATGTGCAGGTTTGTTACATATGTGTACATGTGCCATGTTGGTGTGCTGCACCCATTAACTCATCATTTAACATTAGGTATATCTCCTAATGCTATCCCTCCCCCCTCCCCCTCCCCCTTCCCCCACCCCACAACAGTCCCCAGAGTGTGATGTTCCCCTTCCTGTGTCCATGTGTTCTCATTGTTCAATTCCCACCTATGAGTGAGAACATGCAGTGTTTGGTTTTTTGTCCTTTGTAGGGACATGGATGAAGCTGGAAACCATCATTCTCAGCAAACTCCCTTCTTTTCTTGGTTAATCTTGCTAATGGTCTGTTAATTGTTTTTATCTTTTCAAGGAAGTAGCTTCTTGTTTCATTTATTTTTTGTATTCTTTTGTTTCAATTTCATTTAGTTCTGCTCTAATCTTTATTTCTTCTGTTGAGTTTGGGTTTAATTTGTTCTTGTTTCTCTGGTGCCTTGAGGTGTGACCTTAGATTGTCTTTTTGTGCTCTTTCAGACTTTTTGATGTAGGCATTCAATGCTATGAACTTTCCTCTTAGCACTGCTTTTACTGTATCCCAGAGGTTTTGATAGGTTGTGTCATTATTATTGTTCAGTTCAAATAGTTATTTAATTTCTATTTTTATTTCATTGTTGACCCCACAATCATTCAGGAGCGGGTTACTTAATTTCCATGTATTTGCATGGTTTTGAGGGTTCCTTTTGGAATTAATTTCCAAGTCCATTGTGGTCTGAGAGAGTACTTGATATAATTTCAATTTTCTTTAACTTATTGAGACTTGTTTTGTGGCCTACCATATGGTCTATCTTGGGGAAAGTTCCATACACTGTTAAATAGAATGTATATTCTGTGATTGTTGGGTGGAATGTTCTGTAAATAGCCGTTAAGTCCATTTATTCTAGGGTATAGTTTAAGTCCATTTTTTGTTGTTGTTGACTTTTTGTCTTGATGACCTGTCTAGTACTGCCAGTGGAGTACTGAAGTCCCCCACTATTACTGTGTTGCCATCTCTCTCATTTCTTAGGTCTATTAGTAATTGTTTTATAAATTTGAGAGCTCCAGTGTTAGGTGAACATATATTTAGGATTGTGATATTTTTCTGTTAGACTGGTCCTTTTATCATTATATAATATCCCTCTTTTTTTTTTTTTAGCTGTTGTTGCTTTAATGTCTGTTTTGTCTGATATAAGAATAGCTACTTCTGCTCACTTTTGGTGTCAGTTTGCATGGAATACATTTTTCCACCTCTTTAAGTTTATGTGAGTGCTTATGTGTTAGGTGAGTCTCTTAAAGACAGCAGATACTTGGTTGGTGAATTCTTATCCATTCTGCCATTCTGTATCATTTAAGTGGCGCATTTAGGACATTTACATTCAATGTTAATGTTGAGAAGCAAAATACTATTCTATTCATCATGCTAGTTGTTGTCTGAATGCCCTAGATTTTTTTTTTCATTGTGTTAATGTTTTATAGGTCCTGTGAGATTTATACTTTAAGGAGGTTCTATTTTGGTGTATTTTGAGGATTTCTTTCAAGATTTAGAGCTCCTTTTAGCAGTTCTTATACTGCTGGCTTGGTAGTGGTGAATTCTCTCAACATTTGTTTGTCTGAGAAAGACTGTATATTTCATTTATGAAGCATAGTTTCACTGGTTACAAAATTCTTGGCTGATAATTGTTTTGTTTAAGGAGGGTAAAGATAGGACCCCAATCCCTTTCCACTTGTAGGGTTTCTGCTGAGAAAGTTGCTGTTAATCTGATAGGTTTTCCTTTCTGGGTTGCCTGATGCTTTTGCTTCACAGCTCTTAAAATTATTTCCTTCCTCTTGCCTTTAGATAACCTGATGACTATGTGCCTAGGCAATGATCTTTTTGTGATGAATTTCCTGGGTGTTCTTTGAGCTTCTTGTATTTGGATGTCTAGATCTCTAGCAAGAGCAGGAAAGCTTTCTTAGTTATTCCCTCAAATATGTTTTCCAAACTTTTAGATTTCTCTTCTTTAGGAATACCAATTATTCTTAGGTTTGTTCATTTAACATAATCCCAAACTTCTTGGGGGCTTTGTTCAGTTTTTTAAAAAACTCTTTATCCTTTGTCTTTGTTGGATTGGGTTAACCTGAAAGCCTTGTCCTCAAGCTCTAAAGTTCTTTCTTCTACTTGTTTGATTCTATTGCTTAGACTTTCCAGTGTATTTTGCATTTCTCTAAGTGTGTCATTTATTTCCAGAAGTTGTGATTGTTTTTTATTAATTCTATTTCTCTGGAGATTTTTCTATCCATATCTTGCATCATTTAAAAAATTTCTTTAAATTGTTATTCATCTTTCTCTCTGGTGCCTCCTTGAGTAGCTTAATAATCGACCTTCTGTATTCTTTTTCTGGCAATTCAGAGATTTCTTCTTGGTTTAGATCCATTGATGATGAGCTAGTGTGGCTAGTGTGATCTTTTGGTTAAGGAACCCCATTTTGTCATATTACCAGAATTGTCTTTCTGGTTTGGAATAACATAAATTGATAGGGGTCAGAACTAAAGTCCTTCTCAACTTTCATAAAATATTTTATAACTTTTCTCAGTTTCCAATTGTCTGTCTTTATGAAAATAATTTTCTCACTTGATAACCAAGACATCCTTTGAGATAGATTCATATTTTCTATTTAGCAGACAAGAAAACCAAGGTTTCTACAGGGGGAAAAAACATAATACCTTTTTTTTTTCTTAACTGAGAATACTCTGTATCCCAACTGCTGAACTTGATATACCTTTTTGCTTATCTTGAAAATAATCTTATAAAGTAGTTGTGCCTTTTAATCCATGTTGCAGCTAAAGAAACTCAGGCCAGAGAGCACAAGCAGCTTGTATAAGATCACTTTGTGCCCAGGACAGGCTGTAGCCAAGGATGGCACTAAAATACACACTGAGCAATAATGAGATGCTCTAGAGTTTAGGATTTGAATCTGACTTCACCACTAACTGGCTGTGTCATTGTGTGTGCCTTGAGTTGAGGCAGTGTATTTAGTAGCAAGGGCTGTAAAGTTAGCCGGGGTTCAAATCTAGCCACATGAACCTGAGCCTCAGTTGTCTCATCTACAAAACCGGAATAGCAGTAAGACACACCTCACTGACTGACTGGTCATGAAGATTAAACAGGGGAACACAAGTAAAACACTTACAATATTGCCTGGAAGCAAGAAAGAAAGGGCTTGTTAAATGTTGGCTATTCTTGATGATAGTAATAACAGCAGGGTAGCAGATACAATCACTGCCCTGCCCTAATCCCCATGCCTTTACCATTTCAGTTCATGCCTGCCCATCTCCTAACTATCTGCACTCCTTGCCCCAGGGCTTTCTCTTTATGCTTCCTATCAGCTCTGCAGGCAAGTGAGGCAGGCTCGGAATGCTGAGGAATTAATGCTTGGGAGGAGCAGGAGCAGCCCTTAACAATGGCTAATGGAAGTTGATGGATAAATACCCCAGCTCCCTCACCTCTAAGGTGGGATAGCTCAGGCATATATTCTGCACCATTTTCCAGAGCTTCCCAGTGGGACTGAGCTCTGTTTGGCCAGTAGTAACATGCTTAACAATCCACCCTTCTTTTCCTTCACTGTCTCACTTCTTTTTTTTTTTTTAAATTTTTTATAGAGACAGGGTCTCACTATGTTGCTCAGGCTGGTCTTGAACCCCCGGCCTCAAGTTATCCTCCTGCATTGGCTTCCTAAAGTGCTTGGAGTTACAGGCATGAGCCACTGTGCCCAAGTGTCTCACTTCTGATACTGGTGTCCCCTGGAATCACCTTTGTAATAAATCACTTGCACTTGAGTTATTGTCTCATGGTCTGCTTCTGTGGGAACTCCAACTAAGACAAAGTAGCCATCATTGTTAAGCTCCTTCTATGTGCCGTAAACTGTGCTAAGCACCTGAAACACACTATTTTATTTCCTTTTTTGAAAAATGGTATGGGAGATCATTATGACCCTCATAATATTCAGATGAAAAATTGAGGTTCAGAGTGGTTACAGGATTTGCTCAGATAGTAGGGGCAGAGTAGAGATTTCTTCCTAGGTCTCTCTGCATTGAAAGCCTATGTTTTCCCCATCATAGAATGCTGAAAGTTTCTTAGAAAGGGTTTGCTATCAGAGTGAACACATTTCAGGACAGGGATGATCATGAAGAAGTTGTCCGTGAGGTCTTCTGGAACCCGACCACAGTGTCCTGCCTGAGGAAGATTTGATGGTGCATTGAAAGACTGGCCAGGACAGGATACTGAGTTCTAGTCCTCCTGGTTCTGGGCTTCTCTTTCCACAAGGTCTACTCTGCTTGCTTCAGTTTAGTGCCTCTGCTTTTCTTGACCTTTTCCCAGTTGCAATCTATTAAGGGGAGGGGAAATCCAGCCCCTGTGGGAGAGAGGACAAGTTTAAAATCTATCAGGCCAAGAGGGAGACAGGACTGTGTAATGGGCAGGACAGTGAGCCAGGTGTCTGGGGACCCAGGTTCCAGTCCAGACCTTGGCTCCTATTAAGCTATGAGACCTTGAGTAGAATCCAGTTAGTGTCTGAGCTTCTGTTTTCCCAAATGGGAAATGAAGGGTTTGGTCAAGTTACAAACACAAATGACCTGAGGTCTGGCAGTGTAAATGGACAAAGTGAACCAGGTGTGAGATGAAAAGGAAGGTAGAGGACAGCAGCACAGTTGCCTAAAGGCATTAAAAAAAAAAAAAAACTGAGCATGTTGGGCAAAACATATTTGTAGGTAGAGATAGTCTTTGGACTTCCTGTTTGAGACTTTTGGGCTAAATGTCCTCTAAGTCTTCTGATTTTTTTTTTTTTTTTTTTTGAGACAGAGTCTTGCTTTGTCACCCAGGCTGGAGTGCAATGGCACGATCTCAGCTCACTGTAACCTTCGCCTCCCAAGCTCAAGTGATTCTCCTGCCTCAGCCTCCAGAGCAGCTGGGATCACAGGCATCCGAAACCATGCCAGGCTAATTTTTCTATTTTAGTAGAGATGGGGTTTCACCATGTTGGCCAGGCTGGTCTCGAACTCCTGACCTCATTATCTGCCCACCTTGGCCTACCAAAGTGCTGGAACTACAGGCGTGAGCCACTGCACCCGGCCAGTCTTCTGATTTTTTTTAGTTCTTTATTAAATGTTATAGATGCAAGTATTTAGATGGAACTGTGCTTCTGCAAGTAAAGTATTTATTTTAAATAAAATATTCACCTTTTCAATAATGCCACGAGCAACAGCTTTTAGAGAGACTGCCCTAAGAATCCCCTGGCCACATTGCTTCTCTGTTTAAAATCCTTTATGCATTCCACAATGTTTATTGAGCGCCTAGTGTGTGCAGGCACCGTGCTGGGTGCTGGGGATGTATCAGTGAACATGCCAGCGTGCCTTGGCCTCATGAGGCCTGCCTGCCAGCAGGGGAGAGAGAAAAAAGACAAATAAAAGTAACATGAAAGTATGATGTCAGATATTAATAAGCACTCTGAAGAAAATAAAGCAGGAAGAGGCTATAGCAAGTGCAGGATAGAGATGTCGTCCTGAGGAGGCATCCTTGGAGCAGAGACTCAGACGAAAGGAAGGACTGAGCCATGGGACTTCCCGTGGAAAGACGAATTGACCTGCTAACCTGGCAATGGCTGGCTTTGCTTTTCAGATAAAGCCCACATTCCTTAAAATGACATTCCATGTCTTTCCCGATCTGTTTCTTGTCTCTAAATTTTCATCTTCTTTTCCTGTCAGTTCCCAAAGCCATGCCAAGCATCAGCCATGCTGCAAAACCAACATTTCCCCCTGAAATATGTTGTTCTATTCTCTTCTGTCAGCTCTCCTCTGGCTTAGGCTTGGGGAGCCGGGAATGAGTCCAGCAAAGGCTCAGCTCCCCAGGGAGAGGGAGGGACATGAGAAGCGGTGAATGAATGACAGAGGCGATTGTCCACAGCAGCCCAGGGCAGCTCCGCTGGACAAAAGCCCAGGTGGGGATGAAGAGGATGCACGGATGAAAAAGATCACAGGAGCATCAGCTTCCCTGGGATTTCTCGTGTAACACTGTGAATGTATTGGCTTGTTGGTCCCATCTGCACTATGCTTGCTCTGTGTCACCAGTTCAGGATTTATCCAAAAGAATTCTGCAGTCAAATTACTTTGAGACAAGCTGTACTTATGCTCCCTATAGAGATTCACTGTAAGCTCTGACATAATAAATGCCCTGAGAAGTCATGTAGTAAAGAAATGTGTTGAGCTTTACTTTAGCATTTTCATTTTTTTAATTAATTTATTTATTTTTTATTATTATACTTTAGATTTTAGGGTACATGTGCACAATGTGCAGGTTTGTTACATATGTATCCATGTGCCATGTTGTTTTGCTGCACCCATTAACTCGTCATTTAGCATTAGGTATATCTCCTAATGCTGTCCCTCCCCCCTCCCCCAACCCCACAACAGTCCCCAGAGTGTGATGTTCCCCTTCCTGTGTCCATGAGTTCTCATTGTTCAATTCCCACCTATGAGTGAGAACATGCGGTGCTTGGTTTTTTGTCCTTGCGATAGTTTACTGAGAATGATGTTTTCCAGTTTCATCCATGTCCCTACAAAGGACATGAACTCATCATTTTTTATGGCTGCATAGTATTCCATGGTGTATATGTGCCACATTTTCTTAATCCAGTCTATCGTTGTTGGACATTTGGGTTGGTTCCAACTCTTTGCTATTGTGAATAGTGCCGCAGTAAACATACGTGTGCATGTCTGTTTGGTGGCAGAAGTCTTCCATTCCTATAGGACATCTATTACCAGAAACATTGCTGGGCTGTGCACAGTCGAAAACCAGAGTTAGAGTCAATGGTAATTATTAACAGTTGAAGTTTAGTGGGAGATGATTGTTAGAATCCATAGATTTATATTCCTTTAAACTTTGACCTATGTTCAGATTGCCACCAAAAAAAAAAAAAAAAATGGGACATACTGAGTGGCAAATATGTATGTTTATTTTAATTGAGTCCTATAACTATGTGTGGAAAGAACGCATAAAATGATTGAGTTGAGGGCTATATTCCTCTTTGTAAATGTTATTTTCTTCTGTTATTTTTGCTGATAAAAGCTTAGCCGATTGTCCTGCTCAGGGACAAGCAAGATTTCCCTTGGTGGTAAAAGGTCCAAGGTCCAAGGAGATGACAGGGTCCCTGAAGGAGCAGGTTAGGTAGGAAAAAGGGGGCTAGATAAGAGAGAATCCTCCCAGAATCCTCCTGCACCCAGTGACTGTCACTAGACAGAGACCTCTCAAGGGCAAGATCTGGGTTTATGCATCTCTGTGCCCATATGTTACACAGAGCTTGGCACACGGGAAGTGTGCAGCAAAGCTTTGCTGAATGAGTGAATGAATGCATGAATAGTGATTCCCTGCATTCTTACTTCCTTAACACTTAATTGTTCACTTATTATGAACTATTTACAATGCCTCCTACTATGTGCCAGCCGGGATCTAGGGATGTCCAACACATGATCCCTTCCCTAAGGGGCTCACAGTGTAGTCATCTTTAATTTTTTTCATTTTAGGGGTCCCTTCCAGCTCTGGACTCTGCCACTCACCCTAAGATTCTGCTATTATGTCATTCTGAAACTCTATTATTCTAAGATTCCATGATTCTACAACTCTCCTCATGAGCCCTGGACATCTGCCTTTATTTTGGATCCTCTGTTGGACTAGTTATCTAAATAGGAATCTTCTCAGTTCATTTATTTGTGAATGTGTATCAAGCGTCGATGAAGAGGTCACCTCTAAGAAATTTGTAGATTCAGTTCAAGGTCAATTGAAGCTAACCGTATTAAAGCAAGATCTTATCTCTCCTCATGAAATATTAGCCGTTCTTTTTGAAAAAAAAAAAAAAAAAATTAGGCCAAAATAGTTCACATAAAGAAAAAAAAGACTTCATTACTGCATATATTTACGCATATGCTCATTTGGTGGTTTCTTCTCTTAATTACGAACAGGAGGAAAAGATCTAGGGTCATACGAAGGGTATGTTGTGTATGGACGGGGCCACAGGCGAAGCTCACAGAGGGTAACACCGAGGGTTGGAGGGAAGCAGGGAGTCCACTAAGCCAGTCACCCACTCGCCCAAGGCCACATAGGAGGTGAAGGCAGAGAACCAGCCCAAGGCAGTTTCTTCCTCCTGGTTCTGTGTTCTCCTTGCATCCTGAGGCTGGCCAGACAGGTTGACGATGACCAGGCAGATGGGACCAGGTCATTGCAGGCCCAGGCTCTCCACCTCTGTGTGCATCCTTTGAGAACATAGATTGGTAGCCCTATTGAGTGACAAACAGTGACATGGTAGGAGGAGGCTGGGTTGGAACTCTGGGGGATTTAACTCAAACTCCCCACCCAAGGTGGGCTTGGGCGAGTCACTTCTCTTCTCTGAGTCTTGGCTTCTTCAACTCTAAATTAAGGATGTTGAAGTAAATGATTGCAAAATTAAATTGCTATGAGTCCCCGTTTATGCTTATAGTGGTTATTTTTAAAAATGTTGTTAATTATACAAATAACATATTAATACATTATATACAACATGATATATCTATAAATATGAGTGCATTATAGACAAGGCTAAAGTTCGTTTTGACTTCAACCCAATCCTGCTTCTTGTTTGACTTTCCCAAAGAAACCATATCAGCTTGGTTTGTATCCATGCATTTATATACTACTATACACACACACACACACACACACACACACACACACACACACATAGATAATATGTACATAGTATAACATCATCTATGTGTGTGTGCTTGTATGGTTTTTTTTTGTTTCTTTGTTTCTTATTACCATTCTGTACTCAGCTTTTCATTCAATAATATACCTTGGAGATCTTCCCATAATAATTATTTTTGATGATTTGCAATATTTTAATTATTCTCAATGTTTTAAATTATTGCTTTGCAGTCAACTGTATGAGTTTATCTCAGTCTATTTGGTCATTCCTCTGTTGGTGGTCATTTATGTTGTTTCTTTACTGGGTTTAATTTAATGGTTTAAGTTTTTAATGCTACTTTGTGAACTGTATTGGCTGTTGCATCAAAGATTCAGTAGCTCAAGTCAGGAATGTAATACAATGCCTGTGTTCTCTTACCTGAGGGTAAAATAAAGTTGCATAATTACCTCTCAAACAAGCCATAGTAACAACCTGTTGACTAGAGCCATGCCTGGAATGCCAACAGGGGAGACTGCCTGTGATCTCTACTCGTTACTGTTGACCATCAGGAGGTGGGGAGGATAGATTCTTCTTTCTCTGAGATTAGGAAGTTAGCCACTCTGCCTTATAGTCTTTTTTTTTTTTTTAGACGGAGTTTTGCTCTTGTTGCCCAGCTGGAGTACAATGGTGCGATCTTGGCTCACTGCAACCTCCGCCTCTCGGGTTCAAGTGATTCTCCTGCCTCAGCCTCCCAAGTAGCTGGGATTACAGTCATGTACCACCACATCTGGCTAAGTCTTTTCTTGTACTTTTAGTAGAGACAGGTTTTCACCATGTTGGTCAGGCTGGTCTCGAACTCCCGACCTCAGGTGATCCACCCGCCTTGGTCTCCCAAAGTGCTGGGATTACAGACGTGAGCCACCGCGCCTGTCCGATGCCTTATAATCTTAATATAAAAGAGTCCAAAACTTTTATAATGATATTTATTATCATTGCAACTTCAGGTAAAAAGTGACCACCTACGATTTAACAGTCTTCCTAGGAAATATATCTTTTTAAGAACAAAAGATAACTGCACATACATTTGCCCTTTCAGTATGTTGCTGTATTAAGATATTCATCCATCATTGCATGTATATAAGTATATGAATGTGGAAGCATTTGGACAATTTCAAATATCTTTTGAATGTCCTTTAATCACTTGGTATTCTAGTCTTTATTGACAAGATCATAGTAAAATTACTCCGCCTGACAACTTCCAATTCATTTTATTTTTAAAATTTCCTTTATTTATTATTATTTTATAGAGACAGGGTGTTGCGTTGCTCTGTCTCCCAGTCTGGAGTGCAGTGGTGTGATTGTAGCTCACTGCAACCTAGAGATCCTGAGCTCAAGCAATCCTCCCACCTCAGCCTCCCAAGTATCTGGGAGTACATGCACCACCATAATCGGCTAATGTTTTTATTTTTTGTAGAGATAGGGTCTTGCTATGTTGCCCAGGATGGTCTTAAACTCCTGGTCTCGAGTGATCCTCCTGCCTCAGCCTCTCAAATCCACTTCCTTTCGGATACAACTTTTTACCTAAAAGTTTGGGACAGGTGGGGTGCCTAAATGCCTACAATACTCCTTACACGTTATTCCCTAAGAGAAAAAAGCAATGCAAGCACATTTTAAACTGGATAAGAACAAAGCAAAAATCGAGTTGAAGTAAGATTTTAGTATTGCAGGCACCAGTCTGAGTCCGTCTTTAGGCTAGGTAACTTTATGACGATTACACAGGCGTAATTACCAGTCAGAAGTCTGATAAAAGACAGCAAGACCATGAATGTCAATGCACTTTCAGAATGCTGGTTGGAAGACTATGGAATTAACACTGATGACTCTGGTTGTATTTGCCTTGTTGCTTATTTTCTATTTCCCTAGGCAATACGGCAACAGTCTTGTTCTTGCCTCCTACAGGAAATGAGCATGTATCCCTCTGATGGAAGTGATGACTGAGAAGAGTGGAGGCTGGGTTTTTGCTCTGACCCTGTCCTGGGCTGATGAGTGGCTCAGGAACGATCTGTTTCTGGCTGTTGTTTCTTCCCTCTCTCCTCCACTTTGCTGCATAGTACTTGTCCTTCTGGATCTCTCTTCCTCTTGAGATCTGAATTACCAGGACTCTTGGCTGGCAGGTTTTAGAAGCCTGACTCACACTGGCTCAAGCAGAAAGGGAAATTATGGCTGCCCTGGCTAAGAAAGTTATTGGGGTGGGTCCCAGAACTAGCAGGTTACGTACCCACTCTACAATAATCAGGGTGCTTGTTATCACAGGAAGAAGGATGGGAAAGCTTGCTGGGCTCCCAAAGGCATTGGCTATTCTTTATTTTGAGAATATCTGCCCAGAACCCTCATAATCCTAGAAGGCTTAAAAATGCAGGTCCCTTTTTTTCTACTGACCAAACCTTACTATTTTTTTAAAAAAAAGGCTCAAGAGAGAAAGAGGAACAATACTAACATGCTTTTGTGCTGTGGAAGAGCCAGCCAGCGGGTGGGGCAGGGTGAGCCAGCCAGAGAAAGGGCGTGTGAGCGGGTGCGACAGAGAGTGACCATGTGGAGTAGTACTCAGTGACAGACACATCAGTGACATCTGGACGTGCCACTCCAACCCACTGCCTACTGAAGCCAGCTGACCGAGTGAGCCCAGCTGACACCACATGGAGCAGAAGAACTGTTTGGCTGAGCCCTGCCTGAATCCCTGACATGCAGAATTATGAGAAATAATACATCAATGTCGTTTGGAGCCTTCATGTTTTGAGGTGGTTATATAGCAATAGGTAACAGAAATGTTGGGAATTCTGTGAGTTTTTTCCTTTTAAATTCTAATTGTTTTGTGCTTGGTGAGGTGATCCTTCTGAAGTTTGACTCCCTTGCACACTTTGAAAGTGCACTTTCTCTTTCCTTTTTGAACTGTTACCATCTCTGAGCCTTGCTCAAATTAATAATTAATAATTAATACTTAATCTTGCTCGGATTAATACTGGGTCAAAAGAAAGATCTGAGCCCTCGAACATATAAGGCACCTACTTATCTTGTGTGGGATAGTAAACTGGACTTTAGACCCTTCTTTATACAAATGGCTTGGTGGAGTGAGGAAAGAAACTGTTAAGGGCTAGGGGAATTCACTTTATGTTTGTCTTTTGTATGTTATTTAACATTTAAATGGTATTTTCTGGATGTAAAGGTAATGTATACTCACTATAAAAATTTGTAAAATGCAGAAAAGTATAAATAAGTAAATAGAGAAAGTTAGAGATCACTTCTAATTTTATCATCCTGATATAGGTAGCATTACCAGTTTCGTATATCTTCCCTCCAGTCTTTTTTCTAAGTACACACACAGACACACACATACACACTTATTTTACACAGTTGAAATCATTATAATGCACAGTTTTGTGTCTGTTTGTACCTTTTTTCTTTTTCTTTTTTTGAGACAGGGTCTTGCTCTGCCACCCAAGCTGGAGTGCAGTGGTGCCATCATAGCTCACTGCACCCTCGACTTCCTGAGCTCATGTGATCCTCCTGCCTCAATGTTCCAAGTAGCTGGGTCCACAGTTGTGCACCACCATGCCTGGCTAATTATTATTACTTTTTCTGTAGAGATGAGGGTCTCCCTATGTTGCCCAGGATGGTCTCTTAACTCCTGAGCTCAAGTGATCTTCCTACCTTGGCTCACTGCAGCCTCGACCTCCAAGGCTCAAGCAATCCTCCCACTTCAGCCTGCCAGGTAGCTGGGATCACAGGCATGCATAACTACACCTGGCTGATTTTTTGGTTTTTATTTTTGTAGACACAAGGTCTCACTATATTGCCCAGGCTGGTCTCAAACTCCTGGGCTCAAGTGATCCTCCCGTCTCGGCCTCCCAAAGTGCTGGATTACAGGCATAAGCCGCCATGCCTAGCCTTTTTTTCTTCACATCATAAGTGTTTCTCCTGATTCATTAAAAAAATACTTTACAAATGTCAAGGTTTTTTTTTTTTTTTTTTTTTTTGAGACGGAGTCTCGCTCAGTCGCCCAGGCTGGAATGCAGTAGTGCAATCTTGGCTCACTGCAAGCTCCGCCTCCCGGGTTCACACCATCCTCCTGCCTCAGCCTCCTGAGTAGCTGGGACTACAGGCACCCGCCACCACATCTGGCTAATTTTTTTGTATTTTTAGTAGAGATGGGGTTTCACTGTGTTAGCCAGGACAAATGTCAGTTTTAATAACTGCTTTGCATTTTGCCATCTGGGTTACCATACTTTGCTTAAACAACTCTCCAACCTATAGGGTGCCTCCCATGTCTTGTGATTATGAAGTCTGCAATGAATGTCCTCATGTGTAAATTCTTGCAGCTGTGGCTAGAAGTATCCCTAGATATGGGATACTTAGTTCTAGATTCCAGGGATTGGTTTGAATGTAAAATGACATTTTCAAAGAGCAATCAGAAAACTGACTTAAATGGTCATTTCAGTTTTGATAAAGAAACAAGCTGATATAAATTGAGATTCCCAGGAGATGTCTCTTATGGTGTCTGCTTTTTCTATGTTGAAGTTGTTTATTTTGTTGTTTATTATTCCCAAAGTGTTCCTCACCAGCATGTTGTCAAGGGTTTATGCTTATTCTGGCATCTATTGATCCCCTTTGATGCATCTTAAAAGTCAAATTAATGGAAGAATGGGGTTTAGAATTCAGTTCTTCCATTAACTTGCTGTGGATCAGTGACATCATTTCCCTCCTGGGACTCAGACTCCCCGTAAGTACAATAATGGGCTTTGAGCAGACAATTTTCTCCCCATCCCCAGGTTTGAGCACCTAGTACATGCCAGGCAGTGAGCTAAGAACTTTTTGTGCATTCTGTCTTTTAAACCACACTATTATTAACCCATTTTATAAATGAGGAGACAGGCCATGAAAGCGTAAATTGTACCCACAGCTCCTTCAAGGCTTGTCCACTTTCTAGCTCTAAGGTTGGACCATCGTATCTAGGGTAACACAAAGGTCCAGGGAATTAAGGTTCAACTCATCCCTACTCATATTTCCCAAGGGCTCCCCACATGCCATGGCAATGTCAAATGCTTTTCTCATACTTATTTGATAAATCTCACAATGGTTCCTTAAAACAATGTTATTATTCCCCAGATGAAGAAACTAGCATTCAGAGAGGTGAAGTGACTCGTCCAAGATCACACAGCCAGGAAGGAACAAGGAAAAAATTTTACCCGAGTCTCACTGCTTTTAAACACAAGGCTTCTTCCCCATGTTCAGTCCCCATGGTAATGAGACAAGGATAGGTTCATAACCTCTTGTCACTTCCATGCAGACAATGAAAAGGAAGCTCTGATCTCTGTGGTCTGTCTGGACCACTTCTGGGTTTTGGTACCTTCTTCCCTCTGCATTCTCATTGTCCCCACCTTCTTGACTGGCCACCAACTTAACTCCATATTCACTATATTTGGGGCTTCCTCCTGTCATTAAAAACCCACCTCTCTCTCTCTCCCTCTCTGTGTCTCTGTCTGTGTCTCCCTTACACAGCCATTTCCTTTTCCCTCCTCTTGCAAAATACAAAACCAGGAATGAACTGAACACAGAAGTCTGTAAACACACCGGCTTGGCTCCTTCTGAGGCTCCGGGTTCCTGGACACAGTCTTGAATCCTAATTAAGCCGTTAGAGAAAAGCTTGTTGCTGGCAACAGGGTCGGGGAGAAATAGTTTCCATTGTGCAGTATCTGGAATTGGAATTGGCTAGAAGGCTCTTGCTCGCTGCTTTCGACACCTAATAGGCAGAATCTCAAATGTTATTAATCTAAGCGAACCGTGCGAGACACAGGGATGGAGTAGTGAATAGAGTTATTTGATTTTAAGAAAGAAAATCAGGCAAAAAACATTCTGTGTTTGTAATGTCCTGGATCCCTGCAACAGGTTGTTAGATTAGAAATAAGTCTGTGGTATGTGGAGCAGGATTTAATGAAACTACAAGATAAATTGAGAAGCTAAGGCCAAGGTGAAAACATAGAATTCCTGACTCACTCTCTGCTTGGAGCCTCCTGTGTCCTCGGGGATTGGTGAAATGAGCATTCTTGATGGCAGAAAGGGAAAACATTTGATGCGATTACCAGTCAGTGCTGGGGCTGCCCACATGCTAGAGGGTCAATTCTGAAGCTTCACAGCCAGCACAGCCACTTTGGCCTGGGGGAGGTGGCCATTTTGTTGGAAAAAAAAAAAAAAAAAGAAGATAATGGCTTCTCTCTGTCCTACTTCATGGGATGTAGGGACAGGATGTGATGTCTGGAGCTATGGCAGTCATGTTGTGATGTGAGTTGCTATACTTAATAGATTTTATTTTATTTTTATGTAGCATAAGTGCTTTGTAAACATAATCATTTAATAATAACTCAATATCCAAACCCTGAGGATGGCAGAGCAAAGATTAGAAAAAAAAAAACTGATGTTATTGCTGAATCAGCAACCCAACCCTGGGACTTCTTGTTAAGGAAGAATTAAAGGATGGGTGTCAGGTATTCTGTTTCTTGAAGTCCAAAGCCTACGTAGACAGATGCCTACGTATAAGAAGAGTATACTAAGAATATCCATTCTTAGTATACTCTTCTGTTACAGAGCTCTGCTGTGTAACAAGGCAAATTACTACTAAGAACAAAGATTACATGACCTATTCTTTTTTCCAGGTAGAGTAGCAAAGAGACTAAGTTCTGGCCAATAAGTGAAAGTTGTGTGTGGGCTTCTGAGAAAACTCTTTCAAAGGAGCCAGCTTTGCAGGTGTGCCCTTTGTGTCTATTATATGGTTAGGTTTTGTGTCCTGACCCAAATCTCATTTTGAATTATAATCTCCATAATCCCTGCAAGTCAAGGGAGAAACCAGGTGGAGATAATTGAATCATGGGGACAGTTTACCCCATGCTGCTCTTGTCATAGCAAGTAAGCTCTCACGAGATCTGGTGGTTTTACAAGGGGCTGTTTCCCCTTTGCTTGGCACTCACTCCATCCTGCCACCCTGTGAAGAAGGTGCCTGCATCTCCTTTGCCTTCTGCCATGATTGTAAGTTTCCTGAGGCCTCTCCAGACACATGGAACTGTGAGTCAATTAAACCTCTTTCCTTTATAAATTACCCAGTCTCGGGAAGTTCTTTATAGCAGTATGAAAATGGACTAATACAGTCTATTTCCCATTCCTTTGTCCAGATGCCAGGAAGGCAAATGTGAAAGCTGGAACCCCAACAGCCATCTTGAGCCATGAGATGATGAAGCCATATACAGAGGTAGGGGAAGCAGAAGGAAGATGCCTGGGTCTCTGAGGCCTGCAGACCTGCTATACCAGTCCCAACTGCCTGTCTCTGGACAGAACACATTTCTGGAAAACAACAAATTCTGTGCGTTTAAACCACTGTTCTTTTGAGTTTTCTGCAAGTCACAGATGAATCTAATCCTAATACTGGATGGAATGCTAGCCCAAGAGGGCCTCGTTTAAAACCTTCATGGGCTTCCTGTTGCCTGCAGGAGAGAGTCCTGGCTTTCAAGGCCTGTACAATCTGCCTTAACCTTCCTTTCTAGCCTCATCTGCAACTCAAAACTTCCAAATCATCCTTGGACACTCCAATCAAAGGTACTTGAGCCTCTGAGAAGCCCTCCCTGACCTTCTCTGGCAGGGGACCCTTGGCTCTGGGCTCCTTGGCATCTTGCCCATGCCTCTGTGCTAGCGAGTATTATACCCACCTACTAACAGTTATTTCTGTGGAAGTTTCCAGTTGAAAATGTTTGCAGGGCAGGCCAAGGAAGCCATGGCCCAGAGACAGTGCAAAAGTTGGGCAGAGCCAGAGCTTCCAGCTCTGAACTAAGCCCCTTTCCACTCCACCCTCTTATTTTATTAGACTGGAGGGAGGAGGAGAGTTGCTAATTTCAAGTCATTCTACTTGACAACTTGATTTGGCATCATATTTCAAGGACAGAGCTGGAAGCTGTCAAGCTGGATTTCTGGGGGTTTCAGTAGAATTCTCTTCCTCCTGGAGAATCTAGCACAGGCTGCTCCAAGGGTCACCCCCAGGTTCTATTGCTGAGACTCAATAGCAGCACTGCCAGGTCTTGGGTGACCTGATCCTTAGCCTGGTGCTAGGCCTAAGGGCAGGGTCTGAGGAAGGTATAGAAAGAAACTGACATAGGTCTCCAGTAGAGACTGGGATGGAGCAGGTTTGGGCAGCTGGGACCTTTTTTTTTTTTTTTTAAGAAGAAAAAAAGAAGCTTTAGGTCATTTATGCACTTACTCAGTGTAGCCTGGTGCTGGTGAGAGGCAGTTAGCAGAGTGGTCAGTGTACGGACTCCAAAGTCAGACAGCATGGTTTTAAATCTTGACCCCTGGCTGGGCGAGGTGGCTCATGTCTGTAATCTCAGCACTTTGGGAGGCCGAGGTGGGTAGATCACCTGAGGTCAGGAGTTTGAGACCAGCCTAGCCAACATGGTGAAACCCTGTCTTTATTAAAAATAAAAAAATTAGCTGGTTGTGGTGGTGTGCGCCTGCAGTCTCAGCTACTTGGGATGCTGATATAGGACAATTGCTTGAATCTGGGAGGCAGAGGTTGCAGTGAGCTGAGATCATGCACTACACTCCAGCCTGGGTGACAGAGTAAGACTCCATCTCAAAATAAGTAAATAAATAAATAAAAATAAAAATAAATCTCGGCCTCACCATGTACTTGCCACGTGACAATGGGCTAATTCTATACTATGAACAAAGTCATCTTACAAAACTTAGTAAGCACCAGGTATATGCCAAACACTATTCCACTATCCTAGACATAGGAAGGAGTGTGGACATAAAGCAGTAAACAATACAGATTCAACTTTTTCCCTGTGGAGATTTTGTTCTAGTGAGAGGGAAGGGGTGCTGTGGTTTGAATGCTTTTGTCTCTTCCAAGACTCATGCTGAAACTGAATCCCCAGTGCAGCAGTGTGGGAGACAGGGCCTAATGGAAGGTGTTTAGGTCCAGAGGGCTCTGCCCTCATGAATGGATTGATGACACTAAAGAAAGGAGTCGTAGGAGTGTGCTCACTCTCCTCTGCTCTTCTGCCATGTGAAGACACAATGTTCCTTCTCTCCAGAAGACTCAGGAACCAGGCATCATCTTGAGACCAGAGACCAAACCTGTCTGTGTCTTGATCTTGGACTTCCCAGCCTCCAGAACTGTGAGAGAATAAATTTCTGTTCTTTATTCATTACCTAGTCTCAAGTGTTCTGTTGCAGCAGCACAAGACAGATTAAGACAGAGGGGACCAGAGAAAAAATACATAGACAAATGCATGTATAATATGTAAGATAAATATAAGTTTTATCTAAAAATTAAGCAGATAGGAGGGTAATTTTTTATTGAAAGACATCGGTTGGCCAAGCACTGATCATGCTTGTATTTGTCTGCTATCTACCCCACCAGAGAGGTGAGCAAGGGTGAGGTGTGATTCATCTCTAAAACTGAGTCTAGAATTGTCTAGGAGAGATTTCCCAAACTGTTGTCCATAGAAATCTTACTAGGTGATGAGTACTAAGTGTGTGGTCCAAGTTTGGAAGGTGTCAAGCTAAATAAAATTAAATCAAACAGGCTTTTTGCTTCAGAGCCTTTATAGGCTAAGGTGCATTTTAATGCAAAGTGGAATGGGGCAGAGGGAGGTGGCTGCCTACAGTCATACTTCCCAAAGTTACTTGGTTGGGGGCCACTTTGTGGCAGAGCATCTCAAGGTGCTAGTGTTCTGAAGAACCCACTGTGATGGTTAATTTCATAGTCATCCAATCCACGGAGGGCCTGAGTAGAACAGAAACGTAAAAGAAGGAGGAATTTCCTTTCTCACTGAGCTCCTGGTTTTCAGGTGTTTGGACTCAGACTGAGGCTTACACCGTTGGCTCTCCTGGTTCTCAGGCTTTTGGGCTTGGACTGGAACCACACCATCAGCGTTCCTGGGTCTCCAGCTTGCAGATGGCAGATCATGGGACTTCTTGTTTCCATAATTGTGTGAGCCAATCTCTAATGATAAATCTGGCCTTGGTGGCCCAGGAGCCAGGCTGAGATCCAGGGTTTTGGTGAGTGGTGGATAGATGGATGGACAAACGCATGCATGGGTGGATGGATGGATGGATGGATAAATCTCTGGAAGCTTAGACTGAACATCCTGCTTCTAGACCCATAATAGAAATTGTGCAGACTCAGGGGGGCCTGTAGGAGCCACCCTTAGCCAGAGTCCCAGAGGGCCAGGGGGAGGCCTCCATGTGGGACGAGCTGATCTCGGGGCTCTGGGACACTACGATAGGGTCCCTGGTTGGAGCCACAAAGTTGGCAGCAGCAGGAATGGGGCCAAGGCTCAGGACTGCATGGGATGAGGGGTTCCCTGCAGCTCCTGTGGGCTGGGAGAAGGCTCCTGAGAGATCCCAGAAAAGGCTCATTCAGCTTCTAGGAAGTGTTCCTGGTGTCCCTGGCTTCAGCTTTGGGATCCAGGGGCAGAAGTCTACATATGTGGCCAGGAGCTCTGGGCTTGTCTTGTTCCTGGGGCTCTGAGGACTGAGCAAGGCCAGGTGAGGGAGGCTCGAAGACACACGGAGAGATAGGACCACCTAGGGCAGGTGTGTGGAGCTGCAGGGCCCTGGGCTCAGCCAGCTGGGACTCCCCTGAACTCTCAGGAACACTCTATTCCCCTTGCCGTTAGGTTGGGTCAGCAACTGGTTTGGCCAAGCGAGTTGGGGTGAAAGTTGCTTGCTGCTTCTCGGCTGGCCTTAGAAACATCTGGCACTGCCCTCCAGTCCTCTCCCACCTTTCCACTGCAACCTTGGAAACTGTGTGCTCTGTAAGACGTAGCAACAGTGTGAGAGCAGCCAGGTGCCTGAGTCCCCTCTTTGAGAAAAGCCACCCAGGAGGGCCAGCCAAGCCACACCAGGCTGAGAAACACGAGTGAGAAATGAATCTTTAGCCCATCAAGCTACTGAGAAGCAGCCTTGATATTTTAACCACAGTGTGTGGTCTGTCCTGTGTTTATTCCAGTGCGGCTTCTCTCAGGGGGTCTAGGGTGATGGGGAGCCAGTGATGTGACTTGTCATGGATCTGGCGCTTCTGTGTTATTCACTGATCTCAAAAATAGAGGCACACAGCCCAGGAGAAGCAGCGTGCTGTTCAAGTCCAACAGACCTATGTGCAAACCCTCGCTCTCACCCTTACCAGCTGTGTGTCATTCACCAGGCAAGTTACTTATCCTGAGCCTGTTTCCTCCTCCAGAAAATGAGTACAGTGACCCCACGTTGCAACATGGTTGTAAGAAAGAAGACCTTGAGTAAAGTATCAAGCATTGTGCCTGACACACAGTAGGTGCTCAACAGAGGTGAGTAACTTTCTTCCTCTCCCTCAGAGATGCTCCAGAAAGCTTACCATTTATTTTTTCATTCATTCATATGTTCCTTCAATAATATTTATGAAGAACCTACTGTGTGCCAGCTTCTGTTGCAGGCACTGAGGATACCGCAGTGAACGAGATGGATAGAATTCTCTGCCTTAATGGAGTGACACTTTGTTGGGAAGAGATAGTCAACGCCATGCATGGGGTGTCTGTATATGTGTGCACGTGTGTGTGTGCACATGTGCATGTAGAGGCGTGGTCCTAGGAGGAATAGAATGAGGATTTCCTCTTTCTTATTCTGAAGCTCTTTTCGAGCCACAAAGAAAATGGAGTCCGGGCCGGAAAACGCAGGAACCAAGTTTGAGAGAGTCTTTGGGGACAGTGGGTACAAGCAGTGCTCTGTGGGGCCTAGTGACACAGTACAGCACCAAGCAGGGGAGAGAAGCACCTCACATGCTGTACATACGCCCCAGGGACACTTGGGGACTCCAATGGCTCATGCAGGGCAGAAGCTGCGCAGGCCCCCGGTGCTTCCATGCAGTATTTCGATAAATTAGGTGTTGATGAAACAGAAACATACAGATAAGATCTCTCTGGAGCACCCACGGGTTCCAAGATGGAGAGGGAGTGGCTTGCTTGGCAAAGTGCATTTTGGGTTCTGCCCAAACCCTCATGGTTGGAAAATATATCTTTTTACCCTTCCTTTTTTGACACCCCAAACACCAAGGGTTGTATCTCGCCCCGGGAGACACACCAGCTCTTTTAAGCCGGTAGTCCTAGCTAGTTGGGAGGCTGAGGCAGGAGAATTGCTTGAACCTGGGAGGGGGAGGTTGCAGTGAGCCAAGATCACACCACTGCACTCCAGCCTGGGTGACAGAAGGAGACTCTGTCTCAAAAAAAAAAAAAAAAAAAAAAGAGGAACAGAATATCCACAGCGGCCCTTCCCTGCTGGCTGCAGAAGGAAAGCTGTGCCTCACACAAGCGCAGTGGATTCTGGCTTCAGCTCCTGACTCTTCTGCATATTGTATGGAAAGTGCACTTGGAGGCATTGCTGTATCTCACTGGGTTATGGTGAGGATCACATGGGGCATGTCTGCATGATGCTTGGCACAATACCAGATGCACCGTAGGTAAGCAGTCACTGTTCGCTTCAATTATTACCATTTGTGTGATTACTATCGGAAGTAGTAGCTGTAATGGGGAAATATCTTACAGTGTGAAATGTCAGACTCTGATGCCCCTCTATTTTTGCACTTGCTGTTTGCTCTGTTTAAAATGTCCCCCTACCCTTAAGTCCACTTATCCTTAAGGATCAGCTCAAATATCATTTACCCTGGAAGCCTTTCCTGAGTCAGGGACCCCGGGCGGATGTACATGTGAACTCGCACAGCCTTGGATCCCTATTGCTACCCAAACACTTTTAGCATAGGATGTATCTGCCATCTCTTAGCGCCCCCCATCTTCCTCTAAGACCATGGCATTGAGATCTGGAGATTGTGTCTGCAGCATCCCTGGGCTCTAGGGCCTGGCACCGAGGGTGTGCATAACCAACCTAGAAGACAAATTAATATATAACATGCTGGCCCCAATGTCATCTCCTCAAATCATCGCAACCTGTCATCCTCCTTGTAGATACAAAGTGGTGGCTAAAATACATTCTAATTTACCTTTTTTGAACAAAATTGAAATGTGTTTGAAAAAAACATTTGCATTGAAAATGATTGGAAAACATACAATTTTGTTCATGCAGAAAATGGAATATTGAAGAGATGGGGAAATGCTGTGACCTGCTGTTGCCAATTCATGATTTGATGGCTTCGAGGCTCAGCCTCAGTGCTACAGTACTGGTGATGGAATGTTTTGGGTACATTTTTTGCTGGTGGTGGGGGGGAATGGGTCTCGTGTGTTGGAAAATTTATTCCATAAAATGATTCTCATTTTATAGACAAGGAAGCTGAGGTTTGGAGGTTAAGCGACTGGTCGCCTGCTGATGAGTGATGACAATCAGGCTGTCTGCCTCGGGCCACACCCTGAGGCTGCTAGGCAGTGTCTGCTGAGACAAGGCCGAGGCGGGCTGCTCGCTCTGGGCAGGCCCACTGGGGGCCTGTGGAGCTGTCTGCAGTCAGCAGAGCTGGTAGTGAGCTCTCTCCCCAGCGGGAAGTCATCAAGAAATCTCCCATTTTCATCTTCCTGCAGGCATGTCTCCCTAGAGAGGTAAGTGTCATGCATCTCAGAGCCATTACTACAAGGAGGCAGGGAAAGGTTCAAATATGTGCCCTGGAATCTTTCCCCAAACTTTCTGACGCCACCAGGGCTCAGAATTTCCAGGAGCCTGATAAGATGTGGGGATGGGGGAGGTAAGGGGGCTGTTCTCCAGCTTCAGGAATGTTTAAAGCTGGCAGGAGTCTCCCTGGGAGGATGCTAGGTCCCCTGTGGTCCCTGGGAGTTCCTGGAAGATGTCCCTGCTCCGTGACTGCTGGCAAAGGTAATGAGGACCCTATCTCCAGCTCCACTCCCTCCTCAAAGGCTCCCCCTCAGTGGCACGTAGCAAAACCTGCAGTGCATAAGCAGCGCCTCCCCACCCAGCTCAGCCTCTGCCTGTCATCAGGCCCTTCTTGGGACACCTCTGGACATCCGTCTGGCAGGAAGCGTCTCCTTGTCACAGCCCCATTTCCTCGCGCTCAAGTTGGGATCTGAGGCTCAATCTGGAGTTGACGTGACACTGTTTATAATTCCTCGCAGTTCCTCCAGGGTTATCCGGTCCTCACCAAGCCCACCTCTTGCCTTTCATTTCAACTCTGAAATATGCACCGGGTCAGGGGCATGGGGATGGGCTGGGGGAGGGATCCTGCTACAGCCCTTGGGTTGTGGCTTGCACAGCCAGCCGAGGCTTGGGGTGACAAAGGGAGGGTGGACTCTGCGGGGTTTTCAGCCACAAAATAGTTCCACCAACTGTCACCAGCTATTCAGGCCACAGCTGATGGAAGGTAGAGAGGACAGAACAGCTCAGAAAGAGTTGAGGAGTGCAACAATCAAGACTGCTGGGTAGGGGACAGGCAGCCCAGAGGGAAACTGAGGGCAGGAGAAGGGATGGAGAGACCCTAAGGGGGAACGGGAGAATGTGAGCCAGGGACCTTAGCATGAGTCATGCATTCACATGCACATTTATTCATTCATTGCCTGTGTTCATTCAAAAAGCATTTAGTGAGCACCTAACTAACGCATGGCTTTGCATATCACCGTCCTATCTGCAAGCTTCCTCTTGTAAATATTAGGTTCGCGCAAAAGTAATTGGGATTTCTGTCATTACTTTCTTTTTTTGAGATGGAGTCTCGCTCTGTCACCAGGCTGGAGTGCAGTGGTGCCATCTCGGCTCACTGCAGCCTCTGCTCCCAGGTTCAAGAGATTCTCCTGCCTCAGCCTCCTGAGTAGCTGGGACTACAGGCACGCGCCACCACACCCAGCTAATTTTTGTATTTTTAGTAGAGATGGGGTTTCACCATGTTGGCCGGGATGGTCCCTTGACCTTGTTATCGGCCCACCCCAGCCTCCCAAAGTGCTGGGATTACAGGTGTGAGCCACCATGCCTGGCCTCTGCCATTACTTTTAATGTAAAAACCGCAATTACTTTTGCACCAACTTAATAGTAATAATCGTTCCCAGGCATTATTTGCTTCTCTGTGACAGGCACTGGCTAATAGCTTCCTACACATTAGCTCATTTAATCATCACATCAAGCCTCTGGTAGGGAGCATTTTTATCATTTTACAGATGAGAAAACAGGCACAGAGAGGTTAAGTAACTTGCCCAAGACCACACAGCTAGGGAGTGGCAGAGCTTGGAATAACACCCAAGTTTGTCTGAGATCCGTAAGACTGTGCTCTCAGCTCTGCACTATACCAACCAGAGAGAAGGTCCCACTTGTCTAACAGGCCAGTGGAAAGTAGTTTCTGGAAGGAAAGGTGGGAAGGGAGATTGGTAGTTGCCCAGGGACTCAAGAGAAGGAGGCACCAGGTCAGATTCCCAGGGCTGGGCACTGTCACAGCTTAGGGTCTGCGGCTGTGTCCACCCACCAGAGTCTGACCGCACGCTGCTGAATTGAAGCTGTCAGCTGTTGTTTTTGGCACCAGAGACCCAGTTTGATTTGACTTCTTGTTGGTAGTTTTGGCATATCTTGTGAGGTTTTCCTTTTAACGAAGAGATTAATAGTCACAGTATGTTACATATCTTTTCAGGCGAATTCCACAAACATTGACGGAACCCTTGCCAAAAGGTCCAGAACCATGTTGAGGAATTGGTCCACATTTCCTCATTTGACCCTACTGTAATCCTCAGAGGCCACTTTATCATTTCCATTTTATAGAAATCCAGAGGAGTGAAGAGGACTGTTCCAGGCCACTTGGCTAATAAATAAAATTATTATGCCTGCAATTTATTGGGCATCTATGATGTGTTGGACACTTCTGTCAATTCCTTCTAATTCTCACAGTTCCCCTAAGGTAGGAGGGATCATAGTAACCTTACCAAGGAAGAGACTGAGGGTCAGAGTGGCCCAGACAGGATATGAACCAGGATTTGGACTCAAGGACAAAACTTTTTTATTCTGTACCGCAGTTTCTCCCACTCCCCTTTACTGCATCCTTTGTACAAGTTTTGTTTTTTTAACTTTGGATTTTGTTACTAGATTTTTTGGTGCATATATCCTGGTCTCTACTTTCTGCTTTATTGCCTCAACTGTTCAGCTGGGGTGTGTTGAGCACCTTCTGAGTGCCAGGGCCTCTGCTGGGCACTGGGGAACAGAAGGGAGGAGACACAGACCCAACTCTCAAAAAGTTTGCAGCGATGGGGAAGGCTGACACCGTCAGCCACAGCTGTGCTGCCGGGAGGTGTGACAGAGGTCATGTCATCGGGCAAGCTCCCTCTGCAAAATGGGAATATCAGCAGGATTTACTAAGAGTGGGGATGTAAAGCGCTAACGGTGATGACTGGCAGGTGGGGACCTCATACTACGCGGTGGAGATGATGTAATGATTATGCTACCTTCCCAGAGAAATGGCCGGGTTTTTCCCTAAAAAGCCCAAAAATGTTTATATGTCAAATTGTTTATATATTAAATGTTGATATTTATACTCCACGGATAGAATCATAATAGATCAGAACTAGGAGAGCCCTAGAAGATCTAATAGATCCTCTGATCAACCTCCCTGCTATATCACATGTAATTGAGTTTGAAAAATGCTATAGCAAGCTTGACACAGATGTGGGAGTTGGCTAAATGTTTGCATGTTTGTATGTGTCTGTGAGTGTGCAGTCTATAGTTCCGTTTATTTGCCGTTTTGTTTCATCTGTTTTACAATAATAGTTGAGTAACCCTATACCCTACGTTGTTGGGGCAGTCCAAAACCCCTTTAGAAAGTGACATGAATTAAAATTTAACCATTTGCAAGAGAAAATAAATATCAATGTCAAAATGCACAAAAATGTTCATATCAGCGTTCTCTAAAACAGCAGGCCACAAGAGTTATGATGCCGTGGTCTGTCTACTCAATGGTACGTTATATGAACATTAACAGAAAAGTTAAATGATACAAAAGATGCAAAGCGTATGTAGTTTGCTTGCCATTAGCTTAATCAGTCTTAATCTACACCCTAGGGGCCACTTGTTAATGCCAGAAACATGTCTTATTCAGGAAAATACCCACTGCAGAGGTAGGTAGTTATGTGAAGCAACTAATCAAAATTGCACCTTCTGGAGCCAACCTGGAAGGACTGCCAGTGGCCCAAGCTGGAACAATTTGAGCCATGAAATTCAGAATGTGCGATTGGATTATAGCCCAAAATATAGAATAAATACCCATGAGTCCCTACTGATTTAAATAAACAAATGGGGGAGAGGAGATAAATGTTCCTTTAGAAATTAGAAGAATTCACTGACAAGAAGAAGGCAATGCGTCCAGTCCACACTCAAGGGAGCGGGGATAAAGAGCCCCCCTCCTGGAGATAGCTTAACTGCCACCCCCCCTCGAATGTAGGCTGGACTTACTGCCTTGTTTTCAAATATAGAATATAGAAAGGGGGAAGAAAGTGAACTACAGTGAAAACTGGCAAATAAGACCTTTACCAGGGACCAACATCAACATCAGTGATGGGTCATGTTGAAGGCGCAGGCCTTTAATATGATGTGATGATAAGTAACTTCACCTCTGTGGCAATCTTGCCCAAAATGAATCACTCACTTGACGATGAGAAAAACATCACATAAACCCAAACTGAGGGATATTTTACAAAACTCCTGACAGCACTCCTCAAAAGGGTCAAGATCATTAATGACAAGGGAAGACTGAGAGACTGTCACAGACCGGAGGAACCTAAGGAGACACCATGACTAAATATAATGTGGTTTCCTGGATGGGACCCTGGAAGAGAAAAGGGACATGAGTGGAAAACCCTAAAGAAATATGAGTAAAGTCTGGAGTTTGGTTAATGGTAATGTACCAATGTGATTTCATCAGCTGTGGCAAATGTGCCATAGTAATGTAAGCTGTTCACATTGGGGGAAACTGAGTGAGGGGTACATTAACGGAAACTTTCTGTACTATCTTTGCCACTTTTCTAAAATTATTCCAAAATTAGAAGTTTATAACAATTTTCACTTTTTTAAGAAGCTTCTAGAAGTACTTTAGCCATCTTTATCTCCAGTGAAAACCAGAGTATGACGTATGTTAGAAATGATTTTCTGTGGGTGAAATGAGGGGTGCTCACCATTGGGGCTGTTGCCCAGGCTGTCCTGCCTGAGCATAACTGATCTTGAAGAACCTAGAAACCTTAGTGTTAGGATCTTCAGCCTTTGTAGTGCTGCCCAAGACGTGTGACTCCAAATTAGTCTCTGTTTGGGTGCTCATGGGAAATTAGTTACTGGAGTTTGTCAAGCTTTGCTGAATCTTACAGCTAGAATATGGGCATGTCTGCTGTAGGAGTCCCTAAAAGAATGAAGCCTGGACTTCCCTGGAGCCACGGAACAGTTCTAGGACAGCTTCTGTGACCGCTTTCTAGTAAATATTGACATGTGAGCAAAAGCTGACCCAAAACTTGCTTTCACTCTCACCTGGTAGTGAGGTTGTAGGGGGAGGCCTCTGACATCCCTCAAAGAGCCCCAGAATTGCCCTTTCCAGACGTCAGCCTTTGGAACAGGTTTTACCTATGTGCTGTGTTTGTGTGAGTTGAGACTCTTCTATCTGTAAATTATCAAAACCTAACTCAAACTGGCTTGATTCACAAAAGGAAATGTATTGACTCAAGTTTCTGGGAAGTCCAGGGGGGTGGTCTCTTCTGGCATGAATGGACCCAGAGGTTCAAATGATGTCAGCTAGACTTCCCCCCATCTTTCAACTGTCTTCATTCTTCAATAGGCTTTCTCCATGGCAGCCCCGGGCCTCTGTTATCCGGATTGCTCCAAAGCTAGAGGAAATGATAGTCTTGCCTTGAAGTTCCACCAAAGTCCCAGGGAAGACTCTAACTGGGCCAGCCCTGAACCCATTATAATCAATCACTCTGATTGTTCTCATGTGCTCCCCTGGGACAACCCCACCTGAAACATATTGGTTATTGCAGAATGGGGAAAAGATAATCTCCAAAGAATAAGAACCCAAACTGCTGTTTTATCTTAAGCCATGTCTTCAGCTAGAACTCACCACACAAAAGAAGCCAACTAAGAACAATCCAGGGTTAAAAAAAAAAAAGCACACAGAATCTCTAGATGACAGAGTCCTGTCCAGGGGTCTGGAGTCAGAAGTTCTGATCCCAGTTCTCCTCTAAATCACCAAGTGACCTTGGGCCGATCACCTCCCCTCTTTGACCTTCCAGAGAGGAATTCTGAAAAATGGCATGCTGGGGAATGGGTTATGCAGGGTGTTCAAAAAGGAGGCAGAGGGAGGGGAAAGGAACTGACATTTGGAGATGCTTAGTAACTCTTCCCATTCTGTGGATCCTGGTAAAGAGAATGAAAACAGCCTGTCTTACAGGGACACACAATTCAAAATTGAAGCTGCCAGTTCCCCCTCCTCAGCCAGGTGCCTGAGCTCAGTGCCAGGGACACCGAAAAGCCTGAGGTGGGGTCTGGTGCTCAGAGGACAACAGTCCCCCATGTCATGGAGATAAAGGCCAGAGTAAGAAGGCCCTCACTAGAGGGACATAATTGTAGCTCCTTCCTTAGGGGGCTCCTGTGAAACTGAAGTGAGAGAAGCCAATGATGAACCGCTCAGCCAGGGCCGAGCACTCCCAGCTATAAGGAAGTCCTCCTGTCTAAAGTCCCACTGGCTTTTGGTCAACACCCACGTGCTCTCTCCCGGGGCCTTGTTGCACAACTGTCCCCATCTCCTTCACTTAACTGCTCAAACTCTCTCTGCAGCCTGGCAATGAAGAGTGAACTGAAAATGCCATCACTGCCTCTCCCCAGCTGGTCACTGTCCAAGCAGGGATCAGCGCCAGTGGCTGGTGGCTGAGGTCACATTTGTGGGACCTAACAGCCTCCTGAGGGTCCCAGCGTCGACTCTTCACTGAGCCAAGGTGCCTTGGTCTCTAGACTGCTCCTGGGTGATGGGCCTGGGAGCATTATTATTTTGCCAGGAATTAATGACATGGGGCACAAAACAAAGTGTCTTGGAACCAGAGTGGAGTGTCCCCCGCCCCACCCGATGCAGGCCTCCATCTGGCCGGAGCCAGCCAGCAAGTGCATTTTTCTTTTTTTTTTTTTGAGACAGAGCTCAGTCTGTCACCCAGGCTGGAGTGCAGTGGCACGACCTCAGCTCACTGCAACCTCCACCTCCCCGGTTCAAGCAATTCTCCTGCCTCAGCCTCCCAAGTAGCTGGGACTACAGGCACTCACTGCCACACCCGACTAATTTTGTATTTTTAGTACAGATGAGGTTTCACCATGTTGGCCAGGCTGCTTTCGAACTCCTGACCTCAGGTGATCCACCCGCCTCGGCCTCCCAAAGTACTGGGATTACAGGCCCGAGTCACCGCGCCCGGCCGCAAGTGGATGTTTATGAGGCAACTGTGTGGGCAGGGTTAGCGCTGAAAGGGTGAACTTAAGAAATACCTGTGATTAACAATGACTGGCTCTCCACAAGGCCAAGAAAGTTCTCCTAACCCTCCCCGATGGGCCCAAAGGACGGCGTGGCAGACACTCCTGGTGAAGCCCTTGATGGCCCATTGCTGCCTTAGGAAGCTGCCAGCAGCATTTACAGCTGGTCCTGAGGTTGTGTTCAGATCTGCCACCACCCCTCCTCGTCCTTGCTTATAGAAGGTTCAAGAAAGAAATGCTCTGGCCCTTCTCTGGCCTCCTGAGCTCATTAAACTCCCAGGGCTCAGGGGGACCCAGGTGAGCAGGGAGCCCTGCCTGGGGGTTGTCAGGACACAGGAGGAGCCATGGAGGTTGGTGTGCTCTGCACACCCAGCAAGACGCTGCAGGAGTAATAAAGATGCCAGAGAGCCTTGACAGAGCCCTGCCTATGTGCGGGTGCTTTATGGGGGTTCTCTGTCTCACTCATTCCCTGGACTCTCAGGAGCAGGTGCCCCTTTTCTCCTAATCTTATGGATGAAAAGACAGAGACCCAGAGAGGTTAAACACATTCCCTAAGCCCACTTACGGTGGAGGAGCTGAAACTTGAATCTGCCTACCCTAGGGGCTTAGGCTGGTGAGCAAGAGGGACCATTACCATCAGTGTAGTTCAGAGGGGCGGGGATGCAGAGCAGGTGCATTCCGATAAGGAGGAACCAGAGTCAGCCAAAGGAGGGTAGGACTGGCCCAAGACACAGCAGGGAGCCTGACCAGGAGGAAGCAGGTGAAATCAGGGCGGGGTCGTGGGAGCAGAGGAGGATGCAGATGGGGGCATCCAAGACAAACCCTAGAACCATAGAGCTACCCAAGTTACATGGTGATTCTCAAAGTGTGGTCCACAGGCCCTGTGCAGAACCATATAGCCTCTGAGTTACACACAGATTCTCAAAGTTTGGTCCACAGGCCCTGGGCAGAACCATATAGCCTGAGTTACATGGAGATTCTCAAAGTGTGGTCCACAGGCCCCGGGCATGCCTGGGACTCTATTAGTCTGCTGGGTCAAAGCCATTTCCATAATAAAACTCAGATGCGATTTGCCTTTCTCATTGTGTTGACATTTGCACTGATGGTATGAGAGCCACGGTGGGGAAACTGCAGGTGCCTAAGAAGGAATCACGCAAGGCAGGGACACCAAGCTAGAGGAGCAGTCACTGTATAATTTGCCACCACACACTGGCAGAGAAAAAGCAAAAAAAGCTGGTTTCACTTCTCAATATCCTTGATGAAGCAGTACAATTTATTAATTTTATGAAATCCTGACCCTTGATTGCATGTCTTTGTAACGTTCTATGTGACTAACTAGGAAGTGCACGTAGGGTGCTTCTCATACACACAGGTGCATGTCTGAGTTGTGAGCCGAACAGCTTCTTGTTTCATAGAATCCCCTTTTTTTCTTGAAAGAACAACTGCTAAGCAAACAGTGGTCGTTTAGACTTGGGCATTTGGCAAACATTTTTGAGAAAATGAATAAAGTGAGCCTGTCACTTCAAGGAAAACAGTGAACAGTATTTGTTGCCAACAAAAAAATTCAAACTTTTCAAGGAAAATTTGAATTTCGGAAAATTTATATCCATAATTAAGTGTTTCCCAACACCTAAAAACTTTTAAAAAATGAGTTTGGAGGTGGTGTTAATGAATGAGATTGTTTGATATTGCATAACAAAAGGTGTCAACATTTGGAATCTGAACATACTTCAGTGAACCAATATTTTCCACATGACCAATGCGTGATGTTGCAAAAGCATGAGTGAATAAAAGAGCCATTAAAATTCAAGATAAAACAATGGTTTGTAATTTAACAGAATACAAAAATTTCTTTTTGACATGATTTCAGATTCCACATTGAAATTTTAAAAGAAACTGACATTTGTCAAATGTTGATGTATCAATCAAAACTAAATATTCACAATTACCTGAAAAGGCAATTATAATACTCCTCCCTTTTCCAATTATATATCTGGGTGAAGCTAGATTTTCTTTATATCCTTCAGTCAATGCAACATATCACAACAGATTGAAAACAGAAGCAGACAGGTGAATTCTTCTGTCTTTTATTAAACCATACATTAAAGAGACTTGTCAAAGTGGGAAACAGTCATTCTTCTCAGTAAATTTTTTGTTTTAGAAAATATAGCTGCTTTTAAGCTGGTGTGTCACTCTTATAATCCCAGATTATAAGTGGTGTGTCACTCTTATAATCCCAGAGCTTTGGAAGGCCAAGGCAGGAGGATCACTTGAAATGGGCCTGGACAACATAGCGAGACTGTCTCTACAAAAATATTTTTTTGTTTTAAATTAGATGGGTTTGGTGGTACATGCCTATAGTCCTAGCTGCTTGGAAGATGGAGGTCGGAGAAGCACCTGAGCCCAGGAATTCAAGGTTACAGTTATCTATGATAGCACCACTAACCTCCAGCCTGGGTGATAGAGTGAGATCCCGCCTCTAAAAATTAAATAAGTAACATTTAAAAAGAAGCTATAGGGTTTTTTTTCCCCTTAAAATATGCATGTTAACATGCACAGGTTTATGTTTTACTTTAAATGAATTAGTATATATATTTAAATTTTTCAGTTTTAATTTCTAATATGGTGAATGTTTATAGCTATGTATGACCCACATAAGCAAAAGCTCTTTGGAGTCCTCAATGATTTTTAAGAATGAGACCAAAACATTTGAAAACCACTGAATTGCAACTTGGCTCCAGGGAGGCAGCTGTTAGAAACTGTCCAAGCACTTCCCTGCCTCTCTCCCTATGGCCGAGAAGCAAAGGTCAAGCAGAGTTTAGGTGGTCTCCGCCCACCCCATTGCCTCGAGGTGGTCTTTGTGCCCTCTTGTCCCATACAGAGGCAGACACACACTCCCAGCCCCAGGTCACCATGACTCGGCCCTGCAGCCAGTTCCCTGAGAGACTGGCTGAGCACAACATGCTATACGCCTCAGTTTCCCCATTTTTGAAAGAGCAGATTGGCCTGGCCAGTCCTAGGGGCTCTGTGGTAGGCTGGATAACGGCCCTCAAAGATATCCAGATCCTAATCCCTGGAACCTGTGAGTGTTACCTTATATGACTAAACAGACTGAAGATGAGATGAGAGATCTTGAGATGAAGAGATGACCCTGGATTATCCAGTGGGCCTGTGACTACAGAAGAGCCTTCCTGAGAAGAGATCACCCAGCCTCTGCTTAAACACCACCTGTGACAGGGACCTCACTCCTCGCAGTGGTGGAAGCAGGGGGCTACTGTGTGACAGTCGCTTTCAAAGGCACTGGCATGCACATTGGAGGGTAAGCCTCTATTTTTTCATCACACAAGTCTGAAGCTGCTGTGCCAAGGCAACTTGCCTGCAAGTACTTTGCTAACCAGGGGCGGCATCTGTCCGACTCCTGAGCCATGCTCACACTGGGACTTGCTCACTTACAGAATCCAGCCCAGATTCTAGCAGAGAATAGACTCTCAGAAGCGATTTGTAGAATTAATTGACAAAATGAGTCCTTTCAGCCTGAGCCTCCCGGAAGTGAGCCAGCTATTTCCAAAGGTTGTGTGGGAGAGCACGTGGGATGAGGTTCACTAAACTTACTTGTAGGCACTGCAGTGCTGTCTGCCAGAAATAGGAGGTAAGCCATTGTTTGGGGCTGAATTGTGTCCCTGCAATGTTCATGTGTTGACTCCTTAGCATCTAGTACCTCAGAATGTGACCTTATGGGGAGATAAGGTCTTTACAATCAAGTTAAAATGAGGTCATCCAACATGACGGGTGTCCTATAAGAAAGGGAAATTCATTACTGAATACATATTCAGAAGGATATAAATCATTCTACCATGAAGACACATGCACATGAATGTTCATTGCAGCACTACTCACAATAGCAAAGACATGGAATCAACCTAAAGGCCCATCGACGAGAGATTGGATAAAGAAACCATGGAATACAATGCAGCCATAAAAAGAATGAGATCATGTCTTCTGCAGGAACATGGATGGAGCTGGAGGCCATTATCCTTAGCAAACTAACAAAGGAACAGAAAATCAAATACCACATGTTCTCACGTATAAATGGGAGCTAAGTGATGAGAACTCATGAAAACAAAGAAGGGAACAATGGACACCGGGGTCTACTTGATGGGGGAGGTTGGGAGGAGGGAGAGAAGCAGTAAAGGTAACTATCGGGTTCCAGGCTTAATACCTGGGTGATGAAATATGTACCACAAATCCCTGTGACATGTGTTTACCTATGTAACAAACCTTTACTTGTACCCCCAAACCTAAAATAAAAGTAAAAAACAAAAGAAGGGGAAATTTGGATACAGATAGCACATAGGGAGAATGTCACGTGAGCGTGAAGGCAGAGATTGTGGTGATGCTTCTGATTGCCAAGGAAGGCCAGTGACAACCAGCAGCTGGGGGAGGGGACTGCAACTGGTCCTCCTTCACAGCCTCAGAAGGACACAATCCTGCCCACACCTTGAACTTAGACTTCCAGCCTGCAGAACTTGAGACAACAAATTTCTGTTGTCTAAGCCATCCAACTGGCAGTACTTTGTGACAGTAGCTCTAGCAAATGAATACAGCCATATATTTTCTAGTAGGCACATAAAAAAAGGTAAAAGAGGCTGGGCATGGTGGCTCATGCCTGTAATCCCAGCACTTTGGGGGGCCGAGGTAGGCGGATCATGAAGTCAAGAGATAGAGACCTTCCTGGCCAACATGGTGAAACCCCATCCCTACTAAAAACACAAAAATTAGCTGGGCATGGTGGTAGGCACCTATAATCCCAGCTACTTGGGATGCCCAGGCAGGAGAATCCCTTGAACTCGGGCGGGGGTTGGGGGTGGAGGTTACAGTGAGCCAAGATCACACCACTGCACTCCAGCCTGGCAACAGAGCGAGACTCCATCTCAAAAAAAAAAAAAAAAAAAAGTAAAAAGAAACACATGAAACTAATTTTAGTCATATAGTTTAACCCACGATAACCAACATATTATTGCTTTAACATATAATCTAAGTAAAAAACTATTAACAAGATATTTTCCATTCTTACGTCCACTGTTTTGTTTGGTCTTCAAATTCCCCTGTGTTCTACCCTGACAGCACACCTCCATTGCACTGGCCATGTCCCAAATGTGGGGCTCAACAGCCACGAGTAGTCACCCACTCCATGGCTGGCAGGCTGGCCAGGCAGGTCCTGTGGATCTGAATCTCTCTCCACATGAACACGGGCCTGTGTCTGGGGCCTCAGGGAAGTCTTGATTCCCTTTTCTTGTCCAGCCCTTCAGGCACAGAAGGCCAAGGCCAGCCGGAACACTTGGGGCCAAGAGCCCTCCGTTTCTCTAACTGCTGCAGTGTGCTACATCCTCCGCCCTGGCCTTGCTCAGCTCTGGCAGGCTTCTATCTGCCCCTGGCCCTCTGGGTGTGGGTGTAGGTGTGCATGTGGGTTTTCTTTTTAACCTTGTATATGATCGCATCCATGAGTTTTCATCTTTTCATCTTATGGTGAAGAGGCTACTGCTATGAATCTGACTTCAGGCAAAGTGTGCGTTGAGGGAGCCCATGACCTCCCAAAATGGCTCAGTTAGGATGTGTAGGGTCACTCAGGAGGGCTTTTCAATGGGGTCTGTCCTCTGCCTCTTCTGATAATGTTGTAGGCTCAGTTGGGGACGTTTGTGGTGTCCCCTGGGCTGCAGCAGAGAGAGGCTGGTAGCGTCTCAAGCTCCACCCAGGAGCCCTGCATCTGGTGTGCTGAGCCAAGTGTGCTGCTGAGGGAGCTGGCTGGTTGCTCCCTGGGCCTGTTCTGAAGGACCTGTCTTCTCCCTCTACCTAATCCTAAGTGGGGATGGAAAGGTGGGTAGCCAAGAGTCCTGCCTTCCACCCTGCTCCCTCACCTCTCCCTGGAACAGCCCTTGCAGAGCCAACAGAGATCTGCAGCTCTGGGAAATGACTTCACCTTGGGGAACACCAGTTGCGTCTGCATGACGTCCACTGCTTCATTTTTAACCAAATCAAATCAAAACAAAAAACAAACAAACAAGCAAAAACAAGAAAAACAAAACTCTAGTTTGAGTTTTATTCCTTTTTCTCCTAGGGTCCAAGTGATTGCACTGCTGATTTGGTCTCTTTTGAATCACTGAACCATATTTCACAGTTTTCACAGTTTTATCTTTTCACAGTCTCCTTTCAGCTCTTCGATTAAGCTGTAGCTGTCTGCGGTCTGCCTTGATAATGACAGCCACCCTGTTATGAAGCGTCTGCTGTGGAACAGGCACACGCTGTTGCTTTGTTTCAGGACTTCCCACTGCAGTTTTGCCCCATAGGTATTAATAACCTGATTTGACAGATGAGTGAAAGGGATTCGAGTTTTAAACTCCGATGATCCAGGTACTTAACTTTAATGTTATTTTCACCATTTCTATTTTATCCACCTTTTCCCTCCTTCCCTTTTTTCTTTTGCTTGGCCCTATCTTCTTATTAACTTGAGGATGTTCTTCTGTTGAACTTCATCCTCTTTGGAGGAACACTGAGCCAATGCGGTTGACTGTGAGGACAGGCTCACCCCAACAAGGCAGCAGGAGAAAGCAAAATCCTATGGCGAGCCCCTCTTTTCCCTGTGCTGCCTCGAAGGTCTCAGGCAGGAGGAAGTGAGATCCTACGGTGAGCTCCTCTTTTCCCTGTGCTGCCTCGGAGGTCACTCCCATTTGTACCTCCCTCCAAGTTACAGCCTCAGGGAGCCTCAGACTCTGCTTACCACATTTCAAGGTAGGACCAGGCTGCAGAAGCTTCTAGGACTTGGCATGGCTGCTACTTCAGCCCAGAGTTCCTTCTCCACCAGCTCTGCCTGGCAAGCAGATCCTCGCCTCTCTAGATTTGGCTAGAGCAGCTTCTCTACAAATTCTCCCTGGCCTGCTCCCCACTTCCCTCCTCCCCCCCAGCTCCTAACAAGAGCACCAGGGGCATATTGTGGCCATCGTTTGCCCTATGCCTGTTCCCCCACTGGACTGGGGTCTTCCAGGGGTCAAGTTATCACCTCTTGGGGTGCCTATCCTTTCATCCTTGACCTGATATTCATCAGGGTTTTAATGTTGCATGAACAAATGACTTGACTAAATAATACCACCCAACCCAAATCAAGTCAGGATACGGTTTGCCTTGCAAGATGTGTTGGCTTGCTGTGGATTGAGAGACTTGGGTCCATGCAAACCACCACTATTAACCAATTCCAGGACTTCAAGAAGGCACCTGGGCTCTCCAGGCGGATGCAGGCTACCTCTAGGGAGATGACTGGGGTAAAGGAGTGGAAGAGGGGTTTGCCATTCACTGCAAACTTTTGTATTTGTGCATGTACGTACTTCAGAAAAAAAACATTTTTTAAAAAAAGAAATAATGAGATGGGAATTTAGTGGAAGGGATACTGAATGAGAACTAAGATGATTTGTGGAAATAGAAGCATGATGTTCTTATACTCCTGATTTTGTGGACTGGTATTTACAGCTGCTTTGGTGACCCCAGGGCCAAAGGGCTTTGTCAGGACAGATAGTGGGAGCTGTAGGCAGGGGGGTTAACTCAGCGTGAGGAAGAGGAAAAGATGCAGACATTTATGAACTAATTTATGTGCCAGAGCTTATATTATGCTACTAACATTATTATATAAATTTATGATGAATGCTAACCCTTGTGAAAATCCTGCATTTTCACAACAATAGGAAACTAATCAACTATTAGTTTCCTATTGTTGCTGTAACCAATTACCACAAACTTAGTGCTTAAAGCAAGAAAAATTTATTATCTCACAGTATTAAGAAGTCCTAAAATCATTGTGTGGGTTCTTTCTGGAGGCTTTAGGTGAGAATCTGTTGCCTTGCCTTTTCTAATTTCTAGAGGCTCCCTGCATTCCTTGGCTGGTGGCCCCATCCTCCTTCTTCAAAGCCAGCAATATAGCATCTTCCAGTCTCGGAATTCTGCCTTCTCTGCCTCCCTCCACAGGGATACTTTTGATTATATTGAACCCAGCTGGGTAATCCAGGATACTCTCCCTTGTCAAGATCCTTACAGAGACCTCTGTAAAGTCTCTTTTGCCACCATATAACCTAACATGTTCACAGGTCCTGGGGATTAAGACACGGACGTCTTTGGGAATCTGTCTTAGTCTGTTTTCTGTTGCTTATAATACAGTATTGGAAACTGGGTAATTTATAAAGAAAATACATTTCTTACAGTTATGGAGGCTGAGAGTCCAAGGTCAAGAGGTTGCATCTGGTGAGGGCCTTCTTGCTGGTGAGGACTCTTGGCAGAGTCCTGAGGCAGCTCAGGGCATCACACAGAGAGGGAGCTGAGTATGCTCATGTGCCAGCTGAGATCTCTCTTCCTATAAAGCCACCAGGTCCACTCCCATAATATCCCATGAATCTGTTAACCTATTAATCTGTGAATGGATGAATCCATTAATGGGGGCACAGCCCTCATCGCCTAATCACTTCTTAAAAGTCCCGCCTTCAATATTACCATACTGGGGATTAAATTCCAACATGAGTTTTGGAGAGGACAAATATTCAAACTATAGTAAGGGTCAGCCAACAACAATATCTCCACTCCACAGTACCTGGAGCCTGGGGGTTCCTCAAGGTTAAAGTACCTCACCCAAGCCATGCAGCTAGGCCGCTAGGGCCGAGCAGTTTCTCCTTCAACCATGACGACTTTCCTATGGTCCCAGCTGTCTGAGTTGGACAGGGTCCCTTGGCTCCCTTGGCTCCCTTACTGAGCTTCCTGTGCATGCTGGAGGTGTGCAAGGAGAGGCAGGGGCCCACCTGGTATAGGAGGATGCAAACATGGTAGGTAAAGTGGACATTAGGAGTGCAGACTAGAGCACCCTACAGATACGAGGCACTCATTTGCCAGCTGCTGGGAGGGTTGGAGCCAATGGTTCTGTGAGTCCCTCTCCAGAGCTTGCCCTCAGTAAGGGAGTGGCTTTGCCTCAAGTTGTGCCCCTCCTGGGGGACAGCCCAAATCCAAAGTCTCCCTAAAGGGCCACCCCAGCTCCAGAACTCCATGCAGAGTCTGGCCAAGGCCTTTGTTGTGGCTGCATCGCTACTCGACATTTCCCTCCGCCAGTCCCCTTCCCTCATGCCCCCATAGGAATTCTTCGTGACGCCCAGGAGCAACATCAGTAACCCCCCTGCATCCATGTCTCTGTCTCAGAGTTGGTCTCCCTGGAGACCTGATTTAGGCCAGTGGAGAAGAGAGGCAGGCCGGATTTCCACGAAGCTTTCTCCAGGCTCTGACCGTCCATGGGAAGGTGACGTGGTAAGAGCAGCTAGCCCAGGGCTGGAACATTCCCTTTCTTACCCCTCTCTGTGGCTTGTGGGAGGACTGAGTAGCTGAAAGACAGAGCAAAAGCCAACATCACCACAAGGGCTGCAAAGCTGGGCATGATCTTGTCCCATTATCTCTCGGATTGGCCTCATTTCCTGCTTCTGGTTGAGTTTCACTGAGCTCTTTGCTATTTCTCAAACCTGCCAGATGCTTTTCTGCCGTGTGTACGTGCTGTTCCTTCTGCCTAGAACGCACGTCCTCCAGATATCTGAGTAGCTCACTCTTTCATCTGCTTGGAGTCTGCTCAAACACTACCTTCTCAGGGAGGCCTTCCCTGAGCACCATATCTATACCCGCACCCCCACCTCTCCCAGCACCCCCCTTGTTTTTATTTTTTCATGTAGTTTTTAATCCCTTCATCATATACTATTACACTCTCTATCACTCACAATGTAATATACTATGATCACTTTATAATGCACAGTCTCACCCATAATGCATATTTGTTTCATCTACTTGTTTATTTTGTTTTTGTATCTGATTTACTCACGACTGTATCTCTGCTGCCTGGAATGGTGCTTGGCACATAGAAGGGGCTCAGGAAATCAGGAAATGTTTGTGGAATGAATGAAAGTTTGGGGGTTATATTAAGTCTTGGAAGTGATACCAGGGGTCCTTGGGCCCTTGGGCCCAACACTGCTCTGAGATGCTAAAGAGTAAGCATGAAATGGTGACATGATGCCTTCCTGTTTTGGGGAGCCTGGGTTCCTGTCTCTGTCACCACCATGCTCCCCACCCCAGGTCACAATCACATGGTGCCTGCACACTGTGAAAGGGCCATAAATTCTTTTTTTCTTTTTTCTTTTTTGAGATGGAGTTTCACTCTGTCACCCAGGCTGGAGTGCAGTGGCGTGACCTCGGCTTACTGCAACCCCCGCCTCCTGGGCCAACGGATTCTCCTGCCTCAGCCTCCCGAGTGGCTGGGATTACAAGCGTGTGCCACCACACCCGGCTAATTTTTGTATTTTTAGTGGAGATGGGGTTTCACCACGTTGGCCGGGCTGGTCTTGAACTCCTGACCTCAAGTGATCCTCCCGCCTCGGTCTCTAAAAACGCTGAGATTACAGGCATGAGCCATTGTGCCCAGCCAAATTCTTGAATAAATGAGGGAGAGAAAACTGGGCCAGCCACCCCCATTTATCAGGTGAGGAATCCAGGTTTTAGGGAGACAGGTACCTTGATTCCTATGGGAATAGCTCAGACTGCAGCCTGAAGCAGCCAGATGAGCACATCAGTCTTGAGTGCAGCAGCTCAGCCGGGGCAGGCTTGGAGGAGGGCCTAAACCTGCTGTGCCACAGGCCACTGCCCTCGAGGGGTCTCTAGTCCATGGGGAAACAGTGCATAGAATGCAGTGTCCTGGCTTTGCAGGATGTCCCCAGTTGATGGTTCCTTCAGGATTATAGGGACCAGTGTTCCCACCTGGGCTACCTTGTCCCCAGGAGGGCCATCAAGACAGGAGTGTGTGTAGGGGGTGCAGGTAGGGTTCCCCTAATTTGAATATGGCCAAGGCCTTACAGAAATCACACATCTGCCCAAGAAGAGGTGACACAGCCCACTCAAAACCTCAGGCTTATTTATCTTTGTCTGAAATTAGATACACTCCAGTGGGAAAGAATGAGGTTGACCAGAAAGCTGGTTCATGTCCCATTCAACCAGCCTTCCTCATTGGACGGTCCCCAACACATACAATTCTTCCCGGAGAGGGATTCCGTGAATAAAACATCCCTGTATCATCATATAAGAATGCCACAGAAGCCATAGCCCTGCCAGGGAGGGCAGAGAATGCAAGAAAAGAGACATTCAAATAAAATGATAATGACAGCCTGCAGGAGTTAAGTCTCGTCCCATTTTTCTAACCCAATGACTAGCTAAGCGTTCTAGATAAGGCAACTTCTTTTCTGCTCCACATTTGTATGCAGGAAAGGAGGCTGAAGGTGGGCCCTCCTCCCTGGGGACCCCCAAGGCCTGGCCCCTAACACAGCCCCTGAGCCGCGGAGCTCTGAGCTGAATCAGTACTGTCAAGCCATGTGAACTTGGGCAGAGTCCAGTGGAGCTGGGTGAGGCCTGCCGGGCAGAATCCCAAGTGTTATCACTGCTGTGCCTGGATCCTTGAGGAGAATACAGGCCAAACTCGGCTGAAGCATCTCTCTTTGGGGAACTTGAGAAACTCTGGCCTTTTTCCTTGATGAGGCCTCAAGACCTTAGTTCAACACTGAATAAACCACATTAGGACACTGGATTTGAGGGAGTTTGGCAGCACCATCCCACTGGGCTTCCTGAGAGCTCAGGGCCCAGGCGGTGCAGTCAGGACAAATGTCCCCCCTACCTTGATTGGGTCTTCACAGGCAGTGGACCAAGGTCTTATCTTCATTCTGGAGGTTTCTGAACATGAGAGAAGCCATCTGCCAAATGGACAGAGCCCTGGTCTGGCTTGGAGGCCGCAAGCCACTGAGTTCTATATGCCCTTGGGCAAGTCACCTTCCCAGTCTCCCCATGTGTGAAACAAGGGGTACGGACTCTCAAAGAGTTGTTGGGATAATTGTTTTAAAAACTCAACTACTGTCTTCCTTGCTCTCTGCCTCTCCCCTGCTCCCTCCCCTGATTCAAACGCGGTGAGTAGGTGCTTATTCCCACCCGCCTCCGCCACAGGGAAAGAAGAAACACAGAAGGAGCTTGCCCAGCTTCTGAGTTTCAAAAACAAGCTGGTGCTTTCCTGTAAACAGATTCAAGAGAGACGTGACTAGCTGTGTTCTAGAGACTGTGATCCTGAATCTTGCATCTTCATCAGCTCCTGGGATCAAATGCTATAAAACACCAGTAGAGAGCCAGCTCCATCAGCTCTTAGCTGGGTGACCTTGGACAGGTCACTTAGCATCTTTGTGTCTCAGTCTGCTGCATGATAAGATGAGGGTGGTGACTGTGAGGCCCGACCTTGTGGGATTGACACGAGGACCCCATCAGCAAATTCATGACAAGCGTGCCCGGCTCAGGTAAACCCTGGGTGGATATTTGCTGTCACTATCATCAGTAGCATTATTGAGTGACTGAAGTCAGTGGTTTTTAAACTTTTTAAAAATGGTAGAGCCTTTTCTTCAAATGAAATTGGATGCAAATGCCCAGGGCATAACTGGAATAGAGCACAGCTGCTTGAATGGAAATGGGGAGGACGAGGTGCGTGAATCACCCTTTCAGAATAAATTCCCTCAGTGACCCCTCATGATAGCCGTGAGGGGGCTTCAAGGAACACTATTAAAAAATCTCTTCCACAGATACAAATGAAAAATGACAGCAGGCTGCTAATAAATGCCTGTTCCTTTTGATAGAGACCCACCTCATCATTCTGACATATTATACTGTGGCCACAACTGCAGGGGTCATTGTTTCCAGGGGATGCTGGGGAGGGAGAATCCGAGATGGAGATGAAGTTTGGTGGGGGTGCCACTAGGATCAGCACCGGGTGCCGGAGACATTGGGCTGTGTTGACGGCCCAACAGAGGCCCCAGCCCCCACCACGGGGAGCTCTGCAGATGGATGACCTGTCAGAGCTGCCCCAGATGGGGCAAGAGGGCTGGGCCTTTAGACCCAGGTTGTTCTGTCACTGGATGCAGGCTGTCCTGGAAGGAGGGAGGCCTGGGGCAAGGGAGCTCTCCCACAAAAGGGCAGACAGCTAAGGCTTGTCCGCTGCAGGCTCTCTCAGCCTCTGGGAACAAGTCCTTGCCCCCTGAAGGGCTCTGGGAAGCACATCCCTTCATGCACCTGCTGAGCCCTGGGGACATGGCGGTGAATGACACAGACCCCGTCCTTGCCTGCTTGTTGCTTACAGTCAGGATGGGAAGATGGGCATTCAACCAAGCAGATTAACTCACATGTAATTGCAGGGGTGGCTAGTGCTGTGAGGGGCCAGAAGTGGATGCTGTGAGAGAGAATAAAAGGATGGCCTCTGAGGGGAGGTGACATGTAGGCTGAGACTTGAGATGACTCCATGCTGAAGTCCCAAGGGGTGAAAGGCTCAGGAGAGCTCGCAGACAGAGGAGGCCAGCGTTGAGACCAGAAGCCTTGCAGGACACGTGACATGAGTTGGGATTATTCTATGCACAATGGGAACAGGGCTGCCTTCTCCATTGGTCTCAGTAGGTACCTTGCCCATGGCCCGTGGAAATGTTTGAAATGCATTTTTTTTTTTTTTTTGAGACAGGGTCTTGCTCTGTCACCCAGGCTTTAATGTAGTGGTGTGATCATAGTTCACTGCAGCCTCTATCTCCTGGGCTCAAGCAATCCTCCCACTGCAGCCTCCCAGGTAGCTGGAACTCCCGGCATGCACCACCATGCCTGGCTAATTTTTTAAGTTTTTTGTAGAGACAGGGTCCCGCAATGTTGTCCAGGCTGGTCTTGAATTCTGGGACTCAAGCATTCTTTCCCCCTTGACCTCCCAAAGTGTTAGGGTTACAGGCATGAGCCACTGCATCAGGCCCAACTATAAATTTTTTAATAAAAAGAAAAATATGCCTGCCTGGCCAACATGGCAAAACCCCTTCTCTAATAAAAATACAAAAATTAGCTGGGTGTGGTGGTGCATGCCTGTAATCCAAGCTACTTGGGAGGCTGAGGCAGGAGAATCGCTTGAACTGGGAGGCAGAGGTTGCAGTGAGCAGAAATCATGCCATTGCACTCCAGCCTGGGCAACAGAGCAAGATTCTGTCTCAAAAAAAAAAGAAAAATATAAATGTAATGATGCACATATACTACTAATAAATCCAGCCCAGATTATAGTCATCTTTATACCAACACAGTTGTAAAATAGAATTTTTATTTTATTTTTTTCTGAAGGAAGTGGCCCACAAAAGTCATAATGCAGCCCAGAACAGGAAGCCCACGACGTACCCTCAGTGGGTTGGTAAATACCGCCCAGCTGCGGCAGTTGCTGGTGGGCCCTGCCCTGTGTCACCCCCGCCTCCTCTGATCAGCCTGTGGCTGGGGCAAATCCATCCTGCCAATGCCTGGGCTTTCCACACAAGCACTCACTATATCTCAGTGTTTCTGCCACAGAACTTTCTAGAAAGCTGAGGGACTTTTCACAGCCTGCAAGCAGGAACAGCAGGGAAGTGTGGCGTTATTGCCCTGAGGACCTCACCTGAGGGGAATGGGAGCACTGGGGACATGTCCTGGCCTCCCCTCCTCTGAGGGACAATCTGTGGTATGTTCCGCGCAGTTCTTCAAGGGTCCCCAGTGCACCTGGTGCAAGTCGCCCACAGCAGAGACCAGAGTGATGGTCACCTCGTTGGCTTCTTCCCCTCCTGTCTCACGCTCCTCATGCCTTCTTGCTCCTGGAATCACTTCCTTAGTCATTCACCTGCTCCAAGGCCCAACATCTTGTCTCCAGGCTCTGACTTCAGGGAACTCAAACCAAGACACCCCTTTGTGGTTGGTTGTGGCCCAGGGCATCAGGAGACAGTGACCTATGGAGCCTCTTCACAGCTAGATGGGGCTGTCAGTTTGGTACCTTCTACAGAAAAAGTCTCGGCTGAGAAGGGAGCGGCCAGCTGAGGTGTGAAGTTCACCCTTCCCATCTGTCTCATCGTGCGTTCATCTGCACACGTGGAGGGGTGCCGGCCCCGTGCTGAGCACTGGGTGCCCCTGCTGGGGAAGTACAGAGGCCTCGGCCTGCCCAGGGGTGGACAAAAACCCTGCAGCCAGTGTGGCCACTGTGCCACTGAGAGGAGCCTCCCCTGCCCCCTGCAGTGCTGGGATGAGTGGGGGATGGGAGGGAGAGAGCACAGGAAAGTCTCCTGGGGACACCCCAACCCCTTTCGGTGGAAAGAACGGACCCCTGCAGGGGGCTGAGCAGAATCCCAGGCTGGGACCCCGAGGTGCTGAGGAAGCCTTCCTGTGTGTAAACCCCATAAACACTCGATTTTCCTGGTCCCCTTGGCCAGGTGGTGGACAGCTTTCCAGATCTTACATCTCCAGGATGCATATTTTTTCAGAAAAACAAACAAGTGGATGCAGAGTTCAGCCCTACCCATTCCCTGGGCAGGGCCCCTGGCTGGCTGGGTGGGCAGAGGCTCTTCAAACTCAGGGAGAAACCTCCAGTCACCAGTGGGGACCCAGCCATGTGTGGGAATAGAGGATATAGATGTGCCACTCCCCCACCCCCAGCCCCTGCCTCAAAGAGCTGCCAGCATGAGAGGGAAACAGACGCAGAACCAGACTCACTGTGGTTCCAATGGTGATGGCCAACATTCACCAAGGGCTCAACCAGACTCACTGTGGTTCCAGTGGTGATGGCCAATGTTCACCAAGAGCTCAACCAGACTCACTGTGGTTCCAGTGGTGATGGCCAATGTTCACAGGGGCTCAACCAGACTCACTGGAGTTCCAATGGTAATGGCCAGTGCTCACAAGAGCTCAGCACATGCCTGCACTTGTGCTGTTTTCTGCCATTTAATCTACAGAACTAACTCATGAGAGTGGCTGTTCTGAATTTTCTCAGTTCTAACACATCTTTCACTGGGAGACCCAACACTGCTTTAATAACAATAATTTAAGGAAAGAAAGAAAGATGCCCTAATTAAGTATGTGTCTTGAATTGAGATGTGGCCAAATTTCTATAAAAAATGTGAGTATTGAATTTTGGGGAATATTGTCCCCATTTTCCAGGTGGGGAAATGGACCAATGTCCCCATCCTTGCTCCCTAGTCTAGTAGCTGCCTTAGCTGTGCCATCTCGACAATGCCAGGTGGGGCCAATGGAGATGCGTGACAAGCCTGGCGCGACCCTAGGGCGGGTGCCCTGAAGATGCAGGGGGTTTGTTGGATAAACGTTCTTGAAGCAACTGCCGGACAGGCCCTTGAAGAACTGGCAGAGGCCATGTGGGGCGTGGGGCGCATCCAAGAGGGGAGAGTTCTGGAAGGAGTGAGAATAAAAAAAAGCAGGGATGGAACAAGCGCAGGCCACCTGGGACCCTTGGAGATAAGGCCCTGAGAAGGGCTGTGGTGGTGCTTCCGCCCGGCTCACCCGCCCCCACTCCCATGTTACCTCTGACCGACCTTCCCTCTCTGGGCTTGGTCTCTCCCACTGTGGCCTAGAGTGTCCCCAGGGGCCTCTACCTTCCTGCAGGGTCCTCACGCCCACTCAGCTCCTGTTTACACCTCTGATCATGTGGGTATGTATAGCGTGTGTGTCTGTGTGATGTGTATGGTGTATGTGTGTATGTCTGTGTGGTATGTATGTGTGTGTCTGCCTGTGTGTGAGTCTGTGTCCATGAATATCTATGGGGTGTGTGTGTCTGTGTGATGTGTATGGTGTATGGTGTTTGTGTATACTGTGTGGTATATATGGTGTGTGTGTCTATGTGGCGTGTATGGCGTATGCGTCTATATTTGTTTGGGGTGTGTGTGTGTTTGTGGGTGTATGTGAGTCTGTGTGTGGTCATAACTGGTGTCTTTTACCCCCAAGTGTTCTGGGTTAGACCAGAAATCATATGGCCACCTTCCTCGTGCCTCGATGCTTTCAGCCTGCCTGAAGCTGAAGCCTAGAAAAGCTGACATTTCCAGAAGGCCCAGCTCCTGCTTTCAGTCTCTCCCCATCAACACACACACACACACACAACCACACACACACAACCAAACACACACACAACCACACACACACAACCACACACACAGCCACACACATACACCTGCAGACATGCATGGACACACAGAGACACACACAGCATACATACCACACAGACACACACACATACACCATACACATCACACAGACACACACACAGTAGATATGCATGCACATAGACAGACTCACAGACAAACACATACATACCACACAGACACACACACATACACCACACACATCACAGACACACGCACCCCATAGATATGCATGCACACAGACAGACTCACATACGGACAGACACACACATGCATACCACACAGACACACACACATACACCATACACATCACACAGACGCACACACAATAGACATGCATGGACACAGACTCACACACAGACACACACACAGATACAAACCACACAGACACACATACTATATATACCACATGGACACACACATCACACACAGACACATGCACACAACGAACACACACACACACACCATAGACATGCATGGACTCATACACTCATACAGACCACACACCACACAGACACATTCACATACAGACACACACACACACACAGACTCACACACACAACCCATAGACATGCATGGACACAACACACACTCACACACCACATGGATACACACACACCATATACACCACACAGACACACACATATAGACACATATACATACCACATGAACACACACATATGTCATATACATCACACAGACACACAGACATACACAGAGACACACCCCAGATATATACACATATATCATACATGCCACATAGACACACACACACCATACATACCACACAGACACACATACACATACGCCATACATATCATACAGACACACACACACTATACATACCACATGGACACACACGCCACACACAGACACACTCAGACACATGCACGCAACAGACACACACACCATAGACATTCATGAATACACAGACCCACACACACCCCACACAGATATACACACACAGAGACACACCATACACCACACAGATACATATACACAGACACACACACACAGACTCACACACACAATCCATAGGTGTGCAGGGACACACACAGACTCACGCACCACACAGATACACACACACAACATATACACCACACTGACACACACATACAGACATGCACACCACACAGACACAGCCATTCTCTCTCTCATACACACCCCTTCTTATTTAGCGGACCCAAGGGAGAGATAAAAATACAGTTTACCACCGTAAAGCCCCTCACACTTTCAGTAGTTTCGTGGCACACAGAGCCCGGGACCTGGGGTAATGGGTCCCTCCCAGGACCTGTTTCCCTTTAATAACCAGGCGACCCTTTTAAATGGGCAGCCTGCTCTGAAGTTCTGGGCCTATAAGAAGTTTTCTTCTTCACTGTTTAAGAATCTCTTTCAAGCTCCCTGGGATGAGGAACGCCACTTTTAAACATGTTTATCCTGAGGGGCTTCTGAGAATGTCCCGTCGTTCTGCCTGGCCTCAGAGGGATGGGTGACTCAGGAGCAGCTGCCGCCTGGGAGACCCCACATTTTCCTGGTGACTTCAGCGTGGAGGAGCCAGCTCTCCAAGAGAGGGCCCCCCCCAAGGGAATCCCACGGGCAGGCCGCCTGGGGCAGGCTTGGCTGGACTCCACTGGAAAGCCTTCGTCTGTGTTTGGGAGGCAGGTTCACCTCTGTCCAGCCCCCTGGCTGAGGACCAAGCCCCCGGGGGCCACGGGTGACCTGAACAGGCGGCCCTGGCCCTCACGCCAACCCCAGTGGCCTGCGCCTGGCCCGGCCCCTCAGCTCCTCGAGTAAATCAGCACCGTCAGTGTGGTAGCAGCTTGATTAAAGTTCAGGGGTTTAATAGATCATTTAAAAAAAAACCCAAATTACTCCCACCCCAGCCCAGCCACCTGGCCCGCTGCCCCTGGTGCGCGGCAGCCCTCGGCCGGCACTGCCAAGGCCAGGCCGGGCCGAGGTTCCTGCCTATTCCCGGAGGACACCCGCCGCCGAGTGAGCCCAACATTCTCAGCTGCATTTAATCTGCCCTGAGACAGGCTGGCGATGAGAAAATGCAAGGGGCAAGGCACGTGAGGCGAGACGTGGAAGGGGTTGGACAGTTGGTCGGCTTTGTTCACTTGGTAACCTGGAGCGGGGCCAGCCTCGGAGGAGCTCCCTTGGCAGCAGAAGTCTGTTCCAATTAATCGTGTTTAACCATTCTAATCACACTTTAGCACATTAATCCTATTTTCAATCCAAAACACATCTGAAACAGCGGCATGTGGGCCTTTTTATGGGAACCGCAAATCAGATGTAACGGAGAGACACAGGGCCCTCGTTTGCTCTGCACTTTCACTGAACTTAAACTTAATAAAATATGGGACTGGCTTGTGGTTGGATTTACTGCACGATGCTGATGCTTTCACATATAAATAGATCCCTTAAGTGACTTAAAAACCTGTCAGAGAGCGCAGCGAAAATTTGATTATAAGGTAACCAGTGCTGTGCTTTCTCCCCCTCCTCCTTACAATGCCATTGTGGGTCTGATCGGTGGGTGGGTGGGTGGGTGGGGGGCTGTCTGGCTTCCTGAGCCTCTGCTGGCGCCTGCCAGAGGTGGCAGCAATGCCCGGGGAGGCTCTGAGGGCTGGTGCTGAGCGGCCTTGTAAAGGGTTTATGGAGGCGTAATCTTGAAAACTTGATAAACCTCAAGCACCTCATCTCCGATGTTCCTGTCGAGTTTTTCAAGCAGTTTGACGTGAAGGACTCTGTGCAGCAGCCCTGCAGATGGGGGCAGGGGGGCCTTCAGAATGACTCCCCTGCAAATGGCCAGGCCCGAAGGGGGAAGAGAAGGTTGTCCAAGCTGCCATGAGCCTGGGTGACATCCAGCCCAATGCCTGTCATCGGGAGATGATTGTCAAAGTGTGGAAGGCACTTGCCTGAGGTCAGAACTGCGTGACGGCCCTCCAGCCCAGCCAGCACCCTTTCTCTTCCATTGAACAGCCACTGTCACACACAGCAAAGCTGAGCTCGTGCAGCCTGCAGTCATATTCCTTGCTGCAGTGATGCCTGGTCTATCAGCCGCTTTGTTCTGCAATAATATCCACTTCATTTTATCCTAAGCCCAGTCAGTGGTCCGTAGGCAGCTGCTGCAGTTATGAGAAGGAACCATTTGCATCTGAATGAAAATGTGGCTGAATCTTGCACTACACCTAAGAATCGCGCTGGGTGCACCAGCCTGGGAGGTAGGAGTCCTGAGTTCAAAGCTGGTCTCTGCCGCTTCTGAGCTGCGTGTGCTTCAGCTAATTATTTCCCAAGTCTCAATTTCTTCATCCACAATATGGGGATGCCAAGGATACCTTCCTCGTGAATTTGTGTGTGTATTAAGTCAGATAATCAGCACAGTGCCTGGCACACAGTAAACACTATAAACGTGTTAGCTACCAGCTTGCTCAAAAAAATCAAGGACAAAAAGGTTTAGGTTTCCTCATCTGTTACGTAGAGAACTGATTCCTGGCACACAGGGTTAGTGAGCAGATTAAGGAAGGTGACATCAGAAAAAGTATGTGCTCAGTGAATATTGGCTCTTAGAAGGACCTTATCTTTAGTACTTTATGTCGAGAGGTGAATAATAAAATTGTCTAGAAATTTTAAAGTTTTCAGAAGAAAGAGAGGGTGCAATTAGATCGAATATCTGCACTAATATAGCTAATTGTATTTGAGCATAAAATTTGGGAGTGTCTGGAAAAGGGAAGAAGGGGAAATAAAAAGAAGTCAGTTATCCTCACTGTTTATTTATTCAGTAGTCAATTCAGCCAGCACTCACTTAGGGCCTACTATGTGCCAGAAACTGCTTTGCCAAGGTTACGGAGAAAGATGATTGATCCTTCAGGTCCAGCTTTCTGTATGAACTAAACGATCAGCTTAGTCTACCTTGTTGCCTTTAGAATGATTTTATAAGGAGGATAACAACATCCCTATAAGCAGCTCCTTACAGGGACCCTTGAGAATTCTGGAGAACTTCATCCAGAAGTCACACAAGGCCTTCTTGCAAGGACATTCCTTTAAAATGAATTTGCAAATATGCAACTTTGGAATCCTTTCTGTCTGAAACAGTACAGATTTCAGAGGTGCCATGGAGAGAAACATATGCAGAAAAAGAAAATGCAATGCCTAAGTGAGTCTTAATTTGGACCTGGGGTGGGAGTGATCAATTCGTGCTAAATGAAATATGCAATGGTTCATAATGTAGTGGGAAATGTGAAAAAAAGATGTTGCAAAGAACTTGGATAGGAACCAGGATTAGAGTCCGATGTTTGGCTTTCTAAGTAAACACGTCTAGCTTTTTATTCTACAAATAACAATCTGGAAAGATGCATTAGGGAATCCAAATGCAAAATAGAAATGAGTTTATCCAGGTAAGTAAGGTTTTATTAAACAATTTAATTCATTCCAGTTCCTTTGGAAGAAACTGTGGGTTATGGTTAATGTTCGGAGCCAGACAGAAAGTGCATTCATGAAGCCACCTGCATTTAATATACAACTGTCAGAAAGCTGCTCACCAGCCCTTTCCCAGAGAGAAACAAGCTGAAGTAGATTTTATTTTGGTAAATGCAACAACAGAAATGGCCAATGAGTATTCAAGGCAAGGACAATCTCAAACCGGAATGTTAGCAGCTGAGAACATGAACAGAGTTTCGAAGTACCAAGGACCTTTTACAATTCTAGCCACTTCTAAATGCAGCATGCTGGAAAGAAACTTTTCAGATGTGATATGGGAAAAGGAAAACAAAAAAAACTAAAAAGCCAACTGGAATTAAAACACAGGTCCCTGCAGATACTGTTAAAAAATAAATCAACTTATGAAATAGGTCTGTAACAGTCATACTCAAACAAGGAAATTCTCAGAACAAGTATAATCATTTTATGAGCATGTAAAAAAATCCTCTGTTCCTATAATATTCTTTATTGGGAAAGCTAGACACGTTTGCATTGGGGGTTTTGCTGTCTGCTTGGTATCCCTGGTATTCATGGTTTCAGAATAGGCATTTCTCAAGTCCTTTGGCAAAAGAAAAATCATTGCTTTTTATATGAAGGGATTTGACAGGCATCTGGTAAAAAGTAATAAAATTATCCATGATTAGAAGTACACGCAAAAACTCCGTCATGCAACAAGTTCTGCACGTTGGTGCTGTTACAGGCTCAGCATTACTGCCTTGAACTTCTGTCTGCTCCTCCTGTATTTTCTGTAAGTCACTGAATGACTCCTCCCTTTAGTCTTTCCTATTTTTAAATGTTATTTTTTATCTAGGCTTTCAACAGAGGTCACGCCGATCACAAAATAGGTGCTTAGTACATAGGCAGAGGAGTTGGTAAAATGCAATCTCAAAGAAAGTAAAATGCTACGGCTGGTTTAAAAAAAGAGTATGGTGGTTCATAGAAAAATTGAACACAGAACTATCACTTGATCCAGCAATTCCACTTTTGGATATATACCCAAAAGCATCGAAAGCAGGGATTCAAACTGGTATATGTCACCAATATTCATAGCAGCATTATTCAGAATAGCCAAAAGGTGTATCCACACAAAGGAATACTATTCAGCCTTAAAAAGGAAGGAAATTTTGGCCAGGCGTAGTGGCTCATATCTATAATCCCCGCACATTGGAGGCCGAGGCCGAGTTGGGCAGATCACTTGAGGTCAGGAGTCGGAGACCAGCCTGGCCAATGTGGCAGAACCCCGTCTCTACAAAAAATACCAAAATTAGCCGGGCATGGTGGCGGGTGCCTATAATCCCAGCTACTTGGGAGGCTGAGGCAGGAGAATCACTTGAACCTGGGAGGCAGAGATTGCAGTGAGCTGAGGTTGTACCATTGCACTCCAGCTTGGGCAACAAGAGCAAAACCACGTCTCAAAAAAAAAAAAAAAAAAAAAAAAGGAAGGAAGGAGATGTTGACCCGTGCTACAACATGAATGGACCTTGAAGACATTATGCTGAGTGAAATAAGCCAGACACAAAAGATCAAACACTGCATGATTCCACTTATATAAAGTACGTAGAGTAGTCAACATCATAGAGACAGAAAGTACAATGGTGGTTGCCTGGGGCTGGGAATAAGGAAAAATAGGGAGTTATTGTTTTAATGGGTACAGAATTTTGGTTTGGGAAGATGAAGAAGCTCTGGAGAAGGATGGTGGTGATTGTTGCACAACTGTGTGAATGCACTTAATGCCACTGAATGGCACACTTCACAATGGTTAAAATGGCAAATGTTAGTCTATGTATATTTCACCATACCCAAGAAAGCAGCCCTGAGAAAATGAACCATTTCTCAACAGTCTTCATAGAAGTCCCATTAGAAGGACCAAGAGGGACAGTGCACGGAGGGGACAGAACTCAGGACCATGTGATTACAAGACAACAGCAGTATGACCAGAGACCCGACTCCGAGCTGGCTCCTGTGAAACGAGGCAAGACGGGGGTACCCAGACAGCACTTCTTCAGGAAGCGAAGTCGGCCACTGGGGCCGACATAACAGCAATTGACATTTGTATGGCATTTGACAGTTTACAAAGAAATTTCATTTCCCATTATTTCATTATTGCATCGCAACAAGCCCGTGGGGTCAGTAATATTGTTGCTCCCATTTTGCAGATGAGACAGTAAATGAAGGCTTGTGTGCAACAGCTAAACCCCAGAGAGGGGGGTTGAAAAAATGAGATGGAATGGAATGCTGCAAGGAGGTGTTCCTCCTTGATGCCTCAGCATCTCTGGGGGGAGAAATGAACCTTCATCACCTCTCAAGCTCTTTCTCCACCAGGAAGCCTTCCCAGAGTGCACATTGCCCAAAGAATGTGCTGTGCTCAGGAGGGTGGGGAGGAAGTGTGTCAGTAGGAAAAACTGTAGAGGCATGGAGGGCATGCCATGTGCTGGCTACTCTGCATTGGTCTCTCTGACCCTCCATTAATGCCTCTGTGAAATGGGAATGCTAACCTTGGTGAACATTAGATGATTCTAGTATCTCCAGGCACCAAGCTCCCACCTGTGCTCAGTACCTGATGGGCAGAACATTAGAGAACATTTTAACCCAGAGATTATTTTTAGAGAACATTTTAATCCAGAGATCATTTTCTGAGCTTGCACGGCAGACCAGGCCCTGTGCTAAGGACTGGGAATGTGAATGTGAAGAGGGCAGGGTCCAGGCTCTAACAGCCTGCCGGTGATGGTCCAGAGAGAGGCCTTGGGATCAGCCACTGAGTTTGAAGCTCAGGTCTGCCATGTACTAACTCTCCGTTTCTTCATCTGCAAAATAAAGATATTAGTAAACGTTCTTCCATCACTTTGGAAATTAGGAGGATGCAATGAGGTGAGGAACACAGCATAAAATAAGTACCAAACAGGCAATAACTATGATTACTTTTAAAATTGTGATTATAGATATAACAGAGGATGCTATAGTAGCACAGAGGAGAGGACCTCAAACTCAGCCTGTGAGCATTCGGGAAGGCTTCCTGGAGGAGACGACCTTGAGCTGAACCTTGGAGGATAAAGAATAGTTTGGTGAAGAGATGAAAGAAGTAAAGTTTGATTCAAAAGAGAAGTGGATGTAGCCCTGAAGAGTCGGGATGGAGGAAGTCACTAAACCCCATTTCTCTCAACCTCTTCCTCCTCCAGGAAGCCTTTTAGAGCACACACTACCCAAAGAGCATGCGTCCCTCAGGAGGGTGGGGTGAAGTTTGTCAGCACTTTCTAACATGGACGGAAAGGGCAGAGATTGCTTCCCAAGAGCATCTTCATTCAGGCTGTGTGACCTGCTTGCTGGTCAAGTGGTTGCTGGTCAGGTCAGCTTGCTCCTGCCTCCTCTCACAGGCTGCAAGTTTCCAAGGGCAGTAACTAGGCCTTCCCTTGGATGCTCTGCTGAGCCCAGCACGCCCCTGGGAACACAGCAAGGAGGCACAGATACCCGTAAATCAGAAGACTGCTGGGGTGACTCTAGAGCAGATTGCAATGGTGATTCCTCTAATCCAGCTTTCAGGCAGAAGCGGGGACCTGCTTCAGGGGGACTTACTTTGCTAAGTGGCCATGCAGTCCCCACCCCACTCATGGATGAGACCAGGGTAAAAATGAGACTTCTGTTATTAAGAATAGAACAGAAACCTCCTTGCCAGGTCCTTTTGCATATAGACCCCCCTCCCCTTCCCGTGTAGCCCTCACCACAGCCCTGTGCCATAAGACCTATTTCCCACTGTGCAGAGGAGCAGGGGGAGGTCAAGGTCAAGGCCAGCCAAGTGCAGGTGGGGCTGGAGGCCAGGCCTGCCTTTTCCAAAGCTCTTCCTGCCAGATGCCACTGCTGTGCTACTAGAGTGAGGAGCATAAGAGGTGAACCCAGAGTCCCAGGGGCATAGGTAGGGGCACTGGACCAGGCAGGAAGAGGCCCATGGAAATTCCTTCCTGCCTGGAATCCCTTTCCAAGGCCAGACTGGGGGTAGGGGGAGGTGGGTGGCAGGCCCCTCTGGAGCCTTGAGATATAACCGAGATATAACAGATAGAGTCTGAGATATGTGTAAATCTCAGAGTGCCCTCAAATAGCCAAGTGACTTTGCGTTCAGTGTGACTGAGGCTCAGTTTCTTTGTTTGTAAAAATGGGCTTAGTATCAGTCATCTCCTTCTAGAAGAATAAAAAATGGGATGTATGAAAATGCTTGATAAACCTTTAGATGCCACAGATGTCACCAGGCTAGGTGCACAGTAGGTGCTCAGCAAACATTTGCCAAATGACTGTTAGATAACCAGTTATCTGTGTCAAAGTGGCTCTTGGTGCTGCATCTGCGGAGTGATCAATCCACTCACAATATCACTCCCTCACATGGATATGAACTTTACAAGGACTTAGCTGATTTGCTTCATAGATGCCTGGGAGCTGTGAGGGAAAAGGGCTTTCCACTTTGAAAGGGAAGTCACTGAGGCCCTGAAAGCTGACTGACTTGCGTGAGGCCTCAGGGCTGGCAGATGGAGGGGCTGCACGCCTGGCTCTGAGACAGGATGACCAGGAGAGTCAGAAAGAAGAAAACTGAAGCCTGCCTTCCCTTGCAAGGTCATAGGCCACAGAGGTCACACAGCCTGAATGAAGAGGAAGGAGGAGTCAAAGGGAACTCACACTCCAGACAGATACGTTCACCGCCTGCTCTATGCTGTCCGCCCTGTGAAGGCGCCTGCACTGTCATCAGCTCTGTTCTAACCTGGGTTCTCAACAACAGGGCTTTGGTGCTGTTCTTTTCTGGGTCCCAAATGCCTTGCCCTATGCTTGGCATGTAGATATTCCACGCATGCTTAGTGTATGAATGAAAGAATGAACACATGGCCCTGTGAGCTGATATGCTTTGGCTCTGTGTCTCCACCCACATCTCATGTTGTATTGTGATCCCCAGTGTTGGGGAAGGGGCCTGGTGAAAGGTGATTGGATCATGGGGGCAGATTTCCCCCTTGCTGTTCTCCTGATAGTGAGTTCTCACGAGATCTGGTTGTTTAAAAATGTGTGGCACCTCTCCCTTCACACGCTCTCTTGCTCTACCATGGTGAGATGTGCTTGCTTCCCTTTCTCCTTCCGCCATGATTGTAAGTTTCCCGAGGCTTCCCCAGCCATGCTTCCTGTACACCCTGCAGAACTGTGACTCCATTAAACCTCCTTTCTTCATAAATTATCCGGTCTCAGGTAGTTCTTTCTAGCAGCATGAGAATGGACTAATATATGAGCAAATGGTCCCACCTCTGGAATGCTTTTTGTCTGGAAAGGGAGGCACAGACAAATGCTCGCTGCTCAGGAAAGAAAATACAGCAAAGAACTGCCAGACCAGGGTCAGCTTCTTGTGGAGGAACCTTGGGCTGGATGTTTTGTAGGAAGGGTGGGGAGGTCTCATTAGGTGTGGGAAGTCTATGCAGCATTGAGTTGTAGAGACAGGTGTCCACCACCACATCGGGCTAATTTTTTTTTTTTTTTTTTTTTTTGAGACAGAGTCTTGCTCTGTCACCCAGGCTGGAGTGCAGTGGCGTGATTGGCTCACTGCAGGCTCCACCTCCTGGATTCATGCCATTCTCCTGCCTCAGCCTCCCGAGTAGCTGGGACTACAGGCACCCGCCACCACACCTGGCTAATCTTTTTTTTTTTTGTATTTTTAGTAGAGACGGGGTTTCACAGTGTTAGCCAGGATGGTCTCGATCTCCTGACCTCGTGATCCGCCTGCCTCGGCCTCCCAAAGTGCTGGGATTACAGGCGTGAACCACCATGCCCTGCCAATGTTTGTATTTTTAATAGAGACGGGTTTTGCTATGCTGGCCAGGCTGTTCTTGACCTCCTGACTTTGTGATCTGCCTGCATTGGCCTCCCAAAGTGCTGGAATTACAGGTGTGAGCCACTGCACCCGGCTATCAGTTATGTTTTTAAAAAGTCAATTTCTTTCTTCATCTCGTTTTCAGTTTCAATGGAGAGAATCGCCACGTTTGTCAATTTCTCTTGGCCAAATGACAATCTTAAAGAATTTTTAATTAATTTTAGCTAACTGATACTGTCTTCCTTTAAAATTTAAATATTTTGTTCATCATAAATTTTTGCATTCATTTCAAATTTTAAAAAATAGCGCATACCAATTTGCAACTGCAAACATATGGAACCAACCTAAGTGCCTGTCAACCGAGTGGCTAAAGAAAATGTAGTATATATACACCATAGAATACTACTCAGCCTTAAAAAAGAACAAAATAACGTCTTTTACAGCAACATGGCTGGAACTGGAGGCCATTATTCTAAGTGAAGTAACTCAGGAATGGAGAACCAAATATCGTATGTTCTCACTTGTAACTGGGAACTAAGCTATGAGGATGCAAAAGCGTAAGAATGATACAATGGACTTTGATGATTTCAGGGGAAGGTTGGGAAGAGGGTGAGGGATAAAATGCTACATATTGAATACAATGTATGCTGCTTGGGTGATGGGTACATTAAAATCTTAGACATCACCACTTATCTATGTAACCAAAAACCACCTGTAGCCCCAAAACTATTGAAATAAATAAAATTTAAAAATAGTGCATTAACATATTTTCCTCAGGAATTATTGTTTAATGGGTACAGAATTTCTCTTTGGGAAGATGAAGTTCTAGAAATAGACAGTGGGGGTGGTTGCACAGCACTGTGAATGTTCTTAATGCCACCGAATTATACGCTTAAAAATTAAAATGACAAAGTTTATATTATGCATATTTTACCACTATACATATGTGTGTATATATATATAATTTATCTTTATTCCTGAGTTTTTTATCTTTATTTCCTGAGTTTTCCTTTAAATTTTGTTTGTAAGGCAAGGAAGGGCCTCAGTCTTCTTCCCTTCTTCCCAGCCCTGACCAGGATGCGGAGGCTCCAGGAGCAAGGTGAAGACCCAGTAAGCATATACCACTGGCTTTACTGCAGATACAAAAAGAAAAAGATCCTGAATTTGAGCTAGAAGGTGGGTAACACCTTCAAGAAGAATTGAAAGGAGAGGAACTAGATTTAATCAGTGCCCAAGCTTCCAGTGAAACATAGAAAAAAAATGAAGTGTTAGAAGAAGGTAGGTTCTTGTTTTCCCAGAGAAGAAACAAAGCTTTTGAGGTGGGGATGATAGCCAACTTCCAACAGTAACAGTGGGCTAATGATGAGTGTTTATTGAGCACTTACTATGTGCCAGGAAAGGGGCTAGTGCTTTACTTGCATTCTCTCACTTAATTCTCACAACACAAAGGAAAGAGTCACATTATCTTCCTTTGCACCCAAGTAAACAGAGGCACAGGGAGATTAAGAAAATTGCCTAAGATCACACCAGGAGTGAGTGGTGGGGGTTAGAATCCAGGTCCCTGTGACTCAAGAATGCGTGCCCTTCACCTCCACCCTGCATTGCCTTTCATATCACGGCTGGCTACCAATTCTACCAATTCTAAGCTGGCTACTTTCTTTCCAGCAGATCCATTGCTGTTTTCACTCTTTCCATCATTTATTCACTCATCCACCCAATAAACACACATTGGCTCTGAGCTGGGCACTGTAGGGAAATATAAAGGCGATTTTCCCCAGGTCTTGACCTCAGAGCACGTGGAATCCAATAGAAGGTAAAAGGCATGAAGACATTTGATGATGCTGAAAGAAAGAAGCATTAAGGACAAAGCACTGTGCAACCCCAAATATAGAGAGGTCATCAGGAGGGGCTTCCTGGAGGTGGTGGCCTTGATATCCATTCTGAAAGCCTGAGCAGGCTCAGGAGTCCAAGATCCCACAGCTGGGGACGTCTTGCCTGCAGATAAAAAGGATAGCATGGGATATTGGCAGGAACACTGGATCAGGAGTCCTGGGCCCTCAGTCTGTTCTCTTCTCTGCCTCTAACTCAGGTAATGTGCAATATACCTACCAGGCATGTGGGGACTCAGTGTTCTCCTCAAAAACAAAGAGCAGGCTGGACTACACGTGACCAGCTTTCCATTCAGAAAGAGAAAGGAGAAAACATACATCAAATGTCCAACAGATGGGTCAGAGAGTAAAATATTTGGGATCTGGAGATGAAAACAATAGTACTTAATTATAAAAAGGTATGGAAAATTGCCCAGTGAGGGTGAATAAATATGCCTGAGCTCGTTGCTCTGCTCTCCACTTGGTTCAGTGTAGCTTAAATATTTGTTCAATATTTGTTTTGCATAAATTCCTTCAACGTATTAGTGGGTCCCTTTGATTATAAGAATAACAAACCAAGTAACCACATTGTCAAGAGAGGTCCTTACACATTGAATGGGCCTCATTTTACCCCCTTGTGCCTTGACGAGCCAGGGAGAGGAGTGTGTTCCGTGTCGGGAGCCGTCAGCCCCTTCCTCAGGAGCAGCACCTGGGCTGTGGCTGGGCCTCCTGCTTCTCTGCCATGGGGCCAACGTGGACACGTGTTTGAGAAGAATTTAGGAATTCTTGTTCGAATGCTGTGTTAGTTGGGTGCTTTGAAGTCACAGCTGACCCGGACAGGCTCACTGACGTGGGTTATTGTAGGACGATGAGGAACAGTTCGGTGCTGTCACACCAGGCCTCAGGGAGAGCTGGACCAGCTTTTAGGAGAAAGTGGTAGCTCTGTGGTTTGAGGGCACCCCAGGTCTTCCCATCTCTACTGTGCTACCCCAGTGCTGTGTCTGAACAGATCACAGGCAGGTCCTGGAGAGGGGGGGGGATCACAGCCTAGCACAGGTCCTCGTAGGAGGAGAGCTGGTGGGGTTGGCCAATCACCATCCAACAGCCTCATAGACACACACCCCTGGTCCAATCAGGTAAGGCCGAGGCGGGCCCATTGGGTGGTTCTTTGCCTATGAGGGTGGAGTGCCCATCCCTGGTCCAACTGGCTGAGGCCAGGGTAGAACCATTAGGTGGGTCTCTGAATAGGACTGAGAGTTGGCAGGCACTTGTCAACAATCCAAGGGGAAGAGGTTTCTGGCAGTTCCTTTTCCTGGAAAGCTAGAATTCGTGAGAGAAAAGTTGGGAAAGACCATGCTTGGTTTGACGTGAGTAGTAATAATGAGGAGGAGGAGGAGGAGGAGCAGGAGAGGAAAGGTTGCTAACACATTTATTAACTTAATAGGTACCAGGTGCTGGGTTTTACACGCCTTACCTTATTTGATTTACAAAACTGCTGATTCATCCATTTGCCTCCCCAAATCTTTTTACCCTCCCTGCACCCCAATGCCCTGTCGGCTGACCTCCATGGATCCATGGCCAGGAACCCCTTGCCTCTGGCTCCTGAGGGTTTCAGCTAGTGGGACGCAGCAGCAGGAGGCAGGTGGGTGGGAGGGGAAGAGATCAGGCTACGCACCCACTGGCGCCTGCCCTGGCCTGGGTTTTCCATCTCTCAAGGTGGCAACTCTATAGAGTCACCAGCCAGTTATTTGGGATTCTAGTTACCTCCCCACTGCCTGCCTCATCCCCATTTCTTAGGGCCTGGGGTAGTTACAGCTGCGACTGCCGCTTTGTAAATAGACCCTTTGTAGACAGGCCCTTTGTATATAAACTCTTTTTTTTTTTTTTTTTTTTTTTGAGACGGAGTCTTTCTCTGTCCCCCAGGCTGGAGTGCGGTGGCGCGATCTCAGCTCACTGCAACCTCCACCTCCTGGGTTCACGCCATTCTCCTGCCTCAGCCTCCCGAGTAGCTGGGACCACAGGCGCCCACCAACACGCCCGGCTAATTTTTTTGTATTTTTTAGTAGAGACAGGGTTTCACCGTGTTAGCCAGGATGGTCTCGATCTCCTGACCTCGTGATCCACCCGCCTCGGCCTCCCAAAGTGCTGGGATTACAGGTGTGAGCCACCGCGCCTGGCCTGTATATAAACTCTTAATGAATGATCCTAGAACTGTCCTATTGCAAAATTGCCAAGCATCTCCTGCTGGGACCTGACTAATCTCTCACACTTATGATGTAGGTGCTACCTTTCCCTGTTTGCACAGATTAGGAAGCCAGCTCTTAGATAGTTAAGGAATTTGCCCAGCGTCACGCAATTGACAGTGAGAATCCAAACCCCGGTCTGTCTGATTCCAACGCCAAGCTCTTTACCACTAAAGAGGACCCTTGCCACCTTGGCTGAGTGGAATTTCCACCCAGGCCTCTGCAGGTCAAAGCCCAGGCACGTCCCACAGCAGGGGGATGCACGCCTTGAGATAGCTGGAGGTGACCAAGCAAAGATCGAGCATCACAAGCAGTGTTCCAGAAGGTGCGTTAGCCCTTGGAGCCTTGACAGGGAATCTCTCCATAGGATGAAGAACGTGGAAAGGAACTTTATGTAAATAACAGACAGAAGAATGAAGGGAGAGGGCAGGGAGCAAGCCGAGGTGACGGGAAAAGGAAGTGGGAAGCAGAGGAGAAATACAGCCTTGGCTGCAGACACTCAAGAATGTACCAGGAGACAGATGAAGGTGGAGCTGAGATCCTGGTGAAGGACAGAGGCTGACAAGTTAAGACTGGACTTTGCTCGGATTATCTCAGAGAGGAAAGAAGAGGACAGAGGGGTTGTGGGGGAAGCTCTGGGGTTACCTCTAAGATGCTGCTATTGACAGGAGGGGAAATTGAGGATTTGGAAGCCTATGGAACTGTCCCAGAGGTGAGGGCAAAAACATGAAAGGACTTCACAGAAGTACAGTGTGCAGTGGAAGCAGCTGGCCCCGTGGAGAAGCTGATCACCACAGGAAGTACTGTTTCCAATCCCTGCTGGAGGGAAAGGTGTGCTGTGCCCACCAAGCTATGGGAACCCGGAGGGAAAGACAGCAAGACAGGCGGTACCTTGTGTGAACCCCAGGCTGCAGATGGGCCTGAGTTGCCCAAACTGTCCAGGGTTGTTGAAGGGATCCTGTGGGCAGTGAAGGTGGGTGGGGAGGAGGGAGAATGAGGCAGAAGACTGAGAATTTTTTTGGGGGGTGGGGGGAAGGAGAAATCCTAATTGCGTGGAGGTGGAGAAAAAAGAATTTGGGAAAAGGAAAGAAGTGAGAATAAAACTGGGTCATCTTTCAGACTTCATGATTGTTATGGGTTAAACTGTGTACCCCAACAAGATATGCCGAAGTCCTAACCCTCAGGACCTCACAACGGGACCTTATTTGGAGACGGGGTCTTTGCAGGAAAATATCAAGTTAAAATGAGGCTGTTAGGGCGAGCCCTAATCCAATATGACTGGCGTTCTTGTAAAAGGGGAAATGTGCACACAGAGACACACAGAAAGAGGGAAAGGGATGTGAAAATACCCAGGCAGAAGACGCCATGTGAAGACAGAAGACAGAATGAAGCAGCCACAGACCAGGGAAGGTCGGAGGTCACTGGCAGCAGCAGCAACTCTGAGAAGCAGGAAATAATTCTCCTGTGGATCCAGAGGGAGCCGGGCCCTGCCAACACCTTGACTTTGGACTTCCAGCCTCCAGAACGGTGAGAGAACAAATTCTTGTTGTTCTAAGCCACCCAGTTTGTGGTGCTTTGTTATGGCGGCCCTGGAGAGCAGATAATACACTGGTGAAAGCAGAGATTGGAGGGAAGGAGTAGTCGGTGTCCCGTGTGGCTGGCAGCCGGGGCCCTGGGAGCAAGGCGGCCACAGGGGAGTCTCAAGAAAGGCACCAGGAAATATTCCAACAGGTCACCCTTCCTCTGCTGCAGTTTCCCAGACTCCTCGTGCTGCTCCCTGTGCTTCAACGAGCTTCCCGCAACTTCTCCGTGGTAGAAATCCTTCACGTCCTTTAAGACGAAGCTCCAGGCCTCTTTCCTCTGTGAGATGTTTCTCCTGCCAGCCCACCTGAGACTTAATCGGAACATAGGGATCTGCCTTCGTATTGACGCTACTTGGGAAAGCGCATCTCTGTCGCCTTACCTTACACATGGACGTCCTTTTTTGGGAGGATGACAGGCATGCCACCATGTCTGGCTAATTTTTGTATTTTTTGTGGAGAAGGGGTTTCACCGTGTTGTCCAGGCTGGTCTCGAGCTCTAGTTTCAAGTGATCCACCTGCCTTGGCCTCCCAAAGTGTTTGGGTGACAGACGAGAACCACTGCGCCCGGCCTTGGACATCCTTTTATCCTGCTTTCTGCCTTCTGTTTGCTCTAAGTGGACTTTTATCTCCCTGTCTGCTCCTAGCACCTAACACAGCGCCAGGCACACAGGAGGGACCTAATATGTGGGGGCAGGATTGAGTTGAATTCTTGGTGTCACTTATGTAACATCAGGAGTAGGAAGCCCAGACCACGACGTTTTTATACTTCCCAAAACTGCTTTAAGTGTCTCATTAAGTAATCACATGCTTAACATTGCCGGGAAATGGTCTCTGAATGCCAGAGTGGGAGAAAGCATTTTTTCGGAGAACAGGAAATGATCCAATCTTTGCTCAAGTCTCCAGCCCAGTTCTAAATGGAGAAACAGAATATTCCCAAATCCATAAAAAAAAAAAAAAAGAAAGAAATGGATAGATAATACAGATGTTCCTTGCTTTACAAAATAGATTGTCCCAGCAATATTGGGTGTAAATCAAATTTCTTAAAATCAAATTACATTGAAATGCACCATGGGAATGTGCTTTTAAAAGGAATCCTGCAATGAATTCTTTTGTAAATCAAAGAGACACTCATTCATTTGGTCATTCAGTCATTTATTTATTCCAGCGGCTCTCAGCCCTAGCCAAATATCAGAATCACCAGGGGAGCTTTTAAAATATATATATACTATACTGAAGTCCCACCCTAGAGATTCTCCTTTAACTGGTGTGGGGCGGGGCCCAAGCCTCAGTATTTTTTAAAACTCCCAGAAGATTCTGATGTGCAGCCAGGCTTGAGAACCACTGGTTTATTCAATAAACATTCATTAAGAATCCCCTAAGTCAGACCTGGGCTAAGTGACTGCTAATAAGACATGGCTTGTTTCCTCCCAGGAGCTTAGAGTCTAGTGGACAATATAGATATATTAGCAGACAATTTCCCTTGCAATATGCCGCCTGGGACGAATATATTGATGTTCATCTATTTTATAAGTTGAGATTTTTTTATATGGCTAATTGGCCTTTCTCTATTAACTGAGACACAGGTAAATAACACCTTCAGGATTACTTTAGCTGATATTAATATTGTGACCCAAGATCTCCTTAGGTTAGTATTTATTTGCCTTGGATATCTTTCTCTGTACCTTTATATTCTTTATTCCTATGGCATCATAATTTAGATATATCTCTTAAACATCATATAATTAGGTTTCTAAAAGTGCAATCTGAAAAAAACTCAGTCTTTTTTTTTTTTGAGACAGAGTCTTGCTCTGTCTCAGGCTGGAGTGCAGTGGTACAATCATGGCTCACTGCAGCCTTGACCTCCCAGGCTCAAGTGATCCTTCTGCTCAGCTCCCTGAGTAGCTGGGACCACAGGTATGTGCCACACCTGGCTAATTTGCTTATTTTTTGGAGAGATTGGATCTCGCTTTGTTGCCCAGGCTTGAAAAACATCTCAGTTTTTTAGTGGATGAGTTTGATCCATTTACATTTATTCATATGGCTGGGCAGACTTCCGCCATCTGGCTCCAGATATCCTGTTTAGTATTATTTTCCACTGGGTCTCACTTGCCCTGCTTTATTACATTAAATCAAGTCTTGATTACTTTCTTTCTCCTTTTTAATTGTTTGGAAGTTATATATTGTGTTCTTTTACAATTTAGTGTTCAGCCTTACTTTATCCAACTTGAATGCTTAACTGAGTAAAAAACTGTTCCTATCATCCTGCAAGACAACACAATGATGTTAAAAGGTTTGAACTCTGGTCTTCTGCCTCCCCATTTTCTCTGATATTTGCCAAATATTGTAGTTCCTTCCTGTATTTAAAGAAAACACTCCATCAAACCATGATTTTTTTAGTTTTATACAAACAATGTTGATTTAGATTTAGCAACTTGTTTATTAATTTCATTTCTTCTTGAATCCCATTCCTTCCTACTCAATTTAATGTTTCTTTTTGAAGTGGGTCCATTATTGAAGTCCACAACTCCTTCTATGTATTTCTGAGATTCAAAGAGGTTTGAGAACCAAAAATTATTAGAACATTTTCTGGTGAAATATGAATGTGTCTGGTTAGGAGACACTGCCTCGGCTTGTGCTGAAGTGTTATATGCGATGTCGTTCTCAAACCTGAAAAGCCTTAGATTTCCTTCTGTACCAGCTCCTGCCACTGTGTTATAAAACTGTGATTCCATATCTACGTGAACCCAGGTGGGCCTCCCATCAGTGTCCCCCAGCCTGACAGGGCAGCATGTCACGGCCCCAGCTTTCTGATGCTCCCGTGCAGAACCAACCCCCTTCCTCCATGCATTTTACATCTTTTTTTGGTAATAGTGCTGTTGCCTGCCCGCCAAGTCTTGGAATTCTTCCTGGAGACCCAGGGTTCCTCTTCCACACGCTTGTCCTAGGGGCCTCTGCAGACTATCCTTACCCCTTCTTCATACTCTTTATAGTGCATTCGAACAACTCAGATGATTCTTCTTAGATGGAGGTCTGGCCAGGTCTTGAGAAGACTTGGAGTGGGAAACTATTTTCATCTTTATTTTCTTTACATATTGTCCATTGAAAAATAAACAAAATGCCGAACGGTGTGTAGAGTCTACTTCCAGATGTGTGAGAAACCAGATGTGTGTGTGTGCGCGGAGACAAGAGACTGGCCGTGACATTTACTCCTGGGGTGGAAAAGAGACCTAATTCTAGTGAATACCCTGTGCTATACCTACCTTTCTTCCACCACATGCATCCCTTGATTGCAATTAAAATAAACAGCAGCATCAATAAAATATCTTTCTGTTTTCTTTTGTATTCAACCCCCTCCTTTGCCTTTAAAAACATTATCAGCCACTTCTTGTGCAAAGGACGCTATAGGTTTCCCAATTCCTTTTTGGTTTTTAAACACCCTTTGAAAAGACTACCTTTTGGTACCTGTCTTTGGACTGGGTCCTTTATACCCAAAGAAGCTCTGCCCCCACCAAAGAGTCTCCTTGGGAGATGACACACCTCGGTCAGTGAGGCTGTCATTGGCTCTGCTCAAAGATGTCCACCTCCTCTCTGGCACTGGGCCTGCAGAGTGAGGCAGGCTAGCATTACACAGACACAGAAGACACCCAATCACCCAGGGCACGAAGCAGCAGGCAGAGGACAGAGGGCTGTAGTGGCTCCTGCAGTACCAGGCTCAGGGCAGGGACTGACTGACTCAGGTGAGAGACTGGACCTGGGACATGTGTGGGATTGTGACTCATCCTTGGGCCTGCCTGCAGGTGGGATTGTGACATATAGCTTTGCCCAGCCTCTGGGTGATTTGACTCTCCTCCGTGGGCCCAGCCCACAAGTAGGATTGTGATATGTGACTCAGGAGTGACTCAGGAAAAGGTGAGCCCTCTGGGAAGAGCATCCCGTGCGTCTGCCCTGGAACCCAGGCTGCATCCTGCGGAGGAATCTGTGCTTCAGAGAGAGGTAGCAGGAGGCAGCTTGCAGGGCCCTTCAGAGAGAACAAGCAGGAGGCAGTTTGAAGGGCCCATGGGCTGGAGGGACTGGATGTCTGCAAAGTGGGTTAACCCTCAGCAGGACTGCAGGGAAAATTCAATGGGAGCACGTGCGTCAGCTATGAATGCCTCTTACGTACATGAGAGCCTTTGATCAGATGTCCTGTCTTCCTTATCGCTTGCTCTCATTTGCTGCCGCCCTCCTCTCCTCTCTTCAGACTGTCTAATGGATCTCACCACCCTCTCATCCTCTTTGCAGTTCTTCCTGTTTCCAAAAGAGTCTTTCATTTAAGAGATGTAACGGGGTGTGGGGTGAAGAGGCATTAGACAATTACGCCAGAGGCTTTTATGTGTGTGATGGAGGCAAAGCTCACCTCAGAGCAGACGGTCCTTCTTCTGCTTCTCCGTCTTTTTTTTTTTTTTTTTCGGTAAATTTTTATTACTTTTGCAGTCCTCATGTAACATAATACATGAATGTATTCTCAATGTCAAAAGGCAAATAAAGCTAAAGTCCTTCTCGATCCCCTCTCTCTCTCCTCCCCATCTCGTCAGTACTCCAGGACATTAGTATGAGGATTCTAGTTTTGCTGACCTTTTTCTGTACATTACATACTTAAATAAGATCCAATAGAAATACACAGCATTGTTGGCCGGGCACGGTGGCTCATGCCTGTAATCCCAGCACTTTGGGAAGATGAGGAGGGTGGATCACGAGGTCAGGAGATTGAGACCATCCTGGCTAACATGGTGAAACCCTGTCTGTATTAAAATACAAAAAAAATTAGCTGGGCATGGTGGCGGGCACCTGTAGTCCCAGATACTCAGGAGACTGAGGCAGGAGAATGGCGTGAACCCAGTAGGCGGAGCTTGCAGTGAGCCAAGATCGCGCCACTGCACTTCAGCCTGGGCGACAGACCGAGACTCAGTCTCAAAAAAAAAAAGAAAGAAATACACAGCATTGTTTTCTATTTGTGTGTGTGGTATTTTGGTTTTCGTGAATGGGTTATGCTTTCTGAGTTGTTCCATCGCTTGCCTTTTCATTGAACATTTTGTCTCAAGTTTATTTCCACACCATCCCTTAGCAATATGTCTCATGTTTTCATTGTCACTAAGCATTGCCTGGCTTTTGGGGTCACACACTGCTGTTGCCCATCCAATATCTACTTTGCTGCCAGATCTGACTGTGTCGGATATTAATCCCACCTGGGCTGCCATAACCGTCTACCATATACTGGATGGCTTAAACCACAGAGATTTATTTTCTCACAGTTTTGGAAGCTGGAAAGTCCAAGATCAAGGTGTCATTTGGTCTCTGGTGAGAACTCACTTCCTAGATTGTAGATGGTGCCTTCTAGCTATGTGCTCACAAGCAGGGGAAGAGCTCTCTCTCTCTCTCTCCATTCCTTTACTTCTGAAACGATCAGTCCTGTTGGATCAGGGCCCTGCCATTATGACTTCATTTAACTTTAGTTGCCTCCTAAAAGCCCTTATCTCCAAATATGGTCACATTGGGGGTTAGGGCTGCAACATATGCACTTTGGGGGAACACGATGTGGTCCATAGCAGTTGGGGGGCAAGTGAATGCCACTGAGAAGCATTCCCTTTGCATCTCTTCCCCTACCTGTTGCACCGCCTCATCTACAACAAGTGCTCAGTGATGGCTCATGAGCCTTTTTATTTATTTGACAAGAGTTCTCACTGATGAGTGGACCAGCTTGGCGATTGTCTGTGAGCCTCAGTCTGTGGAGCGCTTGCTCCAGTTCAGATGCAGACATAGCACTCCATGGATAACTCAAGGGCTCCTCCAAACCCTCAGAGTGGGGTATAATGATTAGCTCAATTTTCCAGGTCGGGAAACTGATGCATGGAAAGGAGAAGTGCATCACCCATGGTCATGCAGCTAGAACGTGAAAGAGTAGTGAGGGAGCCCAGATACACCAGCATCTCGTCCCGATCCTCCCTGTGCTGCCTGCTGAATGAGGTCACTTGGAGGACTGAAAGGAGGAAATGAACAGAAAGCTTCAGGAGAGGCTTTGTGCTCAGTAAGTTGTAGCTATTGGTATTGCCTCCCGCTTTGCCCCCTCCATGTTATAATCATCATCCTTCTTAGAGGTCTGGCTTTGAGTCTTCACTTGGCAATTGCAGGCAGTTCTTACTGTAAGGCAGCCCTGTGCTTTGGGTTTGAAGTCTACTCCTTTGCCATCAACGTGTTGTGTGACTTTAAATCTCTCTGTGCCACAGTGTTCCTTCCTTCCTTCCCTCCCTCCCTCCCTCTCTCTCTCTCTCTTTTCTTTCTCTTTCTTTCTTTCTTTCTTTCTTTCTTTCTTTCTTTCTTTCTTTCTTTCTGGCGTTTTGCTCTTGTTGCACAGGCTGGAGTGCAATGGCGTGATCTTGGCTCACCAAAACCTCTGCCTCCTGGGTTCAAGCGGTTCTCCTACCTCAGCCTCCTGAAGAGCTGGGATTACAGGAATGAACCACCACGCTCGGCTAATTTTGTATTTTTAGTAGAGACAGGGTTTCTCCATGTTGATTAGGCTGGTCTCAAACTCCCAACCTCAGGTGATCCACCTGCCTTGGCCTCCGAAAGTGCTGGGGTTACAGGCATGAGCCACCACACCGGCCTGTCCCTTTCTTTAAAATAAAAAGAGGCTCGGTGCGGTGGCTCACGTCTATAATCCCAGCACTTTTGGAGGCTGAGGCAGGAGGATCTCTTGAGCCCAGGAGTTCCAAATCAGCCTGGGCAACATAGTGAGACCCCATCAATAAAAAAAATATATATGTATATAAATTAGCCAGGCCTGGTGGCACACACCTGTAGTCCCAGCACTAGGGAGGCTGAGGGGGGAGAATCGCTTGAGCCCAGGAAATCAATGCTGCAGTGAACCATGATGGTGCCACTGCACTCCAGCCTGCACTACGGAGGAAGACCTTATCTCAAAATAAATAAATAAATAAATAATAAAATAAAATAGAAATAATGATGCCTAACGCATAGGCTGACAGGGACAACATGTACAACATACAATACATGTTGACTAAAGTGTATTATTCCAATGCAAGGTAGGTTGAAAAAAAAAGTTTGATGTTGGGTGGCAAGAAATTAGAAGACTCTTGTCCTTCCATAACAAAATTTTAATTCCTCACCTAAGGTTCCAGCATGCCCAGACCTAAGGATGAGCATCCACGTGCTATGCACTTTGCTGGCGACTTCGCATTCTGTTAGGAATCTTTACAACAGCCCCTTGAGGCTCCTTTGTACAAGAGATGAACCCGAAGCTCCTCTGAGAGCTAAAAGAAATTGCCAAAGGGAAAGGGAGAGCCGGGTCCTCAGATTCTGGTCCTCAGGCTCCAAAGCTTCCGTGTTTAATCTTGAAAAGAGAAATTTGACTTGGATCTGTTATTTCCCCTCCATTAGCAATTTAAGGTCAGTGGGAGAAGCAGGGCATGGATGATTCCGGCTGCTTTTCAGACCACATAGAAAGGAACTTGTGAGTCCCAGCTGCAGCCCATATGACCATCTTTGTGGGAGCCGTATGTGGTGTTTGTATGAGTGTGCACTGCCTGCGTGCTGCTGCAGAGGCACGGAGGGCTGTGAAGCCAGGGTGTTTGAAAGCCAGAGGAGCATGTAGGGAAGCAAAGCTAGACCAGCATCCCTCCCTCCCAGGGACTCGGAATGTCCCCCGTTCACAGGACTCCCAGTTTTGACACCTCTAGGAAATGAACTGGCAGGTCTAAGTGACAGGCAGATTTTGGGAATCGCATGGCAATTCTTGCCTATCATTTGGTTTTCCCTAAACCACTCAGGCCAAGACTGTGCTTCAGGTTAGATCCCTGACAGTTCGGCAGTCTCCATGTCAGGTTGGGGTGAACCCCAGGGTGGGGACTTCACCCAAAGGCAGACCTCCCCTAAGCTCTTGGGAGAGCACATGAGCTTTGTAATCAGTGGACCTGGGTTTCATTCTAGCTCCAACTCTGTCTACTTGTGGATCCCTGTAGGGAATTGCCTGGTTTCCATCAGCCTGGGTTTCTTCATCTGGAAAGGAGGGTAGTTGCACAAATTGAAAGGGATGGATGGGCAGGTGTGTGGTGTGGAGCCCAGCACACAGCCAGGCCCTCTGAAAGTGGCAGCTCCTCTCTATTCTTCCTGCTCTTCCGTATGTTGTCAGACCTGGGACTAGAGCCAATCAAATGCCACACTCGTGTCAGGACCAAGAGCGGCTGCCCAGCCCTTAGGCCATCACTGGGCCCTGGGGCAGGCTCCAGGAGGGCCCGGGAGGACTCTGGCTTCAGAATTACAGATGACACCCTCTGGAGATGTGTGTGAGAGGCGGTAGCAGAGGTGTGGGAGGTCCTGGCTTCAGGCTCAGCTCAGGGGTCCTAGAACAAGTCCTCTCCCCTTCCGGGTGTTGGTTCCTCAAGAAGATGATGGACCAGGTTGATTAGACTGAAGAGACTCTCAAACTCTGAGGCCCAGCAGGAAACAGAACATGAGTGTCAAAGAAAATAGCTATCCCCAATCTGAAATTTAAAACTGAGGTTAAGGCTGGGCCAGGTGGCTCACCCCTATAATCGCAGCACTTTGTGAGGCCGAGGCAGGAGAATGGCTTGAGCACAGGAGTTTGAGACCAGCCTGGGCAACATAATGAGATCCCATCTTTACAAAAAACAATAAAACAATTAGCTGGGCCTGGTGACATGCAATTTCCGGGCGTGGCAGGTTGAGGCTGCAGTGAGCTGTGATTGTGCCTCTGCACAGGAAAGAAAGAAACAAAGAAAGAAAGAAAGGAAGAAAGAAAGAAAGAAAGAAAGGAAGAAAGAAAGAAAGAAAGAAGGAAAGAAAGAAAGAGAGAGAGAGAGAGAGAGAGAAAGAAAGAAAGAAAGAAAAGAAAGAAAGAGAGAGAGAGAGAAAGAAAGAGAAAGAAAGAAAGAGAAGGAAAGAAAGAAAGGAAGAAAGGAAGGAAGGAAGGAAGGAAGGAAAAAAGAAAGAAACTGAAGTTTTTGCTGTCCAGATTTCTGAAGAAAATCTAATATCAAATAGAATCTCATATGAACTAGTTTTGTTCATTCATTCATTCTTTCAAAATACATCCAGAATCCAACCCTTTCTTTCCACCGCAGTGTGGCCACCTCAGCCAAGCCCCCATCATCTCTTATCTGGATTGCTGCAACAGCATCTAATTGGTCCCTCTGCAGTCATAAATCAGACCAGGTCCATCCTCTGCTCAGAGACCTTCAATGACCCCCTAGTTCCCTCTGAATTAAAGTCAAAGTTCTTACCCATGGGCTAAAAGTCCCTTCATGACCTTGACCTTATTATTTCTGTATCCTCATTCCTTCTTCTTTCCCACTGCTTAGGGCTTTGGTCCTAGCCCTTCCCTCTGCAGGCAACTCCTTTCCCTCAGAAAGCAGCTTGTCTTGAGTCTTTGTGCAAAGCTCACTGCATTAGCCAGGGCTCTCCAGGGAAACAGACCAACTGGAAATATATAGGAAGAGATTTATTATGAGGAATTGGCTCATGCAATTATGGGGCTGAGAAGTCCCACAGTCTGCAAGCTGGAGATCCAGGAAAACCGATAGTGTAATTCAGTTGGAGTCTGGAGGCCTGAGAAATAGGGGAACCATTGGTGTAAATCCCAGCCTGAGAGCCAGCTGGGGTGAGATGCCCCAGGTCAAACAGGCAGGAAAAAAAAAGATGAAGGGGAATCCCTCTCTCCTCTGTCCTTTGCTCTGCCAGCTCTTTCCTTGGGTGCTCAATGTTGGATGATGCTCACACACATTGGGGAAGGCAATCTACCTGACTGAGCCCACTGATTTAAATGCTGATCTCATCCGGAGATACCCTCACAGACACACACAGAAGCAATGTTTAATCTGGGCACCCCATGGCCCAGGCAAGTTGACACATAAAACGAACTATTATGCTCACTTTCTCAGAGACCTTTTCTGACCACCCTGATTAATACGCAGATTGATCCGTCTTCCCATGCCCAAGCCTTCCCTCACCCAGTCCTGAGTGTTCTTTTTCTCACAACTTCTAATATGCTACAACACTCTCCTTTACTGTGTCTAATCTTTGTCTCCATCACCAAATGTGCGCCCTACAGGGGCAGTCTTGGCAAGGATGGGAGCTGGGGGCTGACATGTAGACAGGAACACAGTCATATGTTTTGAGCTGGGAGAGATGGGAGCACAGTGAGGTGGGAGCCCAGAGGAAGGGGACACTCTTCCTGGGAGGGAAGGGGTGATGCTTTATGTAGAGCAAACCTCAATGCTCTGACAGTGTTATGATCATAGGTGAAAAAAATATATAAATTGTGTTCACTGCTAAGCCACACAGCATACTATAATTGAATTTCCTTCCTAATATTAATTATTGTTTATTGAGTAGCAATTATAGCTTTATTTTTTAATGTCTTTTTCTATATATCCCAAACTTTTTGCCAGAAGTTTGAACTTTCTCTTGATACAATCAAATACATTGGGTAATTGATCAGTTTTCTTATTAATTGCAGAATCCTTTCTTCCTCAGCTCTTGGGCTGGTTTTTCTCTAGAACTATCATTTAGCTGTTATCCTGAAAATGTGCTTAGTCTCTCTCTGTGTTAAATTACCTATTTCATGGATTCCATGTTGCTTGGACTGAATTGTGTTCCTCCCAAATTCATATGTTGAAGCACTAACACCAAATGTGACTCTATTTGGAGACAGGGCTTTTAGAAGGTAAAACGAGGTCATAAGGATGAGGTTCTAATCCTACAGGATTGGTGGCCTTATAAGAAGAGTGAGATCTCTCTCTCTCTCTCTCTCTTTCTCTCTCTCTCTCTCCCTCTTTGTCTCTCTCTCTCTCCCTCTTCCTCTCTCTCATCTTTTCCATGTGCACATATCAAAGAAACATCGTGTGAGGACACAGTGAGAAGTTGTCTGTCTGCCAGTCAGGAAAAAAGCCCTCACTAGACACCAAATTAGCAGATGCCTTGATCTTGGATTTTCCAGCCTCCAAAACTGTGAGAAATACAGTTATTGTTTAAACCATCCAGTTTATAGTATTTTAACATGGCAGCCTGAGCAGGTTAAGACACATGCCTTCCTCTTTTATTACTTACTCCTTTGTTTTGGTGGAGCACATCCTTCAGTAGGTTCCTTAGACATAGTTAATGAAAGTACATTTTTGACATTGTCCATATCTAAAAATGTCTTTAGTCTATGCTCACACTCAGTTGATAATTCATCTGGGTATATAATTTTTGTTTGGAAGTAATTTATCTTGGAATGTTGAAGGCATTGTTTTATCATCTTTTACCTTCCAATTATTGAGAAATTCAGTGCCATTGTGATTCGTGATTCTTTGTATATGACCTTCTCCCACCTTTCCTCTGGCAACATATAAGATCTCTTTATCCCTGATTTTCTAAAATGTATTTATGATATGTCTTGGTGAGGGTCTTCTAGTCCTACCTGAGCTAGATCTTCAGTGGGCCATTTTAATCCAGAAACTCATTTGGTTATATTCTGCAAAACTTAATCATGTTATTTGGTATTTCTTTATTTCTCTTTTTTAAATTAACTTATATTGTGAAAATCCTAATAATTTGATATTGAACTTCCTGCATTGGTGCTCTAAGTTCTTTGGCTTTTCTATTTTCCAGGTCTTTGTCTTTCTGTGATATTTCCCAGATTACCTCAATTATATCTTCCAATATTTTACTGAAGTTTTATTTGAAGTAGGTTTTACTTTCCAAGCACTCTCTAAATGATACCCTGTGCTTGGATGCAATATTTCCTCTTATGTCTCTAAGGATATGAATCTGTGTTATTGAAATCTCTATTTCCTATACATCCCTTTGTCCTGTTCACTGGTTTGTTGGCTGGTTCTAGTGCCTTCCTCAAATGCCTGGTGATCCTTGGCCATATGTTCATATGTAAGGACAAAGCACTAACAAGCTGACTGGAAGCTTTGGATGCAGGGGTGGGGCTTGTTGACTGGTGGGCTTCTTTAGACTTATGGCTGTTTCATTGAGGGACCCTTGAGTGTGAGTAGCTATCATTATTTTTTCTCAGAATAGTCAGTTTCCTGGAGGAGTCTCATCTAAGCTCACACTTGTGGAGGATAAACCTAGCTTGCAGCATTCTGGGAGCCTGAAGGGGAGGGTCCCACCATTTAGGGCACTAATTCTTATTCAGTCCTTTCCTTCTTTCCTTCCTTCCTTCTTTCCTTCCTTCCTTCCTTCCTTCCTTCCTTCCTTCCTTCCTTCCTTCCTTCTTTCCTTCCTTCTTTCCTTCCTTCCTTCCTTCCTTCCTTCCTTCCTTCCTTCCTTCCTTTTTTCATTCCTTTTTTTCCTTCCTTCCTTTCCCTCTTCTTTTCTTTTCTTCTCTTCTCTTTTCTTTTCTTTCTTGGCAGAGTCTCATTCTGTCACCCAGGCTGGAGTATCATAGTGCGATCTCAGCTCCCTGCAACCTCTGCCTCCTGGGTTCAAGTGATTCTCCAGCCTCAGCCTCCTGAGTAGCTGGGACTACAGCTGTGCGCCACCATGCCTGGCTAATTTTTGTATTTTGAGTAGAGACGGGGCTTCACCATGATAGTCAGGCTGGTTTCCAACTCCTGGCCTCAAGTGATCCACCTGCCCCGGCCTCCTAAACTGTTGGGATTGCAGGTGTGAGCCACCACGCCCAGCCTCAATCCCACATTTTCAATATGATGCCCACCCTGCCCTTGGCTGTCCCTGGTGGTATGGGGTCTCTTCCCTCTCTGACTGTTTCTTCTGCGATTAACCCTTACTCTTCTGTCAGGACAGAGGCTTCAGGACCCTCCTGCATGTGTGGCAGGAGCTGCCTGGTGGAGCACATTGGCGGAGAAGCCAGGGTTCCAGCCACTCATGGTCAGGCCTTTGGACCAAGCTTCTTATTTCAAGATATGCTTTGCCCCCAGCCCCCTGAGGAACCTGTTAACCTTCAACGTCTGAGTCTTTGGGAGCCTGGTTTCTGCATCTGCTTGATGTTAAAGCTGGCCTCCTCCACCTCCACACCCCAGCAGCACTGCTCTGCCAAGTCAGTCACTATTGCTCATCCAATTATTTTTGGTCAACTCTGGGACCTACTTTCCCCCATCTGTATAATTCTCTTACTTTTTGTGGGTCCATATCTTCGTTATTCCTTTGATTGTCATTTCAGGTGTTTGAGAGAGAGAAACAGAGGGGAGAAAACATGTATATTTAATCTTGTCTGTTTATGAAAAGTCAGTTCATGGATGTCCTTTTTTCTTCAGTTCATGGGTGTTTTTTTCTCTGTACCACATACAACCACACACACTCATACACAAACACATACAATTCAGCTAAAGGAAGCTTCAAACTTGCTAAGAGTAACCAAACTTGTCTTCATCATGTGTTAAAACATTTGTGATACATTTACAAGGTAATATATTTTTATCAAAAAGTACATTTTATTTATTTACATTTGATTTAAAATGTAGTGCATTTACATGTATTTGTAACACACACATGCATTATTATTATTAATTGCTTTTATTAATAAGTAAATATAATAACTACCGTTTAAATAATAATAATAAATACCATAATAACATAATCATGTTTGGCCGTCAACGAAACTCTTTTCTGATTCGATGTCTCATAATTAGATGGTCAGTCATGTGTCTAAGGACAATGAACAAGGGAGGCCGCCCCACGTTTGGAGTCAGCAGGCTTGGGAGAGACCCTCTTCTTGGTCACTTGCAAGCCTGGTGTCTTGATGGGACCCCCCAGCCTGGCCCGTGCTCTCTCCTGCTTGGGTCTGGTTTTCTGGGTCTCCTACCCCACCCCTCCCCATGTGTGCCAGCAATGCTGGTTCTTCCCTGGGTTCTGAAACCTCTGTCCTGGGCTCCCCCTCTACACCTACAGGGCCCTGGTCTGGACGCCAGCTGAATGCAAAGGTCCAGCTGCTTCTCCAAAAGCCTTTGTGAGGGAGGGACCCAGGAGCTGCTTTATGATAGTGAAGAAAGGAGGTGGGGTGGGGGCTTGTCCCGGCACACATTCAGACTTTGCATAAAATGAGTGGAAGTTGTCAGACCCAGAGAAAAACATGGAAGTGACATTTATAAAGCGCTACTGCATGCTAAAGGGCTAAGCATCCCCCCACTTATTATAGTATGGGGGGTTACTCTTGCTACCTCCATTTTCCACACCAGCCTCCCAGAGGTAGGAGAAGCGCCCAGGTCTCCAGGGGAGGGGTCCTGGGTCTCACCCAGGAAAGGAAAGTGGGGTGAGTTTCTGGGGCGTGGGGCATGGGGCATGCTGCTGAAAGGAAGGAAGGAGAGGAGTCTTCTGAGAAGTGAGTGAAGTTAAATGCCTGTGGTGGAGAGGCTGGGGAGGACCCTGGCAGATCCCACACCGCAAACTTAGGGGGAGATCTCTCCCTGGCGGCGCCGCCTGCTCAGCCTTGGAGAACACCCAGAAAAGCTCGTTCCAAGCTCGGGAAGTTGCAGAAGAGAAAGCCTGGAGTCTAGCGTCCTGGCTCTGCCTGGTGATGAGCCAGCGGCCCGGGCCCAGAGAAACTCACTGGAGGAGGATGGAGGGCGGCCCTGCCCCCGGGACAGACCAGCCTTGACCAGAGCGAAGGAGGGAGTGCGACACGCAAAGCACCACAGGCGGCGCAGGGGCCTTCCCTGGAAGGCCAGGCTCCCTTCCAACTGGGCTGCCTCTCGGCTTCAACATCCTAAAGCGGGGACGGCTGAACCCCGGTCATGGCTGACTTGACTCCACCTCGGAATACTTGATAGGGTTCGCCTATCGCTCTGGCTCTCCCTTGAATCGTGACAAAAGGAAAGTATTTATTACCAGGCAGACAGAGCCCTGGGGCGAGAGCCCGTCATCTCTGATTTGCCTGTTAGCCGAGGCTGTGGAATTAAATGCAGTTTTGTTTTTATCTATTTGCATGGAAGCTTTCCAGAGAAAACAACAGTTTTCGTGACCTGCGCACTTGGTATCATGTTAATTAGGTTTGAAAACTCGTATATTGTTTTCATAAGGGCTATTACATTTTCTCTAATTAAATTAAGGGAAAAATAAGGATGCACGGCAATAATATTTATTATTAATACCAGACTCCAGAGGCGCCCAGCAAGTTAAATCAGAGGGGGGAAAAGAAAAAAAAAAATTGAAGACAGCCTGGACTTCAAAACAACACGGTGTAGTCCAGGTTTTCAGCAAGTCATCACTATGAACCTTTTGAAAAAAAACAGAAAGTGAAAAATGGACCCATTTGGAGAAAAACAGCCTTCTGGTCCCTGTTCACACCAAGAGTTTCTTGGATGTTTACTACTGTTTCATTACAGTGGTTTCACCAAATTGCAGCAACTTTGTTCCAAGGAGAAAGCTTGACTTGGGTTTTATGCAATTCAAAGGTTGCAGCCAGCTGTGATCTTAGTCCAGCCAAAAAACGGGCTTCCTTGGCAAAGGGGTCCCCATTTGAGGAAGTCAAATCAGGCTGGAAGAGCAAAGGAAGTGGCCCTTGGGAGAAAAGGTGTCACATTGGAGAGGGAAAGTGGTAGCAAGAGAAGAAAACAGGGCGGGGGATTATTTGACATGAATACATCCCATCCCCTGGGCAGGTCCCTTCTGGAAATGGGACTGAGTTCAGGCCAGAATCTAATTGCTCTAGACTGAGTTGCAGAACAACCTTCACTAAGCTCATAGCTAGAGTAGACAGTTGTTGTTTATGGCCACCCACCTAACACTCATTTTCCCTCCCTCATTGCACTCTGATTTCTTTTTGGGGCACCTCCTTAGAATGCAGTCTTGATAGGGGACCAAGTCCTGGGGTTTGCCCTCCCACTGCAGAAACAGAGGAGACCCTGAGGCCCCTTCTGTCCCATTCATCTTTCCCTGCACACCCCTGCCAAGCAGTTCAGTCAGCTGTGCTTTCTCTCCTGGACCTTGGACTCTCAGGTCATCTCAAGGGTGGAGCAACTTTGGAGTTCATTCATTCTCATGGCAGCACCTTCATGCAAAAATTGTACATCTCTGCTGCCAGCAGCGCCATCCTGCCCTGCCTGACCCATCTATCATCTATTCCAAATTGGCTCCTCAGCTTGCCATGTGGTCCCTGGAGACCCAATGTTCTTCCCATAAACTCTCTTTCTTCTTGGTTTGCAAGAACCTGTTTTTGTTGCTTATGAATGAAGAGCTCCAACGGTTGCAATGGCTTTTGCCCTTGAACACGGAACAAGCATGTGTCCTGGAGAGTGGCTGGCGTTGGCCTGAAAGCTGCTCAGATGGAGCCCATGACTCCATTGGTCTGGTTTAAGGAAGAGCACTAGATTAGGAGTCACAGGTATTGCTTTGAGTCCCGGCTTTTCCACTAAGCCCCACTTGGAGACCTCGACCAACCAGCTTTGTTTCTGGGCTTCATCTGTGAGATGAGGCATCTGGAATATAATAATGATGAGGAGGACAACGATAATAATTACTACAATAATAATAGCAACTATCATTTGTTGACTGCTTCATAGGGGCCAGGTTCTGTGCCAACTGATGTACATGCAGTGCCTAGGAAGGCTCTGTTACACTCCCTGTTTTAAAGAGGAAGAAACCGAAGCTTAGAAGGACAAAGCACCTTAACTGAAATCACGTTGCCAGGAGGTGGAAGTCCTGAGGCCTGAACCTTGGTCTGTCTGGGTCCATTGATGGTCTCTAAAACTAAAGTGACTGTCTCAGTTTTTCCAGGACATGAAACTTTCAGTGCTAAGACCAGGACAGTCTTGGGCAAACTAGGATGGTTGGCCGCCCTACTGAAGACCCTTCCAGCCTGAATGCTCTGTGGTTCTGGAACAGCATGAAATTTGGGGAGCTGCACTGGGAGAGCCCTGGAAACCAGTGAGCACGTGCTAATGGTTTTCAAACCTCAGAGTAAAAGCAAAATCCAACTGGGGTTTCAGATGCCCTCTTCAATTGCTGCTGAACCCCATTCTATTCAGCCTGAATTCTCCAGTGGGAAAATTCCAGAGCTCTTCCAACAAACTCCTGGTTGAATCAGCCAACCACTCAATGATTCCATAAGTGGCCTTTCCTGTTACTTTCCTGTCTCCAGCCCATACCAGGACCGATCATCGCAGTTTCCCCCTCCATCTAACACCAATCTTTCTAATTTTGGAACACCCAGGGCCTGAAAATGTTCCATGAAATTTGAATTTTTAAGAAGTTGAATTTGTTTTCTGCTGGCTCATGCTGTAATAGTCTCCCCAGAACCCAGCTGGCAGAGGTCTTCGATTCTGGTGCCACCATCTGCCCTAGTCTTATCACTTGCTTGTTGATTTATTGATTCACCAAACATTTATTGAGCACCTACTTTGTGCTTGTCACTGAGCTAAGGACGAAGGGATCAGAGAGAAACGTTTCCTACTGTTCTTGAGATACCTCTACCAACCAATTCTCACTCAAGGTAACAGTGGTAAGGTCTGTGCCATAGGAGTATGGGGCTTAAAGAAGGAAGACAGGGGCCAGGCGCGGTGGCTCACACTTGTAATCCCAGCACTTTGGGAGGCCAAGGCGGGCGGATCACGAGGTCAAGAGATCGAGACCACGGTGAAACCCCGTCTCTACTAAAAATACAAAAAATTAGCCGGGTGAGGTGGCGGGCGCCTGTAGTCCCAGCTACTCGGAGAGGCTGAGGCAGGAGAATGGCGTGAACCCAGGAGGCGGAGCTTGCAGTGAGCCGAGATCTCGCCACTGCACTCCAGCCTAGGCGACAGAGCAAGACTCCGTCTCAAAAAAAAAAAGAAGGAAGACAGGGAGATTAGTTGAGAATCATGTGCTCTGAAGCAGTAGTTGATTAACTGTTCTGTTCCCTGCTCTCCCATGTCCTTGTTCCTATGATAGCTTGTTCCACACCATAGCATCATCTTGTAGCTCTTCCTAATGCCTCATTCAGTGCTTGACACACAGTAGGTGCAAAGGATGTGCTTTGGTTGACCAGACCCTTCATGCAGCAAAGTGGGCCTGCTAATCCAGAAGAAAGCTTTGTTGAAGGAGAAAATCCTTTTACAATGCAAGTTTTCTTTCAGTGCTCAAGGATTCTGTTTTCTAAATTCCAATGTCTTCATTTCACTGTGTTGGGTTTTCTAAAACTGGGCCTATCTATTAAATCAGGTGCTGCTACCAGGCCAGTCGGATAGAACCACAGGAATTCAGATGCCTTTTGGAACTAGGAAGTCAGGACAGAGTAAAAATATGTTAAAAATGTAAGCAAATGTTAGAAAAAAATGTCAGCCATTCCAAGGATCACTGGCCGTTTTCTTAAAAAACAAGAGGAGGCCTTAGGGGGTAACACAAATACTTTTTGACTAGAGGTTGGGAGACCTGAGTTCTAAAGAGAAAAATTAAAAGAACTTAAACTGGTGACTTTGGGTATTCACAGCAAAGTAAATAGCAAAGATTAAGCCCACTGGGGGGTTAGAAATCCTCATAGAAACTGAGCCCAGGAAAAGTCAATGTGCTGGGTTCTCAAAGACAGTCTCCTAAATAAGACCTCATACCCACCACCCACCACCCAGAACTAATCCCACATTTATACAGACCGGGAAGGCCCAGGCTCCTCAAAGATCCTCTTAACTTTAATTAAAAACCTTTGATGGATTTTCAAACACTAACAAAGACGAGTCACCCAACGTGTTTCATTTTTGTCGTCGGGTGGCGCCTGGTTGGTTTGCTCCCAGCTCCTTAAGGTGACGCTATTGCAGGTGTGAACAGGTGTGCCCCTCACCCCCCAGCTTTTGGGCATCTTCTCTGGCAGTACCAGGTCAGAGAGCCCTTCAACAGATGTTATAAAGAGAGCATTGTTCACTTGGGACAGAGTGGACATTTCTAAGATAGCGGGACTCTTCTAGATTAATTGCATCAAGGGAAAAAGTGTTAAGGTCCTGGGGAACCATTTTGGTACCCTAAGTCAATGCTGCCCTCTAAAGCCAATCAGAGCTAGTGTCCAGTCAGCTCATACCAGCATCTCTATGTCGGCTGGTTAAAACTGATGTCCACCTGGTTGGTCAATGTCCACATCATTCCGGCTGCTAAATATTTTGGACTTCGCTCCTGCTAACCACTTCAACCTCATCCCTTTCTCTGCCCTGCACCATCCCATCTGTCCCAGGGAGTAGTTTGTGCAAGGGGATGGAGAGAAATGTTCTAGCTGACCTTTCTGTCCCTGAGGCCAGCTGTCTCTGTCCTCCTGCCCCAGCTCTCAACTGCGGAAGCTCCCTTCAACTCAACAGAATGTAGTCCAAACTCCATAGTGCATCTGATGTTGTTCTCTTGTTCTAGATTTCTTCCTTCCCTCCCTTCCACCTGCCCTGTCTTCCCAGTCCCACCACAGGGGGAAATAGTCTCACAGCCTTCTTCTGTGTCTTGCTCATATAAGCCCCTCTTCCTGCACTGCCCAGTGTCCCTGAAGCCTGCTGAGGTCCTGCCTGCCCATCCCTCAGCAACCTGCTAACCCAGCTTCTGCAAAAAGCCAGCCCCTGGCCCTCAGGCAGGATGGATCCCCTCCTCCTCTTCCCTTCTTTCTTTTTGCAAAATGTCTTGGTGACTCTCAAAGCTCTGATCTGCTTGCTCGCTCCAAGTTCCCTGTGGGCTGCTTTAGGGCAGGGAAGGAGCCCGATAGTCTGTTGCTGCCATGGTGTGTGTGCAGAAGAGCTCCCAGCATGTAGTAGATTTTTTTTTTTTTTTTTACCTTTTAAAAGATTTATTGAAATATAATTCACAAACCATACAATTCACCCATTTAAAGTATAAAATTCATATTCAAAATATAATAAAAAGTATAATAAAAATACAAAGTATAACAAAAAGTTGTATAACCATCACCACAATCAATTTTAGAACATTTTCTTATATAATGGTTGGATTGGTTTATTTAGACACTCCTACGGCCTCCTAACTCCAGCATTCTAGAACTTGATGCTTTCTGAGCCCTCAGTTGTCAACCCAGAGTATGAGGATGAGAGGAGAAGGGAGGGCTCAGCAGTGACCTTCCTCTGGAGTGATCATGTCAGGGCTTTGACACTGCACACAGGAGGCTTCAACAGCAGCACGTGGGCAGGCGTGGGCCTTAGAATCAGACGGACATGGGTTGGAATCCTGGCTCCAGCAACCTGTGAACTGTGTGGCTTTGGGCAAGCCACTCCACCCTTCTGGGCCCCAGCTTCCTTATCAATCACATGGAACTGACTAGGCCACAGCTTGTTATCTTGAGTGTTTCCAACCATAATGTCTGCAAAGCACCTGCACAAGGTAAGGCCTGGAACATACCCTGCAAATGTTGGCCACAAAAGGCTGAAGCTCTGGGTTCAGCGTGTCTGTCATGTGCTTCCGTGACTGTGAGCAGAGTGGGCTATCATAATTCTTATTTCCTGGGCTCCCAGGCAAGGGCCTGATGGATTCTTTCACGTCTATCAGCTTGATTCAATCTTTTGAGTAGCTGTGTGAGACTGATGGAGTTCTCCCCATTTCGCAGATGAGAAAGCTGAGGCTCAGAGCAGCGAGATGGCTTACTCAAAGTCACCCAGCTGTTTACAGTCTGCATCTCCGAGCAGAACGCGAGCTACTCATGGCTTGTGTGCGGCTCTTTATTTCCATGTCTCATGTAGCCCAAGCACCATGCCAGGCACTTTGCAGGCAGTCCATAGATTGGAGGAGAATGAAATTAGTAAGAAATCCTTTTTCTGTGCTGCTCAGGGGCATCCTGGTCATGTTGGCAAGGTCATTCAAAATGCAACCTTACTATTCATTATAGCACAAAGATCACTAAAAATGGCAGCCTTTTGTGACCTCTCTCATCTCAGGAACCCCACTGCTCCAAATGGCTCTGAGCAGTGTGTGTGTATGGTGGGGTGGGGGGTTAGAGTGGGGGGCTTATGGCAGCCTTTTAAGCCCCTAGGCACAGATGTCCACCCTCTCAAGGAAGCATGTACCCAAATGACTACCATCTGCACCACACTTTGCAAAGCATGTCCATGCACGCCAACTTGCTAGATCTTCCCAGAAACTCCAGCGGTGTGCACCATTTTGCCTCTATTTTATAGAGAAGAGCATACAGGCTCCAAGCATCCAAGTGATTTGCCCCCACCCGTCCAGCTTCTGCAAAGCCTAGGTAAGTCACAAGCCCATGGCTGAATCCAAGACATCCCTTAGGCTACATAGAGCTTGTATGTTCCAGTTCTCAGACCTTTGCATGTGCCAGGCCTCCTACCGGGTTCACCCTCTCTCTTTCCCACCATAAGTGCTGCCATGCACAAGTCTCTTCCAGGATGTCCAAGATATGGCCACCTCTGAGGTTATTCTCTTCTCTGGACTCTTTCAGCCTGAACTTGCTCCCTGATATAGGTTGGAGGGGCTTCCTGGCAAGCCATGGGCATCTTGTTTCTGCACCTGGCTGTACAGTGAGCTGACACACTTGTGTCTTCTCCACAAGGCAGAGTACAGTGTTGGGGCCATGGCAGCTGTTCAATAGCTGGTGTCTTGGGTTGGGTCTCCCAGAGGCTGACCCTGAGACTAGGATGTGAGCATTGCAGTTGGTTTGGGAAACGATCCCAGGAAGTACAGCTAAGGCAGTGGGTGGGGAAGTGAGAGAGAGAAGGCAAGAAAAGCAACAGAAGGCTCATGACCTAGTAAGCTATCATTGCAGCTTTCGAAGCTCAATCCCACTGGGGACCTCAGGAGAATGCGAACTGTGTCCCATCCGAGGGGCAAGGAAGTGGGGGCATTTCCTTCTACCTCTCTTCCCTCATGGGTGGAAGACTGCTCCCAGGAGCATCCTTTCCCCAGGACTCCTGTCTGCTCCACCAGGTGGGCCGTGAGGAAGCCCTCAGGTGGACAGTTTTGGGTGCTTGCAGTAGGATGCTGCTGGAATATAGTGGAACCTGCAGTGCTGAAGAGACAGGGCTGGGATACTACAGTGTCTGCTAAACTCGGTAAAGAAATGACTTAGAAAGTCATTGCTGGAGCCAGGTGCAGTACCTCACACCTGTAATGCTACCATTTTGGGAGACCATGGCAGGTGGATCACTTGAGGTCAGGAGTTCGAGACCAGCCTGTCCAACATGGTGAAATCTCCTCTCTACAAAAAATACAGAAAATTAGCCGTGTGTGGTGGCACATGCCTGTTGTAATCCCAGCTACTTGGGAGGCTGAGGCACGAGAATCACTTGAACCCAGGAGGTGGAGGTTGCAGTGAACCAAAATCACACCACTGCACTCCAGCCTGGGCGATGGAGTGACACTCCATCTCATAATAAAAATTTTAAAAAAAAGAAAGTCATCGCTGGATTTGTTAAATGTTTATGCTTATTATTAAATTTTTTATTGTGGTAAAATATACACAACACAAAATGTACAGTTTTAACCATTTTTAAGTGTACGATTCAACAGCATTAAGTGCATTCACAATGTTGTGCAACCATCATCACCATCTGCCTCCAGAATGTTTTCATCTTCCCAAATAGAAGCTCTGTCCCCACTAAACACCAACTCCCAATTCCCGTCCACTCCCAGCCCCTGGCAAACACTTTTCTACTTTCTGTCTCTCTAAATTGGGCTATTCTAGCTGCCTCATATAAGTGGAATCATACAGTATTTGTCCTTTCGTGTCTGGCGTGGATATATTACATCTTAAAACACACATATCCTTTGGCCCAGAAATGGCAATGCTCGTAATCTATGCTTTACAAGAAAAAGCCCCAGCGGTACTAAATGACATCTGTCTCAAAATTTTCATTGTGGAATTGTGTGTCAAGATGAAAAACCTGGAAATTACTTCCATCAAAAGAGGATGCTGATTGAACAAATAATTGTATATCCATATTCTGGGACATTATATAGCTATTAAACAGAGTGAGTAGACGTATATGGATCAGTCTGGTAATGGCCAACATATGCAAAGTTTAAGCAAAAAAAAAGGCAAGTCACCAAGTAGTGTTTGAGAGTGATTTCATTTTTGTTTTTGAAAAAGAAAAAGAAAGAAATGCAAAAACACCATATGTGTTGAACATGTGTACATGTATGTTGCATGAACACGTAGAGAAGCATATTAGATTATACCCAGGAAGGATGGGTCTAGGGGAGGTGGGGTTTAATTTTTCTTTTTCTTTTTTGTTTGAGACAGAGTCTTGCTGTGTTGCCCAGGCTGGAGTGCAGTGGCACGATCTCGGCTCACTGCAACCTGCACCTCCCAGGTTCAGGTGATTCTCATGCTTCAGGCTTCCAAGTAGCTGGGATCACAGGTGCATGTCATCACACCTGGCTAATTTTTGTATTTTTAGTAGAAATGGGGTTTCACTGTGTTGTCCAGGCTGGTCTCAAACTCCTGACCTCAGGCGATCCGCCTGCCTCAGCCTTTCCAAAGTGCTGGGATTATAGGCATGAGCCACTGTGCCCAGCCTAACTTTCCTTTATTTAACTCTTTACAATAATGTGTATCACTGCTGGAATAAGAATAACAGTAATCAGTAAAAGCATCCTATACATCATGACCTAGTAATTCTACTCTCAGCATGTACCCAAATGAAATGAGTGTTTTTATCTGTTGAAAGGCACGTGCAATAATGCTCATAGCAACATTACATACATTAGTTAAAAACTGGAAACAAACAAATGTCCATTAGGAATTTAAAAACTCACTAATTATTTACTCACTTATCACCAAGCTGTCCCTACACAGTTGCCCAATGGAAAAACTATACAGCAATAAATCAGAACAATATACTAATGCATGCAAAAAGAAGGAGTAATTTCACAGACACAAAGATGAGCAGAGGAAGCCCAACTCTATTTAGATGAAGCTTAAGAACCAGTGAGGCGGGGCGCGATGGCTCACGCCTGTAATCCCAGCACTTGGGAGGCCGAGGCGGGCAGATCACGAGGTCAGGAGATCGAGACCATCCTGGCTAATGCAGTGAAACCCCATCTCTACTGAAAATACAAAAAATTAGCCGGGCGTGGTGGCGGGCGCCTGTAGTCCCAGCTACTTGGGAGACTGAGGCAGGAGAATGGTGTGAACCAGGGAGACACAGCTTGCAGTGAGCCGAGATCGTGCCACTGCACTCCAGCCTGGGTGACAGAGCAACACTCCGTCTCAAAAACAAAACAAAACAAAACAAAACAAAAAACAGTGAAACCCATTGATGGTGTTAACCACCAGGATGGTCCTTGTCTAACTTGGAGAGGCGAGGGGTGGGAAACCGGATGTGTACTGACTGGGAAGGGGTGTGAGAGAGCCTGGAATTGTCCTATACCTTGATCTGAGTGGTGACTTTATGGATGCCTGTACAGTCATGCATCACCCAAGGATGATTTTGTTGTGCAAACATCATAGAGTGTATTTACATAAACCTAGATGGTACAGCCTACTACACACCTAGGCTATATGGTACAGCCTATTTCTCCTAGGCCACATACCTGCACAGCATGTTACTGCACTGAATAGCATAGGCAGTGACCTGGTGGTAAGTATTTGTGTATCTAAACCTATCTAAATACAGAAAAGGTACAGTGAAAACATAGTGTTATGATCTTATGGGACCACTGTTGTATACGCAGTCACTCATTGACTGAAATGTTCTTATGCAATGCATGACAGGTAATGTAAAAATTCATATAAGCAGAAAGATGTGTGCATGTTACGTTATCAGACATGGCATATGTCTGATCTCAATAAATAAGAAAAAGACTAATAATCAAAAGAGAGAAAGGGGGAGGAAGAGAGGGATGGAAAGGGAGAGAAGAAGGGAGGGAGAAATAAAGAAAAGGAGGCCGGGCGCGGTGGCTCACGAGGCCCGCCGTGGTGGCTCACGCTTGTAATCCCAGCACTTTGGGAGGCCGAGGTGGGCGGATCACGAGGTCAAGAGATCCAGACCACGGTGAAACCCCGTCTCTACTAAAAATACGAAAAATTAGCCGGGCGTGGTGGCGGGCGCCTGTAGTCCCAGCTACTCGGAGAGGCTGAGGCAGGAGAATGGCGTGAACCCGGGAGGTGGAGCTTGCAGTGAGCCGAGATTGCGCCACTGCACTCCAGCCTGGGTGACAGAGCGAGACTCCGTCTCAAAAAAAAAAAAAAAAAAAAAAAAAAAAGAAATAAAGAAAAGGAAGAAAGAAGGAAGGGAGAGAGGGAGAAACAGAGGGAGGGAATATGTCAAATAGAAAAATGTGACCAAGCAGTCTTTTCTCGTGGCTGTCTCTATGAGCAGGGTAACAAGTACAGAAGCACGACAGCACCTGAGTTTGAATCTGGGATTGTTGTGGGGAAAACATCCCGCATCGCATTTCTCTGCTTTTTGGCAGGGCACATATACTCAAATGGAGAAGTCTGGGCAGGTAGGGAGGTGTCTTGGGCTTTGGGGATGTGCAGAATCTGGCTCTGCCATATCCTAGCTGGTGCCCCTCAGCCAGGCTCACTGCCTCTCTGAACCCGAGAGCCCCTGGGCAGCCCACCGTCCTGGCAGCCCCTCTGAGAGGCCGGCAGGAGATGCCAGATGTCTGTGTCTGAGCCTGGTTCATGGTAGACACTCAGTGTAGCCTCCTCTTCCCTCTGCCTTGCAGAATGAGAGAGTGGAGGGATCTGCTAAGTATCTGGACAGAGGGCTTTTGACAGGTGAAAGCACTTGAGAAAGAAAATCCTTGCAGTAGAATGGATGGTGGGGAATTTCTTCTAAAAAAAAAAAAATCAAGCTTCCAACTCAAGCAAGCCTTTGGTGAAATTTAAGCATTTCTCTGATTATGTATCTAATATTGACCAGGAAGGGGAGGGAGTGGAAGTAGATAAAAGATGCTTCTAACTCAAAACTAGCACTTTCCTTTTTCCATATGCTGTGTTTATGATTATGGGTTTTAGAGCATTTTTCTTCTTGTATTTCATAAAATACCGCATCTATTCACATAATTCACCCCACTGCCCTTTCCCTGATATTTCACTGCAGAGGAGGGAGGGAAAGGATCGGATGAGCCTCTGGGGGCCGGTTCTCCACCTCCTTGGCAGACAGCTTCATGCGCTGTCTTTCTGAGGTCTGGTGACTCACCAGGAGTTACCCGCCAATCCACAGGCAATCTTAGCCCTTTCTTTCAGAATTCCCTTTTTCTGTGAAATAACACTCAATCATGTGAAAGACAGACTGCTGAAAGGGGAGGCGTGCGTGTGAGACAGTGTTTGTATGTGTGTGTCTATGTGTGTCTCTGTGTGTATGTGTGTGTCTGTGTATGTCTGTGTGTGTCTCTGCATCTCTGTGTGTCTGTGTGTATTTTTGTGTGTCTCTGTGTGTATGTGTGTGTCTGTGTGTGTTTCTGGATCTCTGTGCATATGTGTGTGTCTATGTGTATATTTGTGTGTCTCTGTGTGTATGTGTGTGTCTGTGTGTGTCTCTGCATCTCTGTGCATATGTGTGTGTCTGTTGTATGTTTGTGTGTCTCTGTGTGTATGTGTGTGTCTGTGTGTGTCTCTGCAATCTCTGTGCATATGTGTGTGTCTGTGTGTATATTTGTGTGTCTCTGTGTGTATGTGTGTGTCTGTGTGTGTCTCTGCATCTCTGTGCATATGTGTGTGTCTGTGTGTATGTTTGCGTGTCTCTGTATATATGTGTGTGTCTGTGTGTGTCTCTGCATCTCTGTGCATATGTGTGTGTCTGTGTGTATTTTTGCGTGTCTCTGTGTGTATGTGTGTGTCTGTGTGTGTCTCTGCATCTCTGTGCATATGTGTGTGTCTGTGTGTATGTTTGTGTGTCTCTGTGTGTATGTGTGTGTCTGTGTGTGTGTGTTTGCAGGGGGAAGGAAGAAAGCTGGAAGGCAGCAGGAGAGGGGAGGTTTGTGGGGTATTGTGAAGTGGTATCTGCCTTTAGAAGGGCCTTTCTTTGGGGCCTGCATGTTGAGGGTTCTGGTGGGGGATCTTGGGGGCTTCTGCACACTTCCACCAAACACTAACTGGAGGGGCACAGGAGGATAGCCTTCATATGAGGTGTGCAGCTTGTGCATCGCTGGGGCTTATGGTGTGTCCTAGAGTATGGGGTCATAGCTCAGGGCTTTTGGAAGGAAGACCCATGTGGGAAGTTGAGGCCCTCTGCAGGAAAGTGGCAGGGTGGGCCAGTGAGGACCCTTCCATCTGCATGCAGCATTAAGTTAGGCAAAGATCCCCAAACACCGGACTCAGGAGAATTCCTTTGGCTACTGCTCTCCATTCAGCAGGTGGAGAGGTTCCTCGGATCCTGGCACCCAAACCCTCTGCTTTATAGAAGGGTGGCCCTCCCTGCGCTTCTGTGGGCTCCTGTGATGTGTGTCCCCCACCACCTGCACACCCGGTGATTGTTGACATCTCTCTCCTCTCTAGATAATAAGCATTTGAAAGCCAGGCGTGGGGCTTCTCCATTTCTCTATCCCCAGGACCTGGCACTAGACAGAGTACACAGTAAGTGCTCAATAATAGCCACTCAATGAATACAAGAGGCAGTGAATAAAGGGACAGCCTAGTGCTGGTCTCTGCTATCCCCGAGATCAAACCTGCTCAGCATTCCTGAGAAGATGGAAGACATCAGGAGAGCTGGATGCCTTGGTGGCAGGTTAGAAGGGAAAGTTAGTGATGGGGCCCCTTCTTCTCCTTTCTGCAGGTGCCTTTACTTTGCACCTTCTGCCCTCTAGTCTTCCAAACAACCTGAGAGGTAGGTGTCATGATCCCCAGTGTGCAGATGAGAAAACTGAGGCTCAGAGAGGCCAAGGGTCTGGCCCAAGTTCAGATACAATGGGCAAGGGGTGCAACTGGGATCTGACCCAGGCTGTCAGGCTGCAAAGTCCTGCCTGTCTCTGCAGCTCCATGCCACCTTCCTACAAAGTGGGGTCCAAGCACTTCCCATGAAATGCAAGAGAGCTTCATGCATGAGAACAGAGAGTTGGCCACACGGTTAGGGTTGTATCATGGGATGAGCTGCTCTAGGTGGCTCCTGCAAGCTCATCTCGCCCTGGTTGCTGGCCAAGAAGCCACGGCCAGTCCGCTTTCTAGAACAATTCCCTTTCAAGTTTGTTCTTGACATACATGTTAAGCAGAATGAAGCCCAAGATCTACCTATTTGAGAGAGAGGCCCACTTGAGACCTACAGAATCAATCTACAAACTCAAGGATGCCTGTCCTTACAAGACAACCCCAGGGATTGGCAAGACACAGTCTAGCCACCTCCAAACCAGATTCTTAGAATGGGACTGTCCCATCGAATACCCTCATGGAAACATGAGAAGATGAAGGCCCGGAGACGGTGACATGGCTGAGGTCGTAGGGTCTACTGCTTGGGATGCCTGGCCCTGGGCTTGTTCCATGTGCAGTACTGAAGCTTTTCACACACCAGTAAGCTTCTCTCTCTGCCCAGTTGACCTCACCCTGCTATATGAAGCCGCTGTTGCTGATAATGGCCTTGTGGTCTCACAGCATGTGTGTGTTACCTGCTCCTCTGGTCCCATTGGAAGTGGGGGTCATTAGCCCAGGGCTGTCTCCTGGGAAACAGAGGAGCAGAGAAGGTCAGTGCTTCACCCAAGGTCACAGGGCAACAGCCTTGAGGCAGGTCCCAGACTCAGGTTTAGCCTCCAGGGAACATTTAGTGTTGAAATGTTTTAAGGTTCCCTTTCTAGAACCCAGTATGTGTGTGTAATATGGGGCTGGGTCACTTTTCACAAGATCAAAAAGCTGTTCGAAAGGGGGACTGTGTCTCCATCAGACCAAGAAATTGCCATCCAAGGTCCTTCTGGTTAAAACCTTTCCAGAACATGTATTGACCTCAACTCACAGATGAAGAAGGGAAACTCATTCATTGAGTCCCACTCATGTACCCAAATTTGCCAGCCAGGTTATCATTCAGCCTGACAGATGGGGAAACCATGGCCTAGAGATGATAGGTGACCCATCCCCATCACCCAGCCAGGTCTGGCGGAGGCACCTTTTTGGGGCCCAGCTCTGATCTGCATCCTTTTCAGTTCACCGTGTTGGTTTCTAGCAGACCAATCCCTCAGTATCATGGTCAGACATTCTGTTTTGCTGCAAAAAGAAAACAGCAGTAGGCCAGGCATGGCGGCTCACGCCTGTAATCCCAGCACTTTGGAAGGCTGAGGCGGGCAGATCACCTGAGGTTGGGAGTTTGACACCAGCCTGGCCAATATGGTGAAACCCCGTATTTGTAAAAATACAAAAAATTAGCCTGGTATGGTCACGGGCTCCTGTAATCCCAGCTACTTGGGAGACTGAGGTGGAAGAATTGCTTGAATCCAGGAGGCAGAGGTTGCAGTCAGCCGAGATCGTACCACTGCGCTCCAACCGAGGTACAACAGAGCAAGACTCCATCTAAAAGAAAAAAAAACAAAACAGTGCTAGAGTTGCTCCAAAGAGTCCCTTCTAAGCATGGCAATGGAACCCAGGAAGGGAAAGCCTCTGTTTTCCTGGGGTCCCAGTGTACGCATCCATCCACTGCTATTTGGCCATAAGGAAACCCCAGCCTGGAGAGGCACTGGCAGGCAGAAGTTGTGCAAGACGGGAACTGTGCAAATGCCCCACCTTTATGCACTAGTTTCCCTGTCCTGGCTGAGCTGAGCGCCCTTCCACCATGAGTGGCCACACTGAGCTGCCTTGTCCTTCTCAGGGCATCCAGATAGAGATGAGATGGTCAGCTGCAGCTGCGGCGGTATGGGAGGCGGGTCTTCACATGGAATTACATTACATTTATACATCGCCCAGCTCAGGGCTTGGCATGTGGGAGACGATCAATGATGATGAATTGTGCCTCCACCACCCCCATCCTCAGTAGGACCTGGACCCAAGAATCTGGTCCCACGGTACGTGACCAGAGGAGGTGAAGCCCTTAGCGGGATGCAGCCTTAGCCAGCCAGCCGTGCCCAGACATTGTGGATGCACCTCGGCCTGGTCTGTGCTACATCTTTGTTCCGTAAAGAGGCATTGTGTGGAGAGAAGTCCCCAGCTGGGGTTATTTAGGAGCAGAGGAGGTGGGAAAAATCTACTTAGCTGGCAGAGGCTCTTCCGATAAAGCAAGGGCATGTTTGGGGACACATGCTGGGGCAAGCTGTTAAGAGCCCCCTCAGTCTGTTGGTGGTCTGGGGGCCAGCTCCCACTCTCCAGTCTGCAGATACCAGAGCAGCACCTCCAGCTAATTATCTCCCTTCCAGGGGTTTCTCCCTCGGATTTGGGGATTTGGGGTGAGGAGCCGTTGCTGCTAATTGGTGTCTTCCCAATAACCCTCGGATTAAGTCTTGGGGGGATTACACTAAAGAGGTGAGAAGGTAATACCCAAAATAAACACGAGTGCCCTTCCTAAATGCATTCTTGCCAGCGAGTTAAATCATCCAGCCCCTCGAGCCTGTTCCTAAAAGATTTAAATACTAATTCAGGGGTGGGGGTGGGTGGAACATATAGTAGATTTCTACTGATTCTGACTTCTTCTGACATCTTTTAGAGGCTTCGTTTCTGCGCTATTTGATTCCCTTTGACGATTGTCAAGTTAAGTTTACTAAAAACTGGAGAAGACTTTGTTCCGGGGTGGGAGGGGGAAGGGGGGCTGCTGGATTAGAAACATGAGCCGATCTGCAGCTTGTCCATCCGCCCTGGCATCGTTTTATTTCTGCGTTTCTGAAAGGATTCAAGTAAATCAATTCCAGAGGACAAGCTTGGGGAACCTTGGCAAAGGGGCCTCCCTCTTGGCTATTGCTTTGAATATTTTATGTAGCTAATAGGGTTCTGATGGGGCCCAAAATGTGGGTACTTGGAAACCTGCAGGGTCCCCTGTGAATTTCCACTCTGATGGACGTTCCCAGTCCCCCTTGAGAGCAGTTCTCTGGAGTCCCCCCAGCAAGGAATTCACATCCTGGATTCCAGCTCAGGAGTTTTGCATGAATTTTCATGCTTTGAAAGAAGAAAATCTTAATAACTGGCCAATAATCACAGTTCACATTTATTGAGCATCTACTGTGTGCCTGTGCTAAGTGCTTGCACTCACCCTCTCATTTAACCCTGACAAGGCTCAGTGAGGACAGATCAAACATTGTCCCCAATTCTGAGGTGAGATGGCCAAGGCTCCCAGGGAGTAAGTGGCAGGGCAGGATTCACACTCCAGCCCAGCCTACTCTCCATCCCAGGCAGAAGGCAAGTGAGAAGCATCCTCTCTCGGATGCAGAGTCTCCAGGCTGCACTCTGTCGGCACCCTCAGGCTCGCTGAAGCCACCTCCAGAGAAGATGTGGACATAAAGTAGCCTAAGGTACAGTCATTGAATGGCAGGAGCATGAGCTGCGTCTCCATCACAGCCTCCCCTCCAAATGGTCCCTCCATCTCCATTTGTTTTCCCCCAGGGACAAGCAACTCATCTCTCCCTAAGGCAGCTCTGGCTGATGCAACCCTTTTCTGAGCTGAGATCTGAGTCTGGTAGGTTCTCCCACAGGCTCCCACAGGCCCACAGAACACACGTCTGTGTCAGTCTCACAGAAATGTAATTCCCAAGCCGCCTTTTTAATCTTATTCACATTACTGGATTGATACCGGATTGTTACTTCAATTCAGTAACATCAGAAAACGGAGACAAAAACAGATTTTCTGTAACTCACTTGAAAACCACTTTTGAGGCTGGCCTGAGAGTGTTCTGCTCCCCTCCTTACTACGGTGCCCGCAGAACACACGAGTACGGGGACATCGGGTGGCCTGGCTCTGGGTGCCCTGGACTTCCAGGCTGAAGCCCTGGCTCTCAGCTCCAGCTCCACCACTTACTCTCTGTGACCCCGGACTAGTCGCCACCGTCCTCTGAAACTCTTTAAATGGCGTTAGCACCCCCTCTCATGGGGCCGCGGTGAGGGTCAAATGAAATGAGGAATAAACACGGATGCTTGGGGTTCCCAAGACCATCAGGGTGCCCGGCCCAGAGCGACGCTCCGCTGGCCAGCATTTGTTCAATGAACGAATAAAGCGACACACACACATCTCCTTGCTAGAAAGCCAGGAAATGGCTGCACGTTAGCGAATGGGCTTGAATAGCACCTCTTTGACATTAATGTGTCCTTTGCTTTCCTAAGCCTCCATGTCTTCATCCTTGTAACGGGTAAGTTTTGTTACCTTGAGGCGTTATAACAACATGCAGAGAGAACCAGCGCCTGGCACACAATAAATAGGTGCGTGGTGGATAACCATCCTCTTCCCCTCCCTTTTCTCACCCCCGTTTGAAGATAAAAGTATTGCCGCTGCTATGACATAAATTTCAGCTGGTTTTTTATTAGCATTAGCAAAGAGGTAAGAAGTGAACTTACACAAATATTGTAATCAGAACATTGTGTCTCTTGTAAATTTGAGGCAACGTATGTGTCATTCTGCTCTTTGTGGAGTTAATTGTTTTCCAAGTGGCTTGTTCCTCAGGTAACCTGATGTTGACGGCAATAATGCAATTTTCATATCGAAATGTTGTTCTGGAGGGAGTGTGTCTATTTCACTTAGGCTTGCTGAAACCCAATCTGCAGGAAAGGACGTTATAGCAGAATTGGAGGTTAAATTTCATTTGCTGATTTAATAAAAACTAACAGGATGGATTTGGGGATATTTCATTAATCTTTCTTTCCTTTCAGTGCAAAGGAAATTAAGTTCACTCTAGTTCAAACTTTGTTTCACTCTTATACAATAGGCTGCCAATGTCCACTTTCTCTCTGGCAAGTTAAAACCTAATTAGTCACAGAAAATTCCTCCCTGACCCTGTCACCGTTAGCAGAAAAGCACTGAGCGACAGGCGTGGAGATGTATGCTTGCATGAATGCGTACACACACCATATGCACTACACATCCACACACACCACACACACATACACGCCCACACACACCACTATACCACAAATGTACACACCCACACATACACACATGTACATACACACACCACACACATATGTCACACACACCCCACACACACCACATACACCCACACACCACATACCACAAACACACACCACACACACATATACATACCCTCACACACCACACACACCCACACACACCACACATATCACATACCACAAACACACCACACACACAAACCCCCACACACCACAAACACATACACATACTCACACACACCACATAGCATACACATCACATACATGTACATACCACACATCTCACACACACCACATACGTACACACCCACATACCAGCACACTACATGCAGGCACCACACACACCACACACACATGCACAACCCCCCACACCACACACACATACCCACACACACCACACACACCACATACCCACACACATACATACATACCCACACACACCACAAACACATATACACACCCACACACACCACATACCATACACATCACATGCATGTACATATCACACATCTCACACACATGTACACACCCACATACCACACACTACACACATATGTGCACACCCCACACACCACACACATGCACACCACCCACACATCACACACACATACCCACACACCACATACACATGTACACACCCACACCACACAGATACACACCCACACACCACACATACACATACACACCCACACACTACACAGATACCCACACATACCACACCCCCACACATACATACATGTATACACTACACACATATCTCACACATGTACACACACATACCCCTACACACCACATACACATACACACCCTACACACCACACACATACCCACTCACACCACACACATGCACACACCTCCGCACACATACACACCTACACACACCACATATACAGTACGCACCCACACTCCACACATGTGTACACCCGCACACACCACACACACATATATACACACCCACATACATCACACACATGTACACACCACACACACACCACACCACACACACATATATACACACCCACATACATCACACACATGTACACACCACACACACACCACACTACACACCACACACATCACCCACACACCACACAAACACACTTACACACCACACACACACCTCCTCACATACCACACACGTACGCCCTCCACATCCACCCCCATGCACAGACTACACACACACCACACACACACAATGCACACATGCACCCTCATACACACACATGCACACACTACACACACCACACACATGTACACACCCACACAAACCACACACTACAAACATCACACACATACACATTCCCACACACACCACACACACACCACACACCCAGGTACACACCTATACACACCACACACATACCCACACACATCAAACACACATATACACACCCCACACACAACAGAACACACACACCATACACACATCACACACACATACATGTACACACCATACACATGTAGACACCCACAAATCACACACATCACACACACCACACCCACAAACCACACACATGCACAACTTACAAACACCACACCTGGGAGGCCAAAGTGGGCAGATCACCTGAGATCAGGAGTTCAACACCAGCCTGGCCAACATGGTGAAACCCCATCTCTACTAAAAATAAATAAAAAAAAAAATTAGCCGAGTGTAGTGGTGGGCGCCTGTAGTCCCAGCTACTAGGGAGGCTGAGGCAGGAGAATCACTTGAACCCGAAAGGTGGAGGTTGCAGTGAGCCGAGATTGCGCCATTGCACTCCAGGCTGGGCAACAAGAGCAAAACTCCATCTCAAAAAAAAATTAAATAAAATAAACACCATATCTATGCCACCCACATACATGACAAACACACACCACACACATCACACCCACGTCTACACATGTATACCCCCCAACACACACACACCCTTGCTACCCTTTGCTGAGCCTTGCTTTGCAGTTGGTGGGTTTGAAGACCTGAGTGTGATGATGGTCCTGAACACACAGTGACAGATGTGGGTTTTGCAGAAGCTCATGGCCAGGACTCCACCACGTGACGTTATGGCTTCCCTGGATGTGTCTTCCTCACTTGCAGAATAGGCCGGGGTACTTTCAAATGGAGAAAGGATTTCTTTCCAGTTATAGGCACCATAATCAGCATCGGGCTTGTCAGCATCAGCCCTGTATTTTGACTCTGCTGACTCCTTTTCAGGGGAAACTTAAGGCAGGGAGAGCATCGAGGAAAAGACCCCAGGCTTGGGAGCCTTGGGGAGCCCACATTTGAGCCCCGGCTCTGCTGATTTGAGCTGTATGACCTTGGGCAAGCGACCTGAGCTCTCTGAGCCTGCATTTGTGTGTGTGTGTGTGTGTGTGTGTGTGTGTGTGTGTGTGTGTGTGTGTGAAATGGGAATAAATAATCCCTGGTCTACTTGTCTCAGAGAGACAGGTAAGGATCAAAAAGGACCTTTCAGTGTTTAATCTAACACAGGAGAAAGCTATTTCAAATTCCCTGCACCAGCCCATGAGAAGTGTGGGTGCCATGGCTGTCCTCCTGGGAGCCTGTGGTGCTGCGCTAGGCATGGTGGACGGTATGCAAATAAGTGTTAAATACTGCAATGTAGTAACCCATGATGTCATTAACAAGCACTTATCACGGGTGGGGCACAGGGCTGGTTCCTTTATCACAGCGAATCCTCATAGGACGGGGGTGCTGGCACTCCCATGCCCATTGTACAGGTCAGGCTCAGAGGTCACCTGGGCTTGGCGGCAGTGAAGCCAGGGCTGAACTCTGGTGCCGGGGGCAGAGCAGCGTAGTGTCAGGTGCTGCAGGACTGCAATGCCAAGATTGGGGGCCAGATGCCCAAGCTAAGAGACCCATGACTCCACTGTGACCTTGGAACTTGTCCTTGAAAGGAGGAGGGGAGTTGACCACATAAGGAAGGTGGGGAAGGCAGGGTGATGGGCACATTCATGGAGGGAAAGGTGGCTGAGTGATTAGAAGCCTGCCAGGAAGAAGTGAGGCTTGAGCGGGGCTGAGAAGGGTGGGCAGTCTGGTGTGGTGGGTGGAAGGCAGAGAAGATGTACTCCAGGAGAGGGAGAGGCCTGGCCTCACCAGGGGAAGGAAGGGACAGGGGCTGGAGAGGGGGTTACAGGCCCCAGGAACCAGGGACCCATGGGGCCTCCGGAGAGCTCAACCCAGGGTGCCTGAGGGTCCTTCTGAGGCAGTCACCAGGCCTCCAGGCCCCACTGGCATCTATGGGAGCTGGGACAGCCTGCCCTCCCCCAGCTCCCACTGAGCCCCTAATTCTGCCTGTCCTGCCTGACCAGCACCACCAGCCACCATGGTCACTGCCGCCTCTTGGAGACAGGCAGAGGCTCTGACAGACACATGTCAGCCCGGGGTCGCAGTGAGTGGGTGGCGGCTCTGGGTTTGCAGTGCAAGGTGGCTGAGCCCTGGGTCATTCTTCCTCCACAGTGCTAAGCCACCCTTTATTCCTGACCACCATCCCTCCCTGACTGCTCACTTCTGCCCTCAGAACTTCCTCAGTCAGGGCAAGAAACGGCCTCCCCCTCAGAAATCTCAGACCCCCAATCCTGGACTGCTGTGGGCGGAGGTCCTCAGGAGGTCCCCTCCCCTGATGGTTTCAAGACAGTTCTCTTCTGGCTTAGAAGTCCCCAGAGGGGTCCCAGGGGTCGGGTCTCCAGGCCCCAAGCCGCAACCAGGGAAAGTCCACTTCTGTCTCATTATGGGGGTCTTGTTTTTGAAGAGATGTCTGCCCCTCATTGCACAGTGACTGAAGCAGAGCCCCGGGGAGCGAGATGGCTTTTCCATGGACCTCCTGTGATGCACAGCCTGGCTGGATGGGTCGTGACTCCCAGGCCAGCCTCCTGTGAATGGCCTTTCTCTCATGCCCTTCACAGACTTGAAAGGGGCGCCCCAGCCTGCAACTCTCCCATCCCTCCCCTCTGATCCACAGCCCCTGCCTTTGCCCAGACCTCACGCTGCTGCTCACTGTGGCCCAAGGAAAGAATGAATGAAAGAGACCAAAAGAGCCAAGGGAAAGCCAGGAGGTGGGTGGTGGCACAGCCAGGACCAGGCGACTCCAGAGCTTCCCACAGCCAGAAGTTCAGAGCAGAGTCCCTGGAGGTGGACTGGACCCCGATGGGGATTCAGAGAGCACATTCCCACTCCTGGCCCCTGCCTCACTGGGGCCGTTGTAACCTCAGAATCCTTCTCAACCCAGGGCACCATCACCAAGCACCTTGGCATCACTCCACAGGCTCCTCTAAGTATTTACATAGTGAGTACGCATATGTACTGACCCTATGAGGTAGGTACTATGACCACCTCCATTTCACAGATGAGGAAACTGAGGCACAAGGATGTGAAGCCTTGCCCCAAGGGACCCAGAGCATGAGGGGCAGGGCCGGGACAAGGCACAGGCAGTGAACCCCTGAGTCTTGTCTTCTAACCTTGCCAATGCATGGCCTCAATCAGAGATAGCAGGTGCCAGGAACTGTATTGCTCATACTTGGATTCTATTAATAATGTCCATCTGTCCATCCATCTAACCATCTACCCACCCACCCACCCATCCATCCATTCATTCAGCCTCTTCGGCCTGTCTATCCACACTTCTTCGTTCCATCTTGCTTTATTGCATTTGGAGCACTTGAAACTCTGAGCTTGCCTTGTTTGCCTGTTAGGTTTTGTATTTCCCTGTCTCTCGCCTGCCTCCTCCTTCTACAGGGTGAGCTCCTGGGGTTAGGATCTCTGAAGGCAATGTGTGGACCTTCAGCAACCTGCCTCCTTCATGGCTGAAGCTCTGGGACATAGCTTGGGCCACCCCTGGGGAGCACTCCAGGCCACTGTCAGGTGTGAAGCACAAGCCAGCCCAGCCTCTGCCATCAGCACCACCACAGACAGCTCAGAGTCATGCAGGGCACTTGAAGACCTGCACTGTTTCCAGCTGGGTCCAAGAATCCACTCTCATGCAGCTGCAGTCTGGCTGAGCCTTTCCCTCCAGCCCACCTCCTCATCCTCCCTGTGTCCCCATTTCTGGCAAGGAGGGAGCCACTCTCCTTGTGATGAGGTCTGGAACTGGAGCTGTGAATTCCTTCCCTCCCTCCCTCCCTCCCTCCCTCCCTCCCTCCCTTCCTTCCTTCCTTCTTTCCTTCCTTTCACCTATGCCCAATAGTGTGACTTCCCATTCTCAAGCATCTGGTGCTAATTCAACTCCTCCTACTAGGACTCCTTGAAAGCCCTTGAGTTGGAGCTCTTGAAACAAAAACCCACCCCTCACTTCCCTGCTTCTGATTCATCTAACATGTAGCTTCTTCCAGGAAGTCCTCCATCCACCACCTCACCCAGCCTAGTTTGGGTGTCCTGACTGTGCTCCCACAGCACATTTATAACACATGCTGTAATGTACCTGCAACTGTGAGCTGGAGAGCTGCCACCCCTGGTCTGTGGGCCCTTGGAGGGCAGGGGCCTCGTCTTACTCCTGCCGCACCCCATGGTAGGTGTGCAACCCCCATTTGTTTAGCGAAGAAGCAAGTGAACACATTCTGTTGGGGGCACACGCGTGTCTCATTTGGAGCCCACCTGGTGCCCACCCATGCACCTTCCTCACAGGACCGGGCAGAAGCCACAGTCCATCCTGTCCTCTTGTAACCATCCCACTATACACGAAACCTTGTCATGGCTTAGGAGGGTCTCTCCCAGCAAACATAAGGGTATTGCTTGACCGATTGGCATTTGGGGGATCCCCTTGTTGAAACACAAGGCCGTGTGAAGTGGAGCTGCAGCGACATGACAAGCAGGGGAAGCTCTCGCCTGCGTCGTTCCAGGAGGACCCAGGGTGAGGAAGGTATCAGCATTCCAGCCACTCTCCAGATTTGATTATAGCTGATAAGGATCATGGAGGAATTTGCTGCCAGGACAGTCACGCCAGGGCGGCCTAATTCAATAGTCTGCGGCTCAGTGTTGTGTATCCGTCTCAGGTATGGTCGCAGGTTGTGTGGGAAGGAAGGGCACGCAGGTCTGCAGGACGGACACTGCTGCTGGAGACAGCCAGTTCACCAGGGCCTGGGCGCTGCCAGGGACCGGGTTCCCACACCGTCAGCACATTCTTGGCCCGCTGCTTGGGGAGGAGAGCTTCTCGCCCAGGGAGAGGTGTTTTCTCATTTCCTGTGATCACTCTCAGGAGGGTCGCTGTCCTGCTGTTGCCTGAGTGGCCGCCCTCCACAGCCTCCCACAAACCTCACCAACCCGCTCACGTTGCTGGGATCACAAGCCCAGGCAGCGGGTAGGGCACTGGCTCTGCTTCCCTCCTTCTCTTGGAGGCCCAGAGAGGAGGGGGCTCTGCTAAGTTCACAGCAAGGTCTGCAGGGAGCCAGGCCCCAGCCCGGATCCCAGGGCTTCAGGAGCCCAGAGGACGAGGGCAGCTGCTGAGATAGCGTCAAGTACATGGCTCACCCCTGTTTATGGGGGCTCTCGTTTACCCTCAGGGTTTATCTGAAGACGTGGCTCCTCTGCGAAGCCTGTCCTGTTCCTCAGGCTGAGCGAGCCCCGCCACTGTGCCACTCTCCCCCACAGCTCTGCCAGCCCAGCCCAGGGACTAAAAGCCTGGGTGGCTCTGTTGACTTCTCTGGGGTGGGATTCTACTTCAGGCCCCCAACTCCGGGCCTATGTGCCAGTGTGGGTGGCCCAGCAGCCACAGTCTGGGAGCCAGAAGTGGCCCTGGCCAGCTTGGGATGCCTGCTCTGACCTGGGTGAGAGTCAGGCAAGCCCTTCGAGAGCTGCTGTGGCTGCAGGCTGGACCTGTCCGCCCCCCAACCTCTGTCTGTGGAGGCCTCTGCTCTGCCAGCCTCAGCGTGTGCATTCCCAGCCAGGGCCTCCGCTTGCTTGTGGGATGTTGCAGGGAAGAGCAGGCGGCGGGTGAAGCCAGGGCACCTCCTCCGTCTTGGGCTGTTGCTTGGAGGCACCAGTGGATTTCCCCAGGGTTGCCCAAGTGACCTGGCAGGCCAGACACAGGCCTGGAGAACAGCGTCCGTCTTTATGAAGCACTTGCTGTTTACTCTTCCCCAGGTGCTCAGGGCCATGGGGGACACACCTACATGAGAGGGACAATTCGAGAAAAGTGGCTGCTGGAAGTGAGCTTGCTGGTTTTTGAAGATTTCTGCCCCACATAAGGGTGGTGCATGCAGGCCTCAAAACATGCTAAAGGAGGAGGTTGTAAATATCAAGGTCAGGATGTGATCAATATTATAGTCATTTAGCCTCTTTGGGTGGCATTTCTATAGATTTCTGGAAAAGAAGATTAGGAAGAAATGCCTTTCTTTGATATATTCACATTCTGATGATAAATATAGGCTGAATAAAAAGCTAGTTTAGGGGCTGGGTGTGGTGTGTATACGTGTAATCCCAGCACTTTGGGGGGCCAAGCTGGGTGGATTGCTTGAGCCCAGCAGTTCAAGACCAGCCTGGGCAACATAGCAAGACCCCATCTCTACAAAAAGTACAAAAAGTAGCTGGGCATGGTGGCACACATCTATAGTCCCAGCTGCTCGGGAGGGTTAGGTGGGAGGATGGCTTGATCTCAGGAGGTTGAGGCTGCAGTGAGCTGAGATCTCACCACTGTACTCCAGCCTGAGTGACAGAGTGAGACTCTGTTTCAGAAAAAAAGCTAGCTTATATATAGGGTGAAAATACAGTTACCTGCATGTTGGCATATATGTGTAATTTTCAATAGATGCACTTATGTTTTATAACAATTTATGAAGTGTGTCCACATGCACATTTGCACATATGTTATATACAAAATATACAAAAGGTTCTTCCAAATGAGTGTTCCCCAGATGCAAGGATTTCTAGTGTTCTGAAACACACGAAGCTGCTATCGTAGCATCAGTTATAATGACAAGACAAGTTTATGAGAAGGAAGATCCTAAAGATCCCCAAAGTTGGCTCAAGGAGCCCCAAGCACTCTCACATGCATGCCTCACTGATAACCACAACATCACAGTCCCAGATCTCAGTCCCACTGGGTGGGCGGCAGGTGCCCGCTAAGCCGAAAGGGGATGCTGAGAGCAGGCAAGGGTGGTGGGGGCGGGGGGAAACAGTGCAGGCTACACAGAGGACTAGGGGCTGAGCGGACAGGGCCTTTTGGTTAGTCTGCCAGAACAGCCCTAACAAAGTACCTCAGCCCCAGGGTGGAGGAGGGGAGGGCCAAACAGCAGAGATGCATTTGCTCACAGTTGCAGAGGCTGGAAGTCAGAATCAAGGTGTCAGCAGGGCTGGTTCCTTCTCAAGCCTCTCTCCTTGGCTTGCAGGTGGCCGCCTTCTCCCTGTGTCCTCATGTGTTCTCTGTGTGTGTGTGTGTGTGTGTGTGTGTGTGTGTCTGCCTGTCCTAATCTCCTCTTCTTATAAGGACAACAGTCAGATTGGATTAGAGCCACCCTAATGACCGCATGTTAGCTTAATCACCTTGATATGGTTTAGCTGTGTCCCCACTCAAATCTCATCTCGAATTGCAGCTCCCATAATTCTCACGTGTTGTGGGAGGGACCCAGGGGGAGATCATTGAATCATGGGGGTGGTTTCCCCCATACTTTTCCAGGTTAGTGAATAAGTCTCATGAGATCTGATGGTTTTATAAGGGGCTTCCCCTTTCACTTGGCTCTCATTCTCTCTCTTGCCTGCTGCCATATAAGACATGGCTTTCACCTTCCACCATGATTGTGAGGCCTCCCCAGCCATGTGGAACTGTAAATCCATTAAACCTCTGCTCTTTATAAATTACCCAATCTCGGGTATGTCTTTATCAGCAGCGTGAAAATGGACTAATACACATCTCTTTAAAGACCCTATCTCTAAATACAGTCCTGGGGGTTAGGACTTCAGTAGATAAATTTAGGGAGTGGGAGTGTGGTTGGGGGACACAATTCAGCCTCTAAAGCCTTGGTGGAAGCAGGATGGGTGCCTCGACTCAGAGCCAGTAGGCCGGGGTTCCCAGCCCAGCCCTAGTCCTGAGCGGCCATATGGTTTGAATAAAGCCATTTCCCATCTCTGAGTCTCCATCTTCCCATCTGAGAAGCAGGCATCATAATTCCACCCTGCCTTTCTCATGGGGCTGTGGGAGAATCCAGACAGGTGAAGGATGCGGAAGTGTTTTGTAAGCTGCAAAGCACCATTTGCATGAGACCTAAGGTTATCTGTGCTGGGACCACCTGGCTTGTGGGTGGAGGCGGGATGGCTGGTGGGGCTGGAGCAGAGAAAGTGCACAGGTGAGGTTGGGTGAAAGGTGAGCTGGCAAGGCAGGCTTGCAGATGGGGATGGCAGAGGTTCAGAGCTCAGGAAACCATCCACCAAGTGAGACTTCAGTGGGGAGGGATGGGGCAATCTACAGAGGCAGCTGCTATGGGAGGGGAGGCAGGGAGCCTTCTACCTCGGGCTGCCCTGAAGGGGGCGACGTGGGGTTGGAATCAGCCTCTTCACTTGCTATGCCATGAGAGTGCAGGCTTCATCAACCTGGAGAAAGAGACTCCATTCACTAATTCATATGAAGGTTCTGGAAAGTTCTGGAAGGTTCTGAAAAGCTGGCAGAGGCCTTGATTTGGGTGTGGGTGAACGGGAGGTTATTTCGTCCAGAAGAAGCAGAGCAGAGCCTCTAAATTCTACCAAGCGTTCTTGTCCACCCAATCCAGGCCTTTCTCTCAAGTCAGCATGGTTCCACTTCTCTGACTGCATCGGGAATTACCTCTCCTTTGGGCCAAAGACAAAAAAGAATGCAGACTTGTTTCCAGGATGATTAAATTACATTCAACATATTCTTCCCGAGTGCGTCCCGTCTTAGTGGGGTTTAGAGCTGCGTTCAGGCCAGCTGGGCTCCGGTTACCTCTAATGAGGATGATGATCTGGAGGCTTAGCGATAATTCTGCACTGATTCTCTTGTGCCTGCGGAACCTGTGTTGGCCAACTTGGATGGCAGGGGAAGATCAACAGAAGGTGTCCTCCGCCCACGTCCACCCAGTGCTCACCTTGCTCTGCCTGGGGGCCAAGGCCGCCTGCCCGCCCGCCCGTCCTACTTAAGAGTGGCCCAGTGCTCTGGGGATGGGATTAAACACCAGCTTACACCCTGTGGGGGAGAATGAAAGTTGGAGCAAGAAATAAAAACCCAAACAAAAAAAAATGCAGCTAATTCCATCCTGTCAGCGGTGGATATTAAAAACTATGCATAAGCCACAATGGCGCTACTGTTGAATTTTAATTTAATTTTCAGAAAGGTAAGCGAAGCCTCGAGGGCCGGCTGGAGGGGAGGCACTGGAAGCTTTTCTTCCCGGCAGGCAGTCTGGAGGTCTCCTGGGATCTGGCTGGGTAGGTTTTCTGCCTCAGTTGAGAGAAATGTCCCATCAACAGCGACAACTGCAGCAACTGCTGTTTATTGAGCATCTACTGTGTGCTCTGCCTTTCCATGGAGCCTGCAGCTCTCATAACAGTTCAGAAATTAATGCAATTATCTCAATTTCCTGGAAGAGGAAACTGATGCTCAGAGAGGCTATGTGAGTTTGGTGACATCACAGAGCTGGGACTCGAGCGCAGGTCTTTCCGGCTCCACTGACCTTTCCAAACCCATGACCCCTGTTCTGTCCATTCTGTCACCATCCAAGCATCGGGACCTGTGGATCACAGGGTCACCTCTTTGGCTCTGTTTCCTGCAGCATCTGTTTCTTGGAAGTTGAATGAAGCTAATATTCATTGCCCCCTTTGCACAGCTGTCCCACCACAGAGGGCCATGGCTCCACACCTGCTCCCAACACTTTTCATTTCTCAGCACGTATTGAGCACACCCTCTTCCCCGGCACTGGGCTAGGCATTTTTCATAGGTTACCCAAGGGCAATTAGTTTCTGCCTATTTAATAGCTTAGAAGTGTTGGGGCCAGGAATGCAACCCAGGCCTCCGGGCCAGTATCCAAGGGAGCTGCCTCCCTTGTTCTGATGTCAGTGTACTCACTCTGGGGAAAAGCTCTCTTGCAGGAAGGAACAGAAAAGGCAAGAAGGGGTGCAGGAAGAAGGAACAGGCCAAGGGCATTTTACCACTTGTCAAGCTATGAATAATGCACATCCCTATTTTTTGGAAGTGGACAAAGGGTGCCTGTGGCTAATGGATTTTTAGATTGTTGTCCTGTGAGACCTGCTGGAAGTGTTCACTAGCTCTGCCCTTGGAGTGGGTAGGCCACGTGGTCACTGGAGACAAATGGCCTGGGAAAAATGTGTTTAACCTTGGCTCTTGCTTAAAAACACTGTAGATATCACGCAGGTACCCAATGAGGCCTCCGGTCAAAAAGACCCGGATTTAAATGCCAGATCAGGCACAAACTTATTGGGTACCCCTAGACATTCTTCTTATCCTTTTTTGGGACCCAATTTCTTCATTTGCTACACGCAGATACACACACACGTTTTACCACCACCGCCCTGTGCTGACATAGGGTGTTGCGAGCTATGTTGATAACTTTCATATTTTAATCTTTTGCCAAGGACATGGGGTTTGAAAACATGGCTTACATGCTTTTAGCTTTACAGTTTACGAAGGATTTTCCCATTCATTACGGGAAAATCAGGTCCCCCATTTTTCAGATGAGGAAGCCGTGATCCAGAGAGAAGCAACTTCCCCATGTTCCCCCCCGCGAACCACTAGACTGAGTATTCTAAAGTGGAAACCTCATGATGTGTGTTTCATGTTGCATGTATTTGTGTGTTCATGTGTATATGCATGTGCACAGTTGTGTGTGTGCATGTGCATGCATGATTGTGCACGTGTGTTTGTGTGTGCATGTGTGTGCATGTTCATGTGTGTGCATTGTACACAGGTGTGTGTGTGTAAAATCTGGCCCCCACTGATCACTCCAGTCTGAATTCTCATCACTCCCTCCTATCTCCCCACACCTGCTGTCCCAGCCAAAAGTCAGTCCCTGACTGCTTCGTCTTCTCAGCTGCCTTCATGGATAGGATAGCATCATAGTTTAGAGCCCTGACCCTGGATCCAGACTGCCTGGATTCAAATCCTGTTACATACCCTTCTGAGGCTTCAGTTATTCATTTATAAAATAGGTTTAACAGCACCTACGTATGAGGTTTGGATGTATCAATATTTGTATTTAGAATAGCACATAACACATTGCAGGTGCTACATGATCTCTTGTTAAATAAGTAAATAGGTTTCTCTCTCCAGGATGTTTTCCTTATTTCAGGATTGGTCTGGGTTGGTGCCTCTTCTGTGCTTCCCACTGTGGTGGGACAAATCTCCCTGTTCTGGAATTGCCCATCCCCGAAGGCTGTGAGATCTACTGTCTTTGAATCCCCAGTCCCCAGCACTGGGGGCTTGGGACATCACAGTGTTCAGGAGGTTCTCTTACGGGTCCAGCCAAGTGAAGCTCAGTGAGGCTGTCTCTTTTTTATTTGTTTTAGGTTTTATTATTATTATTATTGTTGTTGTTTGATACAGTGTTTCACTCTGTCTCCCAGGCTGGAGTGTAGCGGCATGATCTCGGCTCACTGCAACCTCTGCCTCTCAAGTTCAAGTGATTCTCGTGCCTCAGCCTCCTGAGTAGCTGAGATTACAGACATCCACCACCATGCCCCACTAATTTTTGTATTTTTAGTAGAGGTGGGGTTTCGCAATGTTGCCCAGGCTGGTCTCGAACTCCTGACCTCAAGTGATCCACCTGCCTTGGCCTCCCAAAGTGCTGGGATTACAGGAATGAGCCACTGCACCTGACTGGCTGTCTTTTTAAGGCAGCACACTTTGGGCAGATCTCTCTGGAGGGCAATAAATAATAGCTGTGCTAGTTAAGCCCATGGACTGAGAACTTTAGGCCATGGCTCTCCAGTGAACATGATTCCTCCTCAGTGGAAAATTGTCTTTGATTGTTATTGTAAACTTCTCAGGGCCTCCCATCCAAAAGCATGATAGCAGTTACCTGAACATCCACACCCTGCAGGAATAAAAGGCTGGAGAAGCCACCCTTGTCGCTAGACCATGTGTGCAGCTGCCCATGTGGGGTCCCAGGTCTTGTGCCCATACCTAAACTAGACGCTCTTAACAGGCACCTCATGGCTTGAAGCTCTGGTGGAAAGAGGCAGAAGAGAGAGTCCTGCCTGCCATGGGGAAGGATGCAAATGGAAGGGGTGAGACCTAGTCCCACCCAGTTATAAGGCGGGTCTTCTGAGTTTGGAGCTGCCTAGAGCAGCTCCAGCTTTGCCTGGAAGAGATGAAACTGCCTTACAGGTGAGCCTGGGGACCTCAGGTTCTCCAAGGAGACCCGGTGGCAGGGGTGTCCTGAAGCCGGCAGTCACTGGCCCCTGAGAACCAACTGTTAAAATTTCAGGAACTTTGCAAGCCAGTTGCTAATCAAAGTCCACATTAACAATTAAATCATGAAAATTTACAATTAAACAACTTATACTAGAAACAAAGGTACCAGGGAAACTCTTGTATGATACTACAATGGTGGATACACGTTATCAAACATTTGCCAAAACCCATAGAATGTAAACCACCAAGAGTGAACTGTATGGTAAAGGATGGAATTTGGGTGATTATGATGTATCGGTGGAGGGTCATGAACAGTAACAAATGTTCCACTCTGGCCTGGAACTTGGGGAGGCTATACATGTGTGGGGAGGGCGGGTATATGGGAAATCTCTACTTTCTGTGAAATTTTGCTGTGAACTTAAAACCTTCCTTAAAAAATAGCTTAGTGACTTAAAAGAAACCCCAAAGGTAATAAATACTCAGAACTCATAATTTTCTAACTATTTTACTAGTACTTAAGCTTTTACTAGCACCTAAGCTATAGAGACAGTGACTTATTGTCTCTATATGATGGAAAGATGTAAGGATGTGCTACAGTGCCTCTCTTCCCAACTCTGTGTTCGTCACGTGGATAGCCTGAAATCAGCCACAGTGGGACTATTTACTCCACAAAAATTGGCAAATGCTACAAATCAGGGCTTAATTTATATTGCTGTTCTGATCGTCTAGACTTCAGAATGTGAAGTAGAACAAACTTATATGTGTCATGGCTACAGCTGTTACATTGTGAATAGCCCCCAAATCTAAGAAATCTCCCAGCCTTTGAAAACTATTATCTGAGTCAGCAAAGAAGTTGTTCATATCATTAATTAATGAACGAGTGAAGGCTTCATTGTTTCACTTTTGTCTTCCTTGTTAACATAAATGAAAACATCATCCAACATTCCTGATGGAAGTACGCTCATGCTTCAGTTGTAACCATAAACTGGCCATAGATATGGGAGCTCAACAAAAATCAATGGAAGCATTCTATGAGAATTAACTGGCTGCGTGGCATTTACAATAGAGTATTGTATGTTTTATTATTTGTAAATTGTGTGCTACACATCTTTCATACCAGTAAAATGTATAATAAACCTTAACCTATACACCACTGCCTGATTAGAGAGTTTGGGATCTTGGCAGCCTAAGAGAGAGAGAGAGAAAAAAAAAAAAAAAAAACGTTGGGAAAGGCTGTTTGCCTTTCCTCTTTGTCCCTCAAAGTAAAAGCAATGCCAGCACTGCCCCAGACACCCCCATTCAACCCTCACAGTTATCTCTGAGGGAGGCGTCTTAGCACAGGTTGCCTTAGAAGCAAACCCTGTTGTTTATCTGGGAGGTGATCCCAGGGAGCACCAGTGGGGAAGTGGGAAAGGGAGGCTGGAAGGGAAGATGGCCTATAAAAGCATGTGTTATCAACCAGTTACCGTTTGGGATCGTGCTGGGGACTCTGGTAGCAGAGTAGAATTTGCACTGAGGACTGCCCTTAACAAAGGATGGGGCCGGGCGCAGTGGCTCACGCCTGTAATCCCAGCACTTTGGGAGACTGAGGCGGGTGGATCACCTGAGGTCGGGAGTTTGAGACCAAACTGGCCAACATGGTGAAACCCATCTCTACTAAAAATACAAAAAAATTTGCCGGGCATGGTGGTGCATGCCTGTAATCCCAGCTACTCGGGAGGCTGAGGTAGGACAGTCGTTTGAACCTGGGAGGGGGAGGTTGCAGTGAGCCGAGATCGAGACATTGCACTCCAGCCTGGGTGACAGAGTGACATTTCTTACAAGCTGCCAGGCAGTTTTGCTGACCTGTGTCCTGCCCTTTCGCAGCAAGGTGCTAAACTGCCGAGAAGAACCACGTGTGGAGAGCTGACCACAGGTGGCCTGCGCCACAGAGGGGCTGCATAGGGGAGCAGGAGACAGTGGGTCCAAGCAGAACTTTTCCTAGACAAGAGGTGACTGTGTCTCTTCCAACACGTTACTCTCTGATCTGCCTGGCCACCTGCTCAGTCCTCCCCAGTGTGTCCCAGAGCCCCCGCCTGAAGATTCTGGTCTCTGAGCCGGTGCAGTAGCTTCCTGTTACTGGCCTCCCCCGCTTCTGTGAGATCCTCTCCCATGTCTGGAGCTCACCATCCCCTGTGGGAACCCCTCGCTTCCCTGGACCACCCTGGCTCTTCAGGGCTGCTGTCCATGTCCAGCCCAAGAAGGAGGCTTACATCCCTACCCCACCCCTGGCCCTTCCACAACCTCCATGCAGGAAGCTTTGACTGGGGGGATAAAGTGAGCTGAGGCCCCCTGCCCCAGCCTCACTGTGTGGTGTTTACACACCTCACTTTCCACGTGTGTCCTATGGAACGTTGGCCCCGGCAGCTCCAACCTCCTGTGCCAAGTGGCAGAGATGCTGGAAGGGAAGGCTCAGATTTGAGCACAACTTCTCTCCCAGAGACACCGACAAGGCTTTCCCTGCTCTTGCAGGGTTCAGCAGTGCCCCTTGAAGTGGTGGAAGGGCCAGCAAGGGTCTGGGTGTCACATTCTTGGGGCCAGAGAGGAAGGCGCCTTGCTGGGAGACTCTCAGGCTTGGGAGCTGGCTCTGGGTTCTGGTCAGTGAATGCGACTTTCACCAAAAGCCCAGGCTCTGCTCCCCCTCCCTCTCCTCTACTGCTCCTTACCCACGGGAGTGGACAAAAGGGAGTGGAGGAAGTATCTACCCGCAGTAGAGGTTCAATATATGCTTGTAAAATGGATGACTTAATAAATGGATTCAGGTTCTTTTAATTTTCTGGAAGCAAAATTCATGAATCCTTGCCACGGTGATTGACAGGTGCTTATTATGTTATTGGAAATAACTAATAGGGAGTGGCTCACTCCTGTAATCCCAGCACTTTGGGAAATCGAGGCAGGCAGATCACCTGAGCTCAGGAGTTCCAAACCCGCCTGAGCAACATGGCAAAACCCCTTCTCTACAAGAAACACAAATATTAGCTGGGTGTGGAGGTACACACCTGTGGTTCCAGCTACTCAGGAGGCTGAGGCAGGTGAGTCACTTGATTCCTGGAGGCAGAGGCTGCAGTGAGCCAAGATTGTGCCACTGCACTCCAGCCTGGGCAACAAAAATAAATAAATAAATAAACTCATCAGAAAATACAATTTAATTACTCTTAAGAGCGATAAAGCCTTAAAGTGTTGAGGAAGTAAACCGAAAATAAAGCACACCATTTCTTAAAAAAAAAAAGTTTTATTCTTAAAACACTTTTAAAAATATGTCAACTTGCTCCAAATTAATGCCAACATCCAACTCAATCCCAATCTAAATTCCAGCTGAGTATTTTGAAGAACTCAATAAACTTCTTGTAAAATATATTTTGGAGAACAAAGGTTTGTGAGTAGCAGAATCAGTGGAGTAAAGGAGGAGTGGAGAGGAGCATCTCACATGGTCTGAGGTTTATATCTGGCAAGGTCGTATCACAAATGAAACAGGTCCTGGGTGATAGAACAAGGAAGCAAAGGGGGAGTTCAGAGACGGAAGCATGTGTAGATAGGACCCTCATATCCACTAAAGAGGGCACAACATTTCAACGGAAAGGAAGAACTGCTTAGGAGACAGCGTCTGAAAAACTGCTTTGCTACATAAAGAATAATAGAATTCGATCCCTAACTAACGTTATAAACAAAGTTGAACCATAAATGAAAAAAGTCTAAGTGTGAAAGACAAATCATAAGTATAATAAAGGAAATTATGGGAGAATATTTTGGTGACCTAGAACGAAGAAGAAATTTCCAAAGTATACCCCTATGATACAAACCACATGGAAAAACAACTGATCAGTTTGAGTACATCAAAATTAAGGAGTTTTGTTCAATGAAGGGTAATGTAAACAAAGTTAATAGATAAATGACACAAAGGGAGAAAATGTATGTCATGTCTAATATTAAAAATGGACTAAGGCCGAGTGCAGCGTATCACGCATGTAATCCCAGCACTTTGGGAGGCTGAGGTGGGCAGATCATGTGAGGCCAGGAGTTCGAGACCAGCCTGGCCAACATGATAAAACCCCTTCTCTACCAAAAATACAAAAATTATCTGGGCATGGTGGCTTACACCTATAATCTCACTAGTCGGGCAGCTGCAGCATGAGAATCACTTGAACCAAGGAGGGGGAGGTTGCGATGAGCCGAGATTGTGCCACTGCACTCCAGTGTAGTCGACAGAGTGAGACTCTGTCTCAAAAAAATAAAATAAATAAAAATGAATTGATATCCTGGAATATATAATTAACCATTGTAAATCTGCCACAAAATCTGTGAGAATCCCAATAGAAAAGTAGGCAAGAACACGAACCAGTTAACACAACTAGAGAAGCCCCAAAGACGACAGGCATGAGAAGGATGTTCTCATTAGTAACTCGATGATTGGAAATTGATATGCAATGTGATATCACTTTAAATTCACCAGATTAGCAAGAACAAGAAGTCAGGAAAGAGCACCGTGCTGGCATGGTGGGGGGAGGTAGGAGCCTTCATGCTTGGCCTTGGAGTATCATCCTGGAAGGTCACCTGGCAGGACTCGATCAAATTAATTCTATCTGTCTCCTATGACCCAGCAATCCCACTCCCCAGTGTTGATCTAGAGAAATCCAAACACACATCCAGAAGGGGATATTTAAGAGGATGTTCATCACATCGTTGATTAGGTCTAAGGGCACTGGAGGCAACTTATATGTGCATCACTGGGGAATGGGTTAAGAAAGTGGCCGGGCACTGTGGCTCACACCTGTAATCCCAGCACTATGGGAGGCTGAGGTGGGCAGATCATGAGGTCAAGAGATCAAGACCATCCTGGCTAACATGGTGAAACCCTGTCTCTACTAAAAATACAAAAATTCCCCTGGTGTGGTGGTGCATGCCTGTAGTCCCAGCTACTCAGGAGGCTGAGGCAGGAGAATCTCTCCAACCTGGCAGGCAGAGGTTGCAGTGAGCCAAGATCGCACCACTGTGCTCCAGCCTGGATGATAGAGTGAGATTCCGTCTCAGAAAAAAAAAAAAAAAAATAGCGCTCTAGATGCACACACTATGGAATACCATGAACATCAGATGTAGACACATAGCTACATGGAACATAGAGCATGAACACATAGGGAATGAAAAACAAGAACCAGCATTGTATCTATAGCATGATCATATTTTTGTGCAGTAATATTACATGCATATAAAACTAATAAAGCATGTTTTACCAAAATGGGAGGGGTAGAGGTGGGAAATGCAGTAAAAAGGGATTACATTGATCAATTCATCAATCCAGACAGGAACCTAGCACGGCCAATGGGGACCCACGGCCATGAACTGAGAAGTGTGGTTAACTCTGCCCTCTGAACCTCAGGTCCTGAAACAATCAAAAGCTGGGCTAGCAAGTCCACAAGGTGGATGTCTGTGGGCAGTGCACAGTGCCCATACTTGGCTTTCTGCTCTGCTGCTGCTGTGTTGAAATTCTTAATAATTTTTTAACGGGAACTTGAATTTTTACTCTCCTTGGGCCCTAAAAATTATGTAGCTCATCTTGTCCTCAGCGTGATTCCCTTCTCTGGGACCCGCAGTACTGTACTGAGGACCTGTTGCAGAGCTCAGTGCTAAGATATGCAAAGGACTTGCTCCCTAATCTAGCAAATAGTAGGTGCTTCTTCCGTGGAGATAAGAGGCAGAATTTCATGGTAGCCAAGTGTGTGGATTTTGGAGTCAAATGACTAAAGTGCAAACCCCATCTTTGCTGCTAGTGACAGTGCCTCCGTGTCATCATCAGTTACATGAAAATAACAAAAGCCCTGCCACACAGCGCTGCTGTGAAGATTCACTGAGTTAATATATGTAAAGTGCTTAGAGCAGTGCCTGACACAGTCTAAATCCTCAATAGGTACTTGCTTTGATTTTTATCATGATTCAAACCATTATTGAAAGAAAGACTAGGTTCTCCTGGCGTTTCTTTCAAAGTTGAGAATCCACGCTTTGATGAGTCTATAGGATGCTTGTAATGTGTGCAACAGATGGGACAGGGTGACTCAGCAGGGGAGAGCCAATTATTAAGTAGAGTAATTTTCTCTCCTTTGTCATTCCAGAAACCCGAGTGAGGTGGCCGCTTCTGCAAGTGGCCCGGACTTCGTGGCCAGAGGCAGGCAGATGGGGCAAAATGGGGAGAGGCAGGGGGTGCTGCCCTGACTTCAGCAGGTGTGTGCACCTGACTGTAAGCCAGCCCCACCCCCGGCCCTGCCCTCTCCCACCCGCTTCCATTGGTCAGGGCAGCACCTCTGAGATCCTGGAGAAAGGCCTCATCCCCCATTGCCAGGGGCGTCCAGAGTGTCTTGCAGTCATATGGGAGTGATTTGGGACTCTGGGCTGCGGGGTTCTTAAGGCAGGAGCAGGCTAAGATTTCCATAAACACGAGCACCAAGCCATTTATGGGTTTTACTAGAAATTTTATTGGCATTTGGTCGTGTTGGCATTGTGTGTGCCTTCAAATGTAAATTAGATTACTGGCAGTAGATTCAATTTAGCGGTAAAAATGTAAAGGGAGTCGAGTTAGGCTGAGGATGAAACAATGCGATGACTGTTCTTGGGTCGACAAAGGGTGAGATCACCAAGCAAGCACGCCTTGTGGAGCGGGGAGTGACGTGGAGGACGGGGAAAGCGCGCTGGATCACCCCTCCCCCACAACTTGGAAGTCGGAGGAACTTTGTCCCAGCAGCCACCTGAGTTTTCTGTTCCCCCGGTAGGTGCAAGGTCAATGCCGTATTTTGCCTCCATAAACATGAAACACACACCATACAGACTTTTGAGGAAATGTAGTCATCGTAAATTTGAAAAGAAAGCTTCCAGAGGCTAAAAGGGTTTGGCTGACACAGGGCACCACTAATAGCTGACATTTATTGGGCACTCGCTGAGTACCGTGCCCTGTGCCAAGTGATCTTCAGCAATGATCTTTGAGGGAGGTGCCACTAATAGTTCCCTTTCACAGATGCGGAAACTGAGGCAGAGAGAGTGAAAGTGACCTGCCCAAGACTACCCAGCTAGTAAGTGACAGAGCAAGGACTCCTGGGCATCTAACCATCGCATTTTAATTCTCACAATAAATTCAGTGTACAAAGTACCTGTGTTCTTTTTATACAGGTTTGCATTTGCGTGTGTTCACACATGGCTGAGTGTGTATGTGTGTGCATGTGCAAGTCGGCTCCCAGGTAGGTGTATCTTAGAATGTATGAGGGTGCACAGGCAGGTGTGTGTGTGCATGCATGAGTGCGGTTGCATGTGGGTAGGTGTGTGGGTGTGTGTAGATAGGTGTGCGCCCACAGGTCTGTGTGTGTGTGAGTACATGCACATGGGTGTGTGTGGAGGGGGGAGGTGTGTGCTCACGTGAGCATGTGTGTGCATGCAGGTAGTATTGTTGAAGTCAGCGTGTGTGCACGTGCATGGGTAATTGTGTGTTAGTGTGTGCATATGAGTAGGAGAGTGTGCACCTGTGAATGTGTGTGGGGGCATATGTATGCATGAGTGCAGCATAGGGTGATGGTGGTGATGATGGTGCCAGACTGGGGAGTTGGGAGAGGGATGCTGCAGAACCTTTGCTACAGGCAGGCAGCCCCTGATGCCTCCTGCTAGAGCCAGGATTTCTTACTCTGAGGATGTAGATCTGCGTCTCTGCTCAGCAACCTGGGCCTCAGTTAGAAAACTGGGGAAGGAGTCATTTCCAAAGTCCCTTGAACTCCAAGATGCCGGATTGTATAATAAAGCCAGAGCCAGGGCAAGTGGAGAGCATTTCGCTTTTCCTCCTGCGCCTGCCTACTCCGGGTGCCCTGCTCCTCCTCATCAGTAGGGACACTCTGCAGTCCACATTTCACCTATCTCCGTAATGACCCTGAAACATGGGTGTTATCACCAATTCCCTTGAAGGAGATGCTGAGACAGAGTAGGCAGTGATGTACGCAAGTTCACACAGGACTGCAAAGCCTCAGCCGCAGAAGCCTGAGCCGTGAGGCTGTCTGAAAAGTCGTGTGGCCATGAGAATGACGACTTCCTGAAGGCAGGTCTTGGCTCTGTCATTTTTTTTCTTTTCTTTTCTTTTTTCTTGAGATGGAATCTCAGTCTGTTGCCAGGTTGGAGTGCAGTGACATGATCTCGGCTCACTGCAACCTCCGACTCCCGGGTTCAAGGGATTCTCCTGCCTCAGCCTCCTGAGTAGCTGAGGTTACAGGCACACGCCACCACGCCTAGCTAGTTTTTTGTATTTTTAGTGGAGACAGGGTTTCTCCATGTTGGCCAGGATGGTGTTGAACTCTTGACCTCTTGATCTGCCCGCCTCGGCCTCCCAGACTGCTGGGATTACAGGTGTGAGCCACCGCACCCGGCCAGCTCTGTCTTTTTCAGCAGCATCTCCCCAGTGCTGAACAAACAGCAGCTAGATTATTTGGGTTGTAGCTCACCCTAAGGTGCTAGAGAATGTGTAAGTGGCTGCATATAATCCATGGAAGTTTCCAAAGATGTAGGGGAACAGTGCCTTAAGCGCAAATTCTCTCTAATGATGAACTTCAGGCCCACGGGAGTAGTGCCTGCTGGCAGAAATCCTTGCCAGCACCTTCGAACCCCCTCCCTGATGGGGCCTTCCCTGCAGATGTGAAAGGCGACTGCCCTACTGATGAGATGGTTGTGTCCAAAGGAGGTCTGAGGTCAGACTGTTGGTCTGCAGCACACCTAGAAATCCGCAGCTCTGTGGCAAATGGTCGCATGACCCTCAGTGAGTCATTTTCCCACTGAGGGCCCAAAAGAATTTTCTTGTACCATGGAGGCTTGGATAAATGGACTTTTCTCAATGACATGTGAGATGAAGCTAAGAGGGAAACAGCAGTGTGCAAACCCTAGGCTGGGCATGGTGGCTCACGCTTGTAATCCCAGCACTTTGGGAGGCCGAGGTGGGTGGATCACCTGAAGGCAGGAGTTTGAGACCAGCCTGGCCAACATGGTGAAACCTCCTCTCTACTAAAAATACAAAAATTAGCCAGGTGTGGTGGCACATGCCTGTAATCCCAGCTACTCGGGAGGCTTAGACAGGAGAATTGCTTGAACCCAGGAGGCAGAAGTTGCGGTGAGTGGAGCTCATGCCCTTGCATTTCAGCCTGAGCAACAGAAGCAAAACTTCGTCTCAAAAAAGAACCGAAAAACAAAAAACAAAAAAAGATATGTGGATGAGTAAATTCTATTTGGGAAGAAACCATTTACATAACATTTATAAACTTCCACTATATGTATATGGCAATAAAAGAGAAGCCTCAAATATTAAACATGATTATTTCTGGGTGGTGGGACTACGTGCTTTTTACTTTTTTCCTTATCTACATATTATCTTAATTTTCCACCATAAACATGCAGTACTCTGGAAATGGGCAAAACTGATCAGTGTTTGCTTATGTTATTTGAGAAGTTGAGCACCGATGGATTTATTCGTCTCAGCTTTGACATTCTGCTGTTCTCTCTCCTGACCTGCTTTGAGAGTGGATGGGGGTGGGGTGGGGGTAACTCCCTACGGAAAGGGGGGGTGGCTGTTAAATAGCTTGATCTCTTTTATGGGGTTCCCGCACACACCTCGGCTTTCTCCATGGCGCCTGGCATTTGCAGGGCACCTGCCGCCACAGACCTTCAGACCAGCCTTACAAACCTCATGACTTGACACGCTCCAGCCACTGGCCCCAGGCCCCCGGCTCCGGGACTGGGGAGGCAGCCCGGCGCCCCCACCGGGCCCTCCACCTGAAAGAGATTAGCCAGGACCACCAGAAGCCTGCAATACTAATCGCAGGGATTTTCTTACTTGTTTCCGTCAACGAGTTCCTCCAGGTGTTTCTAGTGATTAGCCAGGGCCCGGACGGCTGGTCACTGTGCCACCATTGTGTCCCCGGCCCTGTTTCCCCACCACGTGGCCTTTGGGGACGACCCCAAATAAAAACGGCGAGAGCAGACTGCCAAGTGGCGGGACCATTTACGGGCGGGACGCGGGAGGACACGGAGCGCACCCAGAGGGCTTTACAGCTCCACCTCGCGAGCCCGGACCGACGGGACTCGCGGGCTCCCAGGCGTCTCACTGGCCTCCTTTATGGGGTGGTGACATCTCGGTGACGCAGGCCTGGCTTTGGGATGCATTTTTTTCTGTTGGTGGGGCTGGTTTTTGCTTTCCTGCCTGGATGGCCTCAGCTAAATCCCCACTGATTGCCACCGCCCAGTGGATGAGATGGTCTGCTGCACAGGCAGCTGGCCACCGCCCCGGCAGATAGAGCAGGGAGCCTCCCCCCACAGCTTGAGTTTCTGCTGTTGCCTCTTCCCTTGGTGTGGATTACGCTATTTTTCTCATAAACATGCCCTCCCCTCCACCCCACCACTGAGGAAGGCTTTTTCTGAGCAAAGGAAGAGACCAAGAAAACCTTAAGCAGAAATGAGAGTGGGTGTGTGGGTGGAAGGTCCAGTCTAGGTAGCCCCTCTGCCATGGAATTTGGACTTTTCTTTTTCTTTCTTTCTTTTTTATTCTTCTTCTTTTTTTTTCTTTTCTTCTTTTTTATTTTATTTATTTATTTATTTATTTTGAGACAGGGTCTCACTCTGTCACCCAGCCTGGAGTGCAGTACTGCAATCATGGCTCACTGCAACCTCTGCCTCCCAGGTTCAAGTGATCCCCCTACCTCAGCCTCCATTTTCTAACTCCACAGTTTGAAGAAGGTTTAAGAATTAGAAAATAAAGAAAGGGAGGAAGGAAAAAGACAAAATGCGGGGAAGAGAGACACCCGGAGCTGTCCAGTGACCCCCCAACCCATAGCCCTCCCCTTCTTGCCAGAGCTGGATGGAACTTGGGGAGTCCATAAGTCCTGGAAGGCTTGCAGGCAGGCTTCGGGGGCGGGGCGCCAAGAAAGGCTCAGAGCACCATGAAGATTTTTTCTGGACAATATTCACTGTTCCCTTCAGATCCTCAGAGGCTCATAGGACTCCACTAGGGTTCAGAATCACTGATCTAGTTCATCCCCATTAGATATATGGGGAAACTGAAGCAACTCTCCAAAAGTTACATGGTGGATAAGTGGCAGAGCCAGCACCACACAATTTGAAGTCAGGTTAGAACATGACTGGGGGTTGGCACCGAGCTGGAGGCCATGCCCTGCTCGACGAAAAAATAAATAAATAAATAAATAAATAAATAAATAAATAAATAAGAGCAGCTGCTACACATCAGGTAGGAGGATGGCCTGAGCTCAGGAGTTTGAGGCTGCGGTGAGCCATGATTGCACCACTACAGTCCAGCCTGGTGACAGAGCAAGACCCTTTCTCAAACAAAAAAGAAGAAAGAAAGAAAGAAAGAGAAAGAAAGAAAGAAAACCACAGTAGAAATAGCAGTGCCATGAGGTGTTAATAACAAGAATTGCCTCAGTAAAATAATAGCTAACGAATACTGAGTGCTTGCTTTATTCCAGCACTAGGCTAGCTAGCACCTTGCATTCATAGACAAATTTAATTTTTGCCACGACTCTGTGAAGTGGGTACAGTGATCATCTCCATTTTACAGATAAGGCAATAGAAGCACAGAGAGTGTCATGTCCTTGCCTGGATTCATCCAGCGAGAAGTGGAAAGACTGGGATGTGAACCCAGGCAACCAACGATGTACCCTACTGTGTCCTCTCTACATGGGCACTATACGTGTCTCCATTTTACCCGTGGGGAAGGCCAGGGTCAAAGAAAGAAAGTCATGAGCTCAAGTTCCAGCCAAGGGCCAGATGAGGAGTTAGTTCTCTCCTTCATAAGTTATGTGGCTTTGAGCAAAGGCGCAAGAACTCTCAACACGACTGGTGCTCACTGCCCTGTCCTTGGAAGCAGGATAGCAGGGGTGTGTCAAAGGCTTCCCAGGAGAATGGAGTGTCCAGGATGGATGGCACGACTCCTCTGAGGTGGCCCCAAGTCTGGCCAGGCGCCTTGCTGTGCTGCATCGAGGACTCTAAGTTTCTGTCAGCAGCCCTGTCTCTGCCCTCGGACACAGCACAGGAAGCTGGAGGCTGCTTCAAAGGGAGGAAAAATGAGCATTTCATAGCCAGTGGACACCAAACCAGGCCTTTCCTCTGGTGTTTTGGTGTATCTTATTCATTTATCATTTATTCATTTAAGATGAGGTCTTGCTCTGTTACCCAGGCTGGAGCACAGTGGTATGATCACAGTTCACTGCAGACTCAAACTCCTCTGCTCAAGTGATCCTCCTGCCTCAGCCTCCTGAGTAGCTGGGACTACAGGTGTGTTGCCACCACCTCAGCTGATATTTTAATTTTATTTTGGAGAGATGAGGTCTCCCTATGTTGCCCAAGCTGGTCTTGAACTCCTAGTCTCAAGCAATCCTCCTGTCTCGGCTTCCCAAAGTGCTAGGGTTACAGGCATGAGCCACTGTGCCCAGCTATTTCAGTGTATTTTAGTTATTCAGTGTCATTCCCACCACTAAGTCCCTGCCCCGACTCCACTTCACTCCCTGCACCTGGCCAGATAGGTGCGATCGCTCTGCTTAGAGGTGAGAACACTTAGCTCATGGAATTAAAGTGACTTGTTCGAAGTCCCACAGCAGGGAAGAACGAGAGAAACAGAACCTGGCATCTGATTCTGAAGCCCAACTTTCTCCAAACTCTTTCAGATACAGGACAAAAGGAAATCAAAATAGGAGGAAAACTGAAATCCTAGAAAATCGAAAGCAAAATAAAACAAATGAGCCTGACCATGTATCCAGTTGGTGGCATAAGTACACACAGCAGAATGATTTCAAGGAGAAGCACAGTGATGTGACTGAATATCCCCAGTGGAATGAAACCTGAAAACAAAAAGAACTGAAAAAAAAGTTTAAACTGTTTTCAGTAGTCCTATCATTAAGTAATAATCATCTCTGTCTTGTTATTCCAAGATATTATGTATGCATTTTTAGGGATATGGCAAGTAGGTAATTCTTTTTCTTCTCTTAAATAAAAAACTTTTTTTAGACATGGTCTTGCTCTGTCAGGTTGGAGTGCCATGGTGTGACTACAGCTCACTGCAGCCTCGAATTCCTGAGCTCAAGCAATCCTTCTGCCTCAGCCTCCCAAGTAGCTAGGACTTACAGGCACACCACCATGCCCAGTTAGGTAATTATCTTTCAAACCAGCAACTGTCAGTCCTTTGGAAATTGTGACCTCCTGCTGTGAGGGCTGTGTCTATTTTAAGGCCCCAAGGTGAAAGTTAGGGTTCTGTTTTCACACATCCGGTAAGATGCATGATCTGACCCGTGTTCATCTATGATGGTCTAGGAGAGAGCCCTAGGCAGGGAGGAGTTGACGTAGAACTACCCCCTGTCCCCTCCTTCCCTGAGCTCCTCCAAAAGGAGGGTATGCCTAGCAGAAAAGAGATGGGAAATAGCCTGAGCATGCAGGGGAAGGACTTGTGGTTGGTGGTGGTTATCGGGAGCATGTAGTCAGGGATGATCTGGCTCCAGAGAAGCCACATGCATAGCGTCCAGCATAGCACTTGATCCTTGGCTGCAACTGCTGGGCGCTAGCAGGGCTTCCTGGCTGCCTTCACCAGCATCTCTGGGCTCTTCTCCCAGCCTTTTAGGTAATGCTCCCTTGTTAATAGGATCATGATATTAGGACTGGAGAGGAACAAATATTACTTTGTGCACCAGCCAATTGAGACTACATCAGGCTGCATTTAATTTGGGAACTGTGTAGCTAGCTAATTTTTCTATAGTAGATGCCACGTGTACTCCGTGACTTCCCTGAGTGCCTCAGCAAAATGTGTGACCCAACCCTGGCCTTGAGTCCACCCGGGCCTCAGAAGGGACATGAGAAGTTCAACCCCTGGAGGCCCTCCTGCTGGCTACGTGCTCTGTAGGGGTCCCTGTCCTGGTTTCCAGGCTGGGAACATGCAGGGGGCAGTATAGGATGGTGTTCATACCCATGGGCTCTGAGCCCGATTCCTTGGGTTCAAATCCCAACTCTGCCTTTTACAAATTTGGGTTTTGGATTGGCTTAATAATAATAACAATAACAATATGCCAGTTAAATTAATTGCTCTATGCAAAATGCTTAAAACAGTTCCCAGCATTTAAGAAGCACTCTCTATATATTTATTTACTGTTATTTTTATTATTTTTTGGGACAACAGAAGTAAAAATGAAATGGAAGAGACGCATCTGAGACAAAATTTGAGGGCCTTGGGGACTGACTGTATCTTGGGGTTATAACTGGCTGTGCATGAGGTTCGGGGTTGCTCAGAGGTAGAGAAAACCTTGGGGAAGAGTCAAGTTTGGGGGTCAGGGTGAGGCTGGGCTGTTTTGCATACGCTCAGTTTAAGATGCCTGACACGGTCCATCAGAATGGAGATGCCAGTAGGGTGCAGTGGCTCATGCCTGTAATCCCAACACTTTGGGAGGCCAAGGCAGGAGGATCGCTTGAGACCAGGAGTTTGAGACCAGCCTGAGCAACATAACAAGGCCCCATCTCAATAAATAAATAAATAAATAAATACACAAGAATGGCGACACTGAGTAGACAGGTGGACAGATTTATTCAGAGGTAAGAGTCTAAGAGTTGGGCTCCCTTGGCGTCCTGGGGAAACCAATGGCCCTCAAGCTGCCTCTCTTATGTTTACAGCTGATTTAGCTTGAGACTTTCATGTATATATTGGTCTTACTACCTGGCATGGTTGTGTTTGATTTACATGAAACTATCTAGCCCCTCACCACTCCCACTCCGGCCCAACAATCTTTTGGGAAGCCACGCTCTGTTCCCCAGGGGAACCCAGACCTGCTCTCCAGGGCCATTTGTGCCTCACTTGGAGGCACAGGAAGCATCTTGAAACTCACAGATCCTTGGGAGGAGTGGGTCATGGTCCCCCATGCAGAGATGAAGGAACTGAGGCTCCAAGATGACAATGACTCACTTAGAGTCACTGCTGGCACAAGGCAGAGCAGGGCCATGGTAAGTTCTTTCTGCAGCAGAACACTTGCTCTTTCCATCTTAATGTCAACCTCAAATCAACTAGAAAGGTGCAGGGTTGTTCCATTCAGTTTGCTCTCCAGGGAGAGCCAAGTGAGAGACACTCCTCTGCCAGGTATGTGTATGAAAGAAATCCAAGTTCCTGGAAGACAAGAGTTCCTTGGTTGTTCGGAACAGCGATCTTTACAAGAGCAGGACCTTAACAGCTCCCCAAAGCCAAACACAGGTCGGGGGTGAGCTGCAGAATGTGCTCAGGATGGAATACGATGCAACCTGGAAAATGAGTGAATGCAAAACACAAATGGGTTTTAGCAGTATACTGTGAAGTTTTAAAAGAGATAACATTGAGTAAAATAAAACAGCCCCAAAGATTGCATACAGTATAATACCCTTTGAATACATTTACATTTAAGTAAAGTAAATAAATATATTTTATGGGAATTCATATAGGCAGTAAAACCATATTAAATGGAAAGCAAGGTAATGTTGAATGCAAGATTGGGGGTGGGGTTGTGGGAAGGACCATATTGTTGAATGGCATGTATTATTGAGATCTTAACTGTGCCTTGGGTGGTGATTGGCAGGTGCTTATTATGTTATTAAAAATAACTAATAGGTCAGGCGCAGTGGCTCACATCTGTAATCCCAGCATTTTGGGAGGCCGAGGTGGGCAGATCACTTGAGGCCAGGAGTTCAAGATCAGCTTGGCCAACATGGTGAAAACCCATCTCCACTAAAAACCCAAAAATTAGCTGGGCTTGGTGGCACACGACTGTAATCCCAACTACTTGGGAGGCTGAGACACAAGAATTTCTTGAACCCTGGAGGCGGAGGTTGCAGTGAGCTGAGATCATGCCAATGCATTCCATCCTGGACGAAAGAGCAAGACACTGTCTCAAAAAAAAAAAAAAAAAAAAATCCCAAAAAACAAAGAAACAAAAAACCAAAAACAAACAAAAAACCAAATAAACAAAAGCATGAAGAGGCAGAGAAGTGGGGAAACTGGACCTTGAACGAGAACTGGGTCTGCAGGCAGAGGGACAGAATGGCCAGAGTAATGCAGCCATGGGGGGAAGCTCCCTCTAGGTAACGTGAAGAGGGGGGGCCTGCAGAGGCTTCTGCACAGGTGGAAACGGGATGGTGGCTCTGGCGTGTAAGGCCACTGATCCCAGGACTGGTCCCATTCCAGTGATTCTGATGCAGGTGAGCTTTGAGGAAGGTGGTGTCTAAGTGAAGCTGGGGTCCAGAGATTTTCGTTGGCATGGACAGGACACAGAAGGAAAATGAGCCCACCTGGAGCTTGGAGGAGCCCCTTCATGACCTGGGCACCCCCATAAGTGGTGACTCCTCTCAGGGAGCTCAGCTTGTGCCCACCTCATTGTTCTGCCAGGGTGCCTTCTTTGGGGAGGTGAGTGTCACTTTTGCTCAGTGTCAAGTCTGTCTATGGCTTTGGGGACAGCATCATAATATGTTCTTGAGAAACAGTCCTCCACCTGTCTGACTCAATGTCACCTTCTAACAACTAGTGTCATCTCCCTTCTATTATCCGAAAATATTTTGTAGCCTCTCCTTTACGATTCTGAAATAAAAATCCGTGGTCTTACAGCACTACACACATAACTACACACAAAATCTTAAAAATCATTAGAATGCCCTACATGTTAGAGAAAGAAGAAATAGAAGAAAAGGATTTATAATAAAAATGGTCTGCATTTCAGTAAGTAAATGCTTGGGCTTGACTACACTGGAAGACACAGTGAAGCAGGGGAGTGCTTGCATCTACTGGGCAAACTACTGTTAATGTGAGAGCCAGTGCCGTCTGGCAACTCACATAGCAAAAGCCTTGGTGTCCAGATAGGTGCTTTTCTGAAAGGTGGATGATTTTTTTACTAAAGTTTCATTGATTTATATGGTAGTTTAATTCCATAGTTTAACTCCAGAAAATTTTAGTGTATATTACAAACTTGTAGAAAAGACTGCATTTATACATAGAACAGAGTAAATCTCTGGGTCAGGATTTCCCAGCACTATTGACATTTGGGGCAGGAGCATTTTTTTGTGATGGGGCCTGTCCTACATGTTGTAGGGTATTTAGCAGCATTCCTGGCCTCTACCTACCAGATGCCAGGAGCACTCCCTCCCACAGTGTGACAAACAAAAATGTCTCCAAGAAAAGCTGAATGTTCCCTAGGAGACAAAGTCACCCTCAGCACAGGGCTCTAAGCTTGGTTAATTGCATAATGGTTTTTACTTCGATGGATGCCTAGTTGGGCAATCCTTTGTTCTGTGGGACTGTCCCGTGCCTCAGGGGCACGTATTCCACCCAAGAAATGACATTTATCCTCCCTCCTCAATTATTGTAACAACCAACCCCACCCACAGAAATCCAAAATTTGTGTCCCCCTGGGGAGATGGTTACCACTCCTAGGATGAACCACTGATTACAGCAACCATATGCAGGTGTGGTGTGGGGGCCTCTGGCCTCAAAGAGCAGGGTCCAGCTTTCAGTTTCCCATCTGGGCAAGAACAGCCAGGATTGGTTCTTGGTATACACACAAGTTCCCCTGAAGATTGTCAGAGGTGTTTCAGTTATTTACTGTGGAATACTAAATGAAAGCTCAGTGGTTTAAATAGCCATTTATTAACTGTGCTCAGCAGGGTGGTTCTTCTGCTCCACATGGCCTCTTCTAGGGCTGGAAACACCAAGATGGCATCTTCACTCCTGTGTCTGGCTCCTCAGTTGTGTGGCTGGACCAGCTGGGGCTACCTGGGCATCTATCTCTCTCTCCACGTGGCCAGCATGGACCACAGCATCATGGTCTCAAAGTAGCTGAACCTATACACAGTGGCTGCTTCTAAGTGGGAGAAGGAAACTGTCAGTCCTCTAAAGGCTCGTCCTGGGGCTGGTGCACAGTCATTTCTGCTGAGTTCTGTTGGCCAAAGCAAGTCGAAAGGCCATATCCAATTCAACTGGAGGGGTAATTGCTGTGAGGGGCAGCATGCCCTCTCAGGGAAGGGGAACTGATGGTGGCCATCTTTGGAGATAACCACAGGGACCCTGGACTTTTACCACTGTGGGCATGTGGACGCCCAAGTTCTGCCATTGGCTAGGCTGGTGCATGTATGTGATATATGCTAGAAACATTTCCATTAACAAGCATGTTTTTGAAAAAGGTGCTGCTAACCATCAACTTTCATCGAGCATTTCCTCTGTGCCGCACCCTGTTTAAATTGCTTTATATGTTTTCTTTTTTCCATTTCCTTGGACATGTATACCACTACTATCCTCATTTTATAGGTGAAGAAACTGAGACACAAGATTACTCGCTCCACTAATCCCTCTTCCAGGCATTGATTCCAAGGAACAATTAAGACAGTTATCAGATGTTCATTGCAACATTATTTACAACAGGAGACTGGTGAAATAAATGATGATAGATCTACAATGGTAGAAAAATACCGATATGCAATGACCTTCTCAATACAATAAGTTAAAAATTAGTTATAAAGCAATGCATATAATATCCTCCCATTTTGGACAAAAATATATACAAGGTTCTAAAAGCGGTTTTCTCTAGGATGGGATTATGTGTAGGAGTATTTTATCATTCTGTTAATTTGTGGTTTCTTCTTCTCTGTCTACAATGAATATATATTGCACTTGAAGGAAGAGAAAAACAAGGGAAGTTGTCACTTTAAATTCTTTTTTTAAAAAGTTTTCTATTTAAATGAGAGAGCTTCAGGTAACTAGAAGAGATAACGAATCAGATGGACTGTCTATTTGGACAGATGGACCCTACCCTTGGCCTCATTGATGAAATGCAAGTACTCTTAGCTGAGCAAACGCTCATGTGGCTAAGCAAAGTCCGGCTGGCCACTGAGGTGGGGGTTCTCCATGATGTCCGGCTGCTATGCTGTTTTGACAAGGGACCACAGCTGTGCCCATCTGGCCAGTTTCACATGCTGGGTGCTGGACTGCAGCTCCGGGAAGTGTGGATGGTCTGCAGGGATCTGTGTATGCTGGAGGGTGGGCAGTGTCTTCCCTGGCCTTTGCAACAACTGTGTTTCTTAACCTACTGTTCCATGCTCCACCACAGCCCACACCAAACAGCAGCCTCTTTGGAGCCTGTTCCGTCAGGGAACTTCCCAACTTCTTTTTTTTTTTTTTAATTTTTTATTTGCTTCCACCTATTTATTCATTTATTTGAGTCAGAGTCTCTCTCTGTTGCCCAGGCTGGTGCGATCTTGGCTCACTGAAGCCTCCACCTTCTGGGTTCAAGCGATTCTCCCACCTCAGCTTCCTTCCTGACTAGCTGGAACTAAAGGCGCATGCCACCATGCCCAGCTAATTTTGACATTTTTAGTAGAGACTGGGTTTCACCATGTTGGCCAGGCTGGTCTCAAACTCCTGACCTCAGGTGATCTGCCTGCCTCGGCCTCCCAAAGTGCTGGGATTACAGGCAGGAGCCACCATGCCTGGCCCACCTTTATAATATCTTACTTTCCTAAGTTTCTATCTTGACTTCTTTCTCTCTCTCCATCTTGCTTTATCTCAGAGGTAGGCAGATGTCTCAGGGAGCCCCTCAAATTCCTGGCCCCTGGTGGACATAGGCTTTCTCTCAGTTCTTCAATCAAACACAAACCTAGCTGTTACTGTGAAGGAATCTTGCAGATGTAATTAAAGTCCCAAGTCAGCTGCCTTAAGGTTAAGAGATATCCTGGTGGGCCTGGCCTCATCAGATGAGTCCTTAAAATCTGGGTCAGAAGGCGTGGCTCAGTGGCTCACACCCAGCACTGTGGGAGGCTGGGCGGAGCAGATCACTTAAGCCCAATAGTTCAAGACCAGCCTGGGCAACATGGCAAAACCCTGTCTCTACTAAAAATACAAAAAATTAGCCAGGCGTGGTGGCAGGTACCTTTAGTCCCAGCTACTTGGGAGGCTGAGGTGAGAGGATTGCTTGAGCACTGGAGGTGAAGTTTGCAGTGAGCTCTGATCACACCACTCCACTCCAGCCTGGGCGACACAGTGAGACCCTGTCTCAAAAAAAAAAAAAAAAAAAAAAAGGGCTAGGCGCAGTGGCTCACGCCTGTAATCCTAGCACGTTGGTTGGGAGGCCGAGGTGAGTGGATCACCTGAGGTCAGGAGTTCGAGACCAGCCTGACCAACATGGTGAAACCCTGTCTGTACTAAAAATACAAAAATTACCTGGGCGTGGCAGCGGCCACCCGTAGTCCCAGCTACTTGGGAGGCTGAAGCGTGTTGGCGAAATTTCACCCAGAGGGAATTTCTCTCACCCTGCAGTACGTCCAAGCTGAGAGGCATGTGCTCAGACAGAGCTGTGTTCCCAGGTGTCTATACTGATATCTTGAATTGTTTGAACCAGGGAGGTGGAGGCTGCAGTGAGCCAAGATCGCGCCATTGCACTCCATCCAGCCTGGGCAACAAGAGCGAAACTCCGTCTCAAAAAAAAAAAAAAAAAAAAAAAAAAAAAAAAAAAAAAAAATCTGGGTCAGGAGATCAGAGACAGGGAAGGCAGAGATTTGGAGCGTGGGGGCTGAGCTGCGTGGGGGGATTCAATGTATGAGAGGCTTTCCAGTTTTGGGTTAAAGGTGGGGGTGGCATGTGGTAAGGTGTGGTGACCTCTGGTTGCTGAGAGTGGTCCCCACCTCTCCCATCCAACAGCCAGCAAGCTGAATGAGTTTGGAGGAGCTCCAGGTGAGACACAGCCCCAGTCAGCACCTGAGCTGCAGCTGCGGGAGACCTTTAGCAGGGACCCAGCAGGTCTGGGCCTTGACTCCTGACCCACAGGAACATGGAGGTAATGAACTTATATCAAGTTGCTAAATGCATGCGGACTTGTTATGCAGCCAGAGAAAATGAATACACTTTCCTTCCTCCCTTCCTTCCTCCCTCCACTCCTTCCTTTCTTTTTTAAAACCTACCATGGATGTCTTCCCCTGTTATTACAGACTCTGCAGAAATAAACCTCGGGATAGATTTCCCCCACGTTCTCTGCAAAATGCGTGTTGGCGAAATTCCACCCAGAGAGGCCTCGCCCTGGAGCACACCCAAGTTGGGAGGCAAGTCCTCAGCCAGAGCTGTGTTCCCAGATATCTATAAAACATATCGTTCTCCCGAAGGGCAGGTTTTGCCACGTTAATTTCCTCTGATGGAAGGGGTAGCTTCCTACTGACAATCAAAGAGAAAATCTCCCAAGGAAAGAAATCTGAGTTGCGACATACCCAGAACGGACCACTCCTGGGTCCCTGGGAGTTTCCATCTTCTTTAAAATTTTTATTTATTTATTTTGAGACAGGGTTCACTCTGTCACCCAGGCTAGAATACAGTGGCTTAATAACGGCTCACCACAGCCTTGATCTCCCAAGCTTAGGTGATCCTCCCACTTCAGCCTCCAACCTGAGTAGCTGGGACTACAGGCGTGTGCCACCACACCTGGCTGATTTTCTTTTCCTTAGTAGAGACAAGGTCTCGTTATGTTGTCCAGGCTGGTCTCAAGTGATCCTCTTGCCTCAGCCTCACAAAGTGCTGGGATTACAGGCGCGAGCCACGTCACCCCGCTGCCTCCATTCTTTTACTTAGAACCAGGTTCCTCGGCATTCTCTTTTCTTTCCCTGCTGTGTGTATCTTACCTCTCTGCTAGTTATAAGCTCTGTGGAGCAGGGCACATATCTTGGGAAGCTTTCTGCCCCCTGGGCCGGGCATGCAGTGACTCACATTTATTGACTGAATTAAGCAAAGCTAGTCAGTGGCCATATGGGATATGGAGGCCACGTCCAAAATGCCACCCGTCTTTACTCCAGGCCTGTTTTCATCCGAGTGCCAGGTAGTAAAGAGGGAAAATTTTGGAGACAAACAAGTGTGATTTGATTCCCAGCCTTGAAACTTACTGGCTGAACGTTCCCGTGCAAACTTCTCCCGGTCTTAAAAGGCCCACCTTTAAAATGGGCTACCAGAAAGTTAACGCATATAAAATCCACTGGTGCACAGTAGGCCTTCAGAGTCTGTTCAATGTCTTCCCTTTCTTTCTGTTCTTTGATCTCATTTCATTTTTCCCCTCAAAAAAAAAAAAAAAAAAAAAAAGCCAACAGGTTTTTGGCCTGTAGAGCAAGACCCTTCTAGAAAGAATTCACATTAGATCCATAATAACAAGCTTTGGCATTAGCCCTGGTCGCTGTGTGAGTGTTTTCAGGCTGCGGAAATTCACTCTGACAATCACTTAGGACCAGATTCTGGCCTGCACAGAGACCAGGCTGCAGCAAGGGGGGGATTTTGAGGAGGTGGCTGAGGGGAGCGAGGTGGAAATGGTTTGAGAATGGGTCCCGGAGGCAGGAATGTCACTTTGCTCAGCAGTCGTCACAAACTCCAGGTGTCTGTCTGAGTGAGCATCCTGTGTTTCTGGGGCACACCAGCCTGGTAAATCGGGGTGAGCTTCTAACCTCCATTGTAGTCCAGACATTGAGCCAAAGCCCGCAGGAGGAGTCCAGGCCGGTGAAAAGGACCTATCAGATGAGCTGGGAGGAGGGGCGACGGGGCCCTGGGAAGGAGACTCGAGCGTGATGCTCCGAAGTTCCCCTGGACTCAGGGAGGTCCTCAGCAAAATGGGGAAACCAGTGATGTGATTTCTGCAGACTAACAGGAACCGAAGAGGCCTGTTGGAGTTTCAGCTTCATGGGATCTCACTCATCTCCCTCCCCAGCACCTGGGCGGGCTGTTGAATGAATGAGTGATGAAGGGAGGGAAGAGACAAACCCTCTCATCTCATTGGTGAGGAACCAGATCCATACGAATAGGGTAACTTGCCTAAGGTCAGGTCTCAGAAACTCCTTCCCACTCAGGCATCAACAACTGAGAACAGGTCTAAATGGGCCCACTCCTGGGGTTTTCCCTTTAAATATTACGTGTGCCCGTGGAAAGGGATTTTGCTCTTTTGCAAATGGAGTTCAAGGTCTTCACAGGTGAGGGAGGGTCTCAGGTCTGTCTGGCACTCTGTTACCCTGCTTTGTAGGTGGCAGCTGACTGTGTGTAAAACACTGACAGCACCCGCAGCCCCTTTGCCAGCCTGATCTGGCTCCAGAGCTACATGGTGGCTGATAGGATGGCTTGGACAAGACGCCATGAAAATTCTTGACTTCATTTTACATCCTGGTGTCAACCGTCTCCCCTGGACTACTGCAATAGTCCAGCCAGGCCACTCTGCTGCTCCATTTTCTCTAATCCATTTACAAATGGGAATGTGCTCATTTGTAAATGGGAATGAGGGCCCTGTTCCCTCTATTTGCCTCTACTTACAAACCTTTCGGTGGCCTAGATTTAGAAGAAAAGGAAAACTGCTCACTGCCCTCTGCTCCAAGCCCACCTATGGCCACTGTCACCCTATTGGTCTTCTCGTCCGTTACAAGCTCCAAGTACTCTCCTATCTCAAGGACATGCTGTGCCCTTTGTCGAGAATATGTTTCCCCCAATCATCTCATTCTCATTCTCATCCTCCAAGTCTTAGTTTAAACACCTTTAGAGAGGTGCTCTTCAGAGAGGCATTCCTGCCCACTCCTCTGAACTAGATCCACCCACCCTGGGCACTCTCACAGGGCTCTATCTGTGTCCTTGATGGTATGTTGCACAGTTTGGTAATTATATGTTATTTTGTCTATTGTCTATTACGTTGCTCCACCGCCAGGCAATAAGCTCCATGAGGAAAGGGACTATGTATATCTTGTCTACCACTGTGCTTTTGATGCCTGGCACATAGGAGGTGGGCATTACATATGTTGAATAAAAAAATGAATGAATGTAGGGATGAGTGCATGACTTAAGTCCCTGGTGGCAGACTTTATGCAGATGATAGCCAAAGAGACTGCCCTTTTTGGTAATACACTTAATAAGAATTGGATTTAAAGTGATCTTGGGGGCCGGGTGCAGTGGCTCACGCCTGTAATCCCAACACTTTGGGAAGCTGAGGAGGGTAGATCACTTGAGGTCAGGAGTTCGAGACCAGCCTGGCCAACATGGTGAAACCCCGTCTCTACTAAAAATACAAAAACTAGACAGGCGTGGTGGCATGCACCTGTAATCCCAGCCACTTCGGAGGCTGAGGCATGAGAATGGCTTGAACCCAGGAGGCAGAGCTTGCAGTGAGCCGAGATTATACCACTGCACTCCAGCCTGGGCGACAGAGCAAGACTCCATCTCAAAAAATAATAATAATAATTTAAAAAGTGATCTTAGGCAGAAACCAGGAGTAAAAATGTGAATAAAAGTAACTGGCTGGCTGTGGTGGCTCACGCCTGTAATCCCAGCACTCTGGGAGGCCAAGTCGAGGCAGATCATGAGGTCAGGAGTTAAAGACAAGCCTGGCCAACATGTTGAAACCCCTTCTCTACTAAAACTACAAAAATTAGCTGAGTGTGGTGGCAGGCGCCTGTAAACCCAGCTACTCGGGAGGCTGAGGGAGGAGAATTGCTTGAACCCAGGAAGCAGAGGTTGCAGTGAGCCGAGATCATGCCACTGCACTCCAGCCTGGGTGACAGAGCAAGATTCCGTCTCCGGGGGTGGAAAAAAGAAGTAACCAAGCCAAAGCAGTCCAGTGTGGAATGAAAATGCAGACTGTGGAGCATGAAACATCTAGATAGGGCGAGGTCCCCAGGCAGCCCCTTGGTCACTTCTGGCTAAGAGCAGTCATGGATGCCTTGGTGAAGACGAAACTAGAAATCCATGTAGCAGCTCCGGTGGCCCCTGTGTGGTATGGAATCTTGCTAGATGGCTCCCTAACAGTATGTAGGACCCTTTTGTAGTACAGGTGTCTGCCATTCTCAGTGAACCATGTTGTCATCTTCACCAAATGATGTTTAAAAAGCCCTCTGGGGACAGCAGGCAGGGAAGGGGACTGGTGACCCTACCTCTCCCTGATCCAGGCTGTGATTGTATGGCCTACTATCATATGCTGCTGGTGGGAATGTGCTGTGTTGCAATTTTTCTGGAAGGAAATTTGGCAAGATATATTAAAAGCCTTAAATACAGGCAAGTCCTTTGACTCGATAACTCCACCTTAAAGAAGCTAAACCCCACTGGGGGGTTATTTATTTTCCTATTATAATCTCATTCCTACTTTGCAGTTGTTACCTGGATTAGTTTACATCATACACATCTGTACTTCCTTTGCTCAAAAGATAGAGAAGTTTCACAATGTTTTTATTTTATTTTATTTATGTTTTTGAGACAGGGTCTCATTCTGTCACCTAGGCTGGAGTGCCGTGGCACAATTATAGCTCACTGTAGCCTCAACCTTCTGGGCTCAAGTGATCCTCCCACCTCGGCATCCTAAGTAGCGGGGACTAAAGATGCATGCGACCAAGCCTGACTAATTTTTGTAATTTTTTTTGTAGAGACAGGGTACAAGGTAATTTGAATTAAAAAAACACACAAAATACAAAACTGAGTGTCTAGTAGGAATCCTCTTGTGCCAAAGAAATATTCAGACACAATTTCTAGAACATTTCATCAAATAATTAATGGGGATTACCTATATCAGATGAGTTTATAAATTAATTTTATCATTACTTTCCAAATTTTCTACCATAAGCATGTGCATTTATAATTATAATAAAACAATAAGCAATTTTTAGTCCCAAGAGAAAAAATTCCTGTTGCTCTGAGGCCACACGTGAGATAAACTACTCCCCCATTACAGAATTCGTCTTAGCAAAAATGTGGCCATTTGCTTTGGCTCTAGCCAGAATTGGCCAAATGTGCCCAAAGGCACATCTAGCTGCAAGGGAGGCTGAGATATAGAAGGTCCAGCTGGGTAGCAAGAGCCCTGCTAATAGGGTGTTCACTGTGAGTGTGTGGACAGATGGGTGCGTTTGTGGTATGTACGTAGGGGTGCATATAAATATTCACTTATTCATTTTATTTTGTTTTGTTTATTTATTTATTTTAAAAAATTGAAACAGGTCTCACTATGTTGCCAGGGCTGGTCTCGAACTCCTGGACTCAAGTGATTCTCCCACCTCGACCTCCCAAAGTGCTAGGATTACAGGATTGAGCCACTGTGCGAAGCTTATGTATTTATTTGAGATAGGGTCTCACTATGCTGCCCAGGCTGGTCTCTAACTACTGGGTTCAAGCGATCCTCCCACCTCAGTCTCAAGAGTAGTTGGGAACACAGGTGTGTGCCACTGTGCCTGGCTCAGTTGTATTATCTATAATGATGGAAGAAAAAAAGGAGAGAATGGATATTGGAGTGTAATTAGCCATTTGAACAAAGTAAGGAAAACAGGCAGCCAATGGGCACAGAACAGCTGTCTTTTCTGAGCCAGTATAAAATGTACTAATTCTTCTACATGGGACAGTCCCCAAAGATTCCAGCACAGCCAGCCCTAAGCCAGCAGGCCTGTCTCCTTTGCTCACAACCACAGCGGGACTCATGGTAGTCAACCCTCAGGAAGCCCTTCCCTGGGGCCATTCAAAATGGGCATTTTGAATTCAGAGATCTTGGCATTTTTCTCACAGCCACAGAGCTTGGAAATTTTCTCTTACTAATTCTTCCCTGACACTGTGTGTACTTGTCTAATGGTTTTCCATTCGACACATGCTTATGAAGCGGCCGTTCTATGTTGGACACACCATCACACGTTATGCCCCTGACTCCCCACAGTCACTCAGGAGCAATGTATTATTGTCCCCATTTTACCTATCAGGAAACAGAGGCCAGGTAGCAAGAGGCAGAGCTGGGACCTGAAGCCAGATTTCTCAGCTACAATGCTGGCGAGCTTTCCAGCACACCACAGCCGCCTTTTGCTTCAAAGCCTGGAAAAGTTGATGAGCCCTGCAACCTTCTGTGAAAGCCCTGCAGAAATGAACTGCCAAGCCTGCTTGACAGAAATAGTTGTGGTCCTCAGCTTCCTGGAACGAAAACACTCTTTCCCGAGTGGGGACCAGCCCATTAGCCCATCCTTTATTTCATGCAAGGCAACTCCCCACCACCCATAAATCATTTTCCAGGCCTTTCCGCTGGGCAACTCTACTTCAGAGATGCAATGTCCCACGCAGGGTGACTGTTTAGCCTTCTGGACTCCATCAGTTGGGCGAAACAAAACCAGAAATGTCATGTGGAGCTGCAAACCTAAAATAGATTACAACTGAGACCCAAACACACAACCCAGAGAGGAGAGGAGGCAAAGACACAGCCTCCAAGTGAAATTTTAAAGTTTCCAGGCCTTGCAAATGAATAAAATCGTGCTACTACCTGCCACGGCCGTCCATGAGGTTTCTTGCTATGGGAGCGGGTTCACAACAATAATTTTTTCTTTTTAATTTTTGATCAAAGTCTGCATGAGGCATAAAATAGGTTTCCAGAAGGTTGAAGCTGAAAGTTTACCTGGCTCTGTTACCGGACTCCATGTTGGTGAGAGAGGGCATCTAAGCTCGACCCTTAGCTGCTCTGAGAAACAATACCCTGGAGAAGGGACGTCAGATTTGATCAAACACAGCATCTCTTGGTCCCAGGAACAGACAGCAAAATAACAGAAAGGAGCAGAAGAGGACAATGATTTGCCATTTATTCGAGGCCTGCTACATGCTGTGCACAGTGCTAGGCACTTCACATATACTGTCGTATTCACTTGTCGGTAGGTAATGATATTTTTGTCTTACACAGAGGAACCTGAGGGTTGGTAAAGTCAGAGGCCGAGCTCACCTCATACAGAAGGGATAGAATGTGAATTTTAAGCTGGTTTGTAATAAAACGTGATATGGTTTTGCTGTGTCCCCACCCACATCTCATCTTGAATTGCAGTTCCCACAATCCCCATGTGTTGTGGAAGGGACCCGGTGAGAGGTAATTGAATCATGGGGGCGGTCACCCCCTGCTGCTGTTCTCGTGATAGTGAGTGAGTTCTCTCAGGAGATCTGATGGTTTTATAAGGGGCTTTCCCCCCTTTTTCTGGCACTTCTCCTTCATACCACTATGCGAATAAGGACGTGTTTGCTTCTCCTTCTGCCATGATTGTAAGTTTCCTGAGGCCTACCCAGCCATGCTGAACTGTGAGTCGATTAAACCTCTTTTGTTTATAAATTACCCAGTCTTGGGTATGTCTTTATTAGCAGCATGAAAATAGACTAATACAAAACACTAGTTCCCATTAGTGAAGGGCTTGCATATGCCAGGCTATGGCCTAAGCCTTCGTAGGGATTAGCTCATGTATTCCCCTCATCAAGACTGTGAGATGGACACGATCATTATGTGCATCCTACAAGTGGAAAACCCAAGGCCTAGCAGAGAGAGATGCAGCATCTTGCCCCAGGTCAAATGGGGTAACTTGCAAGCCAGGGCTTGAACACAGCCAGTCTGCCCCAGACCTCGTACCTTGACCACTACTCTGCCCTCTGTTTGTGTGATGCTGCATTAGGGAGCTGAGGTTCCGTAGAAGCCATATGTCTCTTGAGACCTGAGAGGATCCTTCAGTGACCCTTCCCCTAACATCTGTTATACTAGTCGACTAACTCAGGTATGGATGGGAAAGCAACTGACCCAGGTCTCTAGGCTGTCAGCTGCACCACTAGGATTTGCCCCAGGACCAAATTCTGGGGCTCTTTCTATTACCCTATGCCATCTCCTTATTCCTGAGTTGGCTGCCATTTAATCATCAATAATCAAGAGAAATAGAATGTGAGCCACAAGTGCAAGTCATCTATGTAATTTAAATATTTTTACTTAAAAAGCAAAAATATTTTAAGAGGTCTTGCTTACGTACCTCCACCTGGATGAAGCCATCATGGTCTTACAAGCCAACTCTTGCCCTATCCTCCTGTATCCTCACCACTCTCAGGATCACCTTCTGGGTTCGTATTCATAAGGCGCTGAGAACGATGTCTGGCACAGTGCAAGCAAGCTGTGTTTGTTAAATAAAATTAAATTAAAAATAGAAGCAGCTTTGTGTCTCGGCTCACCCTGAGCTGTAGCTGTGGGCAGGGGGTCCATATGTCCCATGTCACCAGGGGCAGAGCTGGTTTAGGTCCCTCGTCCCAGAGTCATCATCAGCAAAGTCCACGTTATCTCGTGCAGTGTCCAGTTTGGAGGCTAAATCACTGGTCATCCCTTCCCTGGAGTTCCCTCCTGGTTAACTCAGGGGCATCCTTAAATGCTTAGCTTAGAAATCATGTCCTTTAAGAAGACTTTCCTACCAACTGAAATGTCTTTGCCTACAAATAAGGGAAGATCCAACAAAAGGTGATATAAACAACAACAAAAACTTTATTACCACACAGAACCAAAAGTCACAGATGAAGCAATTCTAGGTGAATTGTGCTGGCAGTTTAATGGGCTCTAAGACAGTGTCATCTACTGATGACGAAGACCAGAGGCAGAAAATGGGATAATTTCTGCCTGAAGAGGTTTTCTTTTGTTTCTTTTTTTTTTTTTTTTAATTAGTGAGGAAAATGTTTCCCAGAACCTCCCACCCCCAACCCACGCCAAAGGACTTCCCCTCACTTCTAATTGGCCAGAATTGTGTCACATGCCCCTGGCTTAACCAATGGCTTGTGAAAGAATGGATGCCTATGGATTGGCTTGGACCAATCAGAGTTCGTCTTCCGGAGCAGGGGTGAGGCTCAACCTTCTGGGGAATACAGGGCCACCATGTTTGAAATATTTTGTAAAATATTGTTGCAGGAAGACTACTTAGCTGATGGAAGGGAAGGAGGAAGGAGAGACTATCTGTAGACCAGGCCACCAACAATGTGTACTGTACCTTCCCTGACTTCCCAGACGACTGGGAACAGTCGAGGAACAGGAACAGCCTGTTGCTCTTCCTTGATTATAGGACATCTCACTTTGCAACTTGCCTCTTCCCCTGTCCCCAGGCCATAAGCTGCACAAGATCAGGAAGCATATCTTATCCACCTTACTCACCTTGCATGGGGCCTGACACTTTGTAGGAGCTCAGATATTTAAGTAAATAAATGTCCTCCTGCACAGTGTTTCCATAGAGTATAACTGACTCCCTGTTTTGGATATATGTTATGAGACAGTTCATATTGGGAAAATTGGAGGATGTTTCACATCCAACTTTTAAACTGTGTACTCTCTGACTGCAAGGTCTGCGCTGGGCACATCTCTGTATCTATGGCACCTAGCACAGTGTCTAATCTATAGAATATGTTTATATTCTAAGAAATAATGCACAATAGACAGGTTATCATGCAGTACGGCAATGAAAAAAATGAACTCTGCTGCACACAGTATGGATGAATCTGTCAGACATAAGGTTGAATGAAGCAAGACATAAAAGAGGAATCATGTAAGATTCTATTTATATAAAGTTTTAAAATAGGAAAAGGAATCCTTGGTGATGCAGGTGAGAAGAGTGGTCACGTTTTGGGAGGGCACACAAAGGAGCCTGGTGTGGACTGGGGATGTCCTGTCTCTTGATCCATATGGTGCTACCTGGGTATGCACACAGGAAAAATGTACTACAGTTTACTGTAGTATATCTAGACAACAGAATATTATTCAGCACTAAAAACAAATGAGCTATCAAGCCATGAAAAGACCTGGAGGGACCTTGAATGACTATCACTAAGTGAAAGAAGCCAATCTGAAAAGGCTACATGCTACAGGACTCCAACTGTAATGACACTCTAGAAAAGGCAAAGGCTGGGTGCAGTGGCTCATGGCTGTAATTGCACCACTTTGGGAGGCCACGGTGGGAGAATCACTTGAGCCCAGGAGTTTGAGACCAGCCTAGGCAACAAAGTGAGATCCCATCTCTAAAAAATATCAAAAAATTAGCCAGCCATGGTGACATGCACCTGTGGTCTCAGTTGCATGGGAGACTGAGGTTGGAAGATCCCTTAAGCCCAGGAGGTGGAGGCTGCAGTGGGCTGTGTTCCTGCCACTGCACTCCAGCCTGGGTGACAGAGCAAGACCAGAGTCTCAAAAATATATATTTATTATACATAACATATTTTTATTATATAAAATACATATATGTGTGTGCGTGTGTGTGTGTGTGTGTGTGTGTATGAAAAGACAAAACTATAGAGACAGCAAGAAGATCAGCAACTGCTGAGGGTTGTGGGGAGAGAGAGATGAAGAATCAGAGTACAGAGAATGTTTAGGGCAGTGAAACTCTTCTGAATGATGCTGTAATGTTGGATGCATGTCATTATACATTTGCCCAAAGCCATAGAATGTACAACACTAAGAGTGAGCCCTAATATGAAGTATGGACTTTGGGCCGGGCGCACAGGCTCACGCCTGTAATCCCAGCACTTTGGGAGGCCAAGGCGAGTGGATCACGAGGTCAGGAGATCGAGACCATCCTGGCTAACAGGGTGAAACCCCGTCTCTACTAAAAATAAAAAAAATAGCCAGGCGTGGTGGCAGGCACCTGTAGTCCCAGCTACTCGGGAGGCTGAGGCAGGAGAATGGCGTGAACCTGGGAGGCTGAGCTTGCAGTGAGCCAAGATCGCGCCACTGCACTCCAGCTTGGGTGACAGAGCGAGACTCCATCTCAAAAAAAATAAATAAAAATAAAATAATATAAAGTATGGACTTTGGGTGATGACGATGTGTCAGTGAGATTCATCAATTGTAGCACATGTGCCACTCTGGAGGTGGATGTTGATAATGGGGGATCTTATGCACTTGTGGGGGTAGGGGTACATGAGAACTCTCTATACTTCTTGCTCAATTGTGCTGTGAACCTAAACCTGTTTTTAAAAAAAAATCTTTTTTTTTAAATTACTGAGCTGTATACTTTGTGCTCTATACCATCAAAAAGGAAAACATGTTCTTCTTGGTAATATTAACTAGCACTTGCTAAGGGCTATAGGAAATCAGACCCTGTTCCAGCTCTGCGCTTTCAGTATTTCTAGAATGCAGATGGCACAAGGCCAGGGACTTGCCTGGTTTGACTACAGTACCTAGCAAATTTCTCAAATGAAGAAATGTGCTCCTTTTAATGTCACAAAAGTCCTCATGCTATAGGAACTATTAGTGTCCTCATTTTATAGGAGAGGAAACAAACCTCAGACGGGTAATGGATGAATTCAAGGCCATATAGCTGGTAAGTGTCAGAGCTGAGACTTGTGCCCAGGTTGTCTTGGTAGAAAAGCCGGCATTCTGAACCCCTGTGCTGTATTTCCTCGGATTGCCACTGAGGTTGAACCCCAAAGAGCTCAAAGTGTTCAGACGATGCACAGGTATTAATAAAATTATTCATAGTTTTCACTGTGGTTGCATTTTCTCTAAATTAACTGCTATTGTCCCTAAGATGTGGTTAAAAGTGCTCTGATTGTAGCTGTGATAAAGGACATCCCAAGCCCAAGTTCAACCTGCCAGCCTGTCAATAACTTTGACACCTTCATTCCCTGTCACCTGGTAACTACTAAAATGTGTAATATTCTGAAGCCTTTAATTTTACCTTCTGCAGGAGAAGAAAATTGATGGAGAAAGGTAGGGTGCAATTTGAGACGTGCAAATTACCTTTTGACTCTCATGAATATATATTCTGCATCGGATGCCTGCCTGGGCGAGAATCTCGGTCCCCTGGATGAGCTAGGTTGACGGCCATCAGCCCATAATTGCTGGGCTCGGGGCTGTCTCTCCTGTTGAGGAATGAAACCTTGCTCAAGGTCAGCATTGAGTTGTCAGTCTGAAAGTTTCCAACGTCAAGGGAGCTGCACCAGGAACAAAACAGTCTTCGGAGAGAGCAGCTTACTTCAAATGGAAAAGGTGTGTGTGTGCTGTCTGCATGAGTAGTGTGTGTTGTGCGGTGATGCCTGAGGGTTAGGTAAGTGGAAAAGCACAACAGTCATCTAATGGGACATCTTCCCAAAGCGATGGTGCCTGAAGCCAGACTGGAGGGGAGCAGGGAGTGAGGGGTGGGTAGCAACAGGAGACAGCCTGTATGTACAGCTCTTCTGAGAAGTTTGCCTAGGACAGGGAGGAGAAGGAACAGCCAGCAGCACGAGAAAACCACTGACAATTCTTTTGGAAAAATTTTTATTGTGATAAAATACACATAACATAAAACTCATCATTTTAATGGGTATAATTCAATGGCATGAAATATATTCACATTGTTGTGCAAGCACCATCACTATCTAGGTCCAAAACATTGTCATCATCCCTGAAAAGGAGACCCCTACATCTGTTAAGCAGTCACTCCTCGTTCCTCCCTTCCCTTATCCCCTGGCAACCACCAATTTGTGGTTTGTCTTTATGGATTGATGTATTTTTGGACACTTCATATAAAACAAATCATACAGTATGTGGCTCTTTCTGTGTGGCTTCTTTCACTTAGCATAATATTTTCAACATTCACTCCTGTTGTAGTGTGCATCAATACCTCATTCCTTATTCCTTTTATGGCTGAACCATATGTCATCATATGTGTGGATATGCCACATTTTCTTTACCCATTCAATTGTTGTTCAACATTTGGGTTGTGTCTACCTTTTAGCCATTGTAAATAGTGCTGCCATGAATATTAACATACAGGATTTTTTTTCTGAACACCTGTTGTCAATTCTTCTGGGTCTATACCTAGGAGTGGAATTGCTATGTCATATGGTAACTCTATGATTAACTCACTGGGGGATCACCCAACTGTTTTCCACAGTGGCTGCACCATTTTACATTCCTGGCAGCAATGTATGAGGTTTCCAATTTTTTGTCAGTAAAATGAGGATAATACTATTTATATCTTAGGGAATATCTTAGTCTTTCTAGTGCTTCCATAACAGAATAACTGAGACTGGGTAATTTATAAAGAACAAATATTTATTTCTTATAGCTCTAGAGGCTGGGAAGTCCAAGGTCAAGAGGCTGCATCTGAAGAGTACCTTCTTGCTGTGTCAGCCCATGGTGGAAAGTGGAAGGGCAAGAGAAAGAGACACAAAGGAGGCCAAACTCATCCTTTTATCAGGAACGTACTCCTGTGATGTGACATTAATCCTCTTAATCATCGCTTAAAGTAATCACCTTTCAACACTCTTGCATTGGAGGTTAAGTTTCCAACACATGGACTTTAGGGGACATATTCAAACCATAGCAGGGAGTTATAGTGAGATGCAGATAAATGACCAAGTGAAGACATAGCACAGGGCCTAACACTTTTAGCAGATGCTCTATAAACAGGCCTTCCTTTCCTTGGGTCATTGGAGAAACAGAGACATCATATAACAAGAACGGGTGTCTCTTTTTGATCCAGCACTGCCTGTGGGAATATTTGCTGACTGGGGAGGTGGCCTCAGCTGTGAGCCAGGGACATGCCATTGACAGGCTCCCTTCCACTGCCCTGGGTCCTCCCTTACCCAATGGCCTCCTGTGGCATCCCTCAGTCTCCCCAGTAATTCTGGTGCTCAGCAAGCGTTAGGGGTCACTGACTACCTTAGTCTCCTAGGGCTGCCATAACAAAATACCACACACTGGGTGGCTTGAAACAACAGAAATTTATTTTCTAACAGTTCTGATGGCTGGAAGTCTGATATCAAGGTGTTGCCAGGGCCATGCTCTCTCTAAAGGCCCTAGGGAACTCCTTCCTCGCCACTCCTAGCTCCTGGTAGTTCTAGACAAGCTCAGGTAGCCTTCCCTAGCATCCTCTCACTTATAGATGTATCACTCCCATCTCTGCCTTTGTCATCCCATGGTCTTCTCCCCTGTGTGTGCTCCCAAATTTCCCTTATTTTATAAGAACAATTGGATTAGGGTCCACCTTAATCCAATATGATTTCATCTTACCTTGACTTTATCTGCAAAGGCCCACTATATTTCTAAATAAGGTCACATTCACAGGCCCGGGGATTAGGACTTCGACATATCTTTTGGGGGGATGCCATTCAGCCCATAACACTGGCTTGTGATTAAACTCAGGCATGGAATCGGATTTTGTGGAGCAGAGAGATTGGACAGTTGGAAAGTCCTCTTTAAGGAAAAGAATACAAAATTTATGAATGCAAATTTAGGTACAAAGCCTAGGAAGGAGCCAAGCAAGTGAGGCTTTCTATGAAGTTTGTTTCATTAACTTCATAGAAAATCTACCTCTGGATAAACCTCATTTATCCCTATTCGATTTCTAAATTTATTACATGGAGCTGAAGGAATGAAACAATTAAAAATGGCAAACTGAAAACACAAATTTTATACACAGACCTAATATCTGCATTCACATTGCAACACATGAAAATTGTGGAGTTGTGGGTGGCTATTTCTTTTCTTTTTGCTTATCTGAATTTGCTAGTCTTCTACGATGAACATTTATTACCTTTATAAAAACCATAACCATCGTCTCATTGCTGGCTTGAGGGTGTGTCTATCAGGCCTGAGATGTGTCTGGGACGCTCACTGAGAGCTGCACGGCTGGTGGTTGTCATAGATATCTTTCCTGGGGAAATGCTATTTCCTCAAGGGCTCCCGGAGCCTACACAACTGCCCCTTTGGCTTCCTGGGTCCTCCCCGCCCCCAGAAGGCTGCCTGGCTCAGATTGGTAAGGTACCCAGAGAACCACTGGCTAGTCTGTGCACAGGAGAGGCCCCATGATGGAGAATGAGGTGCCGTGGCCACTGATCCGTTTCCCTGATTTACATCAATTTACATTCAGCTCTCCAACAATCTACATGAAAATCAGGCCGCCTCCATCTATTCCCCTGAAATCAGATGAGGCTGCTGGGCCTGTGGAATGATATACTGAGATGCCCCCTCACTTCCCAAACCCTGGGCAGATTAATTTGTCAACCAAAACAGGGGCTGGTATTATAATCATGGCTGCCTAGCACTCTGTTACTTTCCCCAAATTGGATAGATAAATGGATATTTGTGATTTATTAATCTGAGTGTTTTGTCTAGCTTCGTTTTCCATTTCCTTTCCATTTTCTTCCCTTCTACAAGGAGTTGGTGCATTTTTTTCATGTAATATTATTGATGCCATTCTTTCCTTCATTCCTTTAACAATAATTTACGGAGGCCTCCTATGTACCGGGCAACTATTATTGGTCCCTGGACAAAAAAAAAAAAAAAAAAAAAAATGACTCCTTTGTCCCTTGTTCACACTTGGATTTGATGATCGTCCTCTTGACTTGTATTTTAAAATAAGTTTCAGGCCGGGCATAGTGGCTCTCTCCTGTATAGTCCCAGCACGCTGGGAGGCCGAGGCAAGAGAATCACTTGAACCCAGGAGTTTGAGACCAGCTTGGACAATACAGGGAGACCTCATCTCTACACAACAAAACAAAACAAAGCAAAACAAAAAACAATAAATAAAAATAAGTTTCAATGTAGGTACAACCTACAGACAGCCAAGTACATAAACCGCAAGTGCACAACTTGACAAATATGAACATACTTAATATCTCCACCATGATCAAGATGTAGAACATTTTTAGTACCCCCAGAGGCTCCCTCAGGTCCCTACCCAGTCAATATCCTGCATCCCACCCAAGATAACCACTGCTCTGAGTTCTTTCACCATCAGCAAGTTCTGCCCAGGCTTAACTTCCTATAAATGGAACTATGTGGTATGTAGACACAGAAGGGTAAATACTGCCAAATTCCATTTACAGGAAGTCCAAATACTGGCAGAACTTTTTCTGGTCATCATTATATGTGTGAGATGCTTCCACATTACTGCATGTATCAATAGCTTGTTCTTTGTCATTATTGTCTAGTATTACTATTTAGTTCTATGTATACCGCTATTTATCCATAAATAAATGGATACTTGGGCTGTTTCTAGTACAGGATGATTACGAATAAAGCTCCTATAAACATTCTTCTGCATGTCTTTGGGGCATGTGTGCGTTTTCTCTGGGGTCTATACCCAGGCGTGGAATTGTGGGTCAAAGGGTCAGCCTGTGTTCATGTTAGTAGACGCTGCGCATCCTTGTCTCTTAAATTCGGCCTCTTTGGTTCATACTTCCCAAGCCCCATCTCTGGAACCTGCTTCCACGAAAGGGACTGGACAAAGTAACCACCCACGTTCATAGCCTCGCTTGCCAGGAATTCTTCCTCAGGCATCACCCAGCGTGGCTTCTTATCTAGAGAATCGGCTGAATCCAGTCCACATGTTTTTCCAGCACTCACAGATACTGCCTCATTGTGTCCCCCTGCCCTGAGGATGCCAACACTAGCCCACTGGTGGGCTGGTGCCCCACCTCAGAGGTGTGGGGCCGAGACCACTGGACTTCCCTGTAAGCTTCTCAGTTGTAATAATCTCAGACTCTTTCCTTTGTTCTCCCAGCCCTGGAGGTGGTAGCTGCTTCCTGCCATTGCCACCTGCATTATGCCTTAGTGTTCTCGTTTCACCCTTGCAGTTACCCAGCTAACGACTTGATGCCTCGTTAACCATTCTGTGTGTCAAATTCTCTCTGTTCAGCCGGGCACGGTGGCTCATGCCTGTAATCCCGGCAGTTTGGGAGGATGAGGAGGGCAGATTACTTGAGGTCAGGAGTTCAAGACCAGCCTGGACAACGTGGTGAAACCCTGTTTCTACTAAAAATACAAAAATTAGCCTGGCATGGTAGAGAGTTACCTGTAATCCCAGCTACTTGGGAGGCTGAGGTAGGAGTATTGCTTGAACCCAGGAGGTGGAGGTTGCAGTGAGTGGAGATCATGCCACTGCACTCCAGCTTGGGTGACACAGAGAGACTCCACTTCAAAAAAAAAAACTTTTTTCTGTCTTCAACTACCACGGTTTCTGTCTCCTGGCTGGACCTGACTGCTAGCCCCACACCAGGCCTTCTGCCCTCCATTCCCACCGTGGTGGGTGCAGAACATCACAGAGCCTCAGCTTTTTGATGTGTTAAGTAGAAAGAATGATAACAAAACACCATTAGCACTGAAGCACCTTTTGGGTCCAGCCCCTCTTCTAGAAGCTTCCTGCACCCTCCAGGGTGGCTGGGTTCCCCTGAATTGTGAGCACATGGTTCCCTAGACCTTACCCTTTCATTCATTCAGTATGCATTTGTTGAGTGCTGCCATGGACCGATTTGCATCCCTCTCGCAATCATATGTTGAAGTCCTAACCACTGTGTAACTGTAATTTTTAGGGAGTAATTAAGGTTAAATAAGGTCATGAAGGTGGAGTCCTGATTCAATAGGACTAATGTTCTTTTTTTTTTTTTTTTTTTTTCTAGAAATAGGATCTCACTATATATGTTGCCCAGGCTGGTCTCAAACTTCTGGGCTCAAGCGAGCCTCCCCCCTCAACCTCCCAAAGTGCTGGGATGATAGGTGTGAGCCACTATGTCAGGCCAAATAGGACTAGTGTTCATAAAGGAAGAGACACCAGAGAGCTCTCTTTCTCTGTGTCTGTCTGAACCCTTGCACTGAAGAAAGGCCATGTGAGGGCACAGCAAGAAGGCGGCTGTCTGCAAGCCAGGAAAGGAGCCCTCGTCAGAAACTGAACCCTGCTGGAACCTTGATCTGGGACTTCCAGCCTCCAGAATGGTGAGAAGCTCATCTCTGTTGTTTAAGCCACCCAGTCTGTGGTATTTTGTTATGGCAGCCTGAGCTGACTGAGACAAGCACCTACTGTGTGCCAGACAGATCTTCATGCTGAGGATAGAACAGTCATCAAAATAAGCGAAAGGCTCTGCCCTCGGGTTGCTTCCATTCTCTAGTGAGGAGAAAGAAAATGTTTAAAAAGTGCTGGTAAAGATGCGTTACATCACAGGGTACTAAGTTCAGGCAGGGAAAAGAGCACAGAGTTCAGGAGTAGGGAGTGGCAGGGTATAGCATTGAGGTGCTCGGGAAAACTGACAGCTTAGTGGAGACTGTAACGAGAGGTGAAGGAGCCAGCAATATGCAGGTATATGGGGGAGAGTGTGCTGCAGAGGAAACGGCATGTGCAAAGGCCCTGTGTGAGAAAACGCATGATGAGGTGTGGCCTGATGAGCAGGGAGCAGCTGCTAAAATGAAGTTAGAGAGGGTTTGGCTGGGAGAGGGGCAAGGAGAGCAGAGAGCCTGGGGGCTACTCAGAGGACCTGGGCATTTATTCTGAATAAAATAGAAGGCTTGTATCAGTCAGGGCTCTCCAGAGAAACAGAGCCAACAGGGTGTGTGTGTGTGTGTGTGTGTGTGTGTGATGAGATTTATTTCAAGAAATTGGCCCACGTGACTGTGGAGGCTAGCACATCCAAAACTCACAGGACAGGCCTGAAGTCTGGGAACTCAGGCAGGAGTTGAGGCTGCAGTCTTGAGGCAGAATTTCTTCTTTTTTCAGTTTTTGCTCCTAGGCCTTCCATGGATTGGATAAGGCCTACCCACATTATCAAGAGTAATAGCCTTGCTGGGCGCGGCAGCTCACGCCCGTAAACCCAGCACTTTGGGAGGGCCAGGTGGGTAGATCACATGAGGCCAGGAGTTCGAGACTAGCCTACCAACATGGTGAAACCCCGTCTCTACTAAAAATACAAAATTTAGCCAGGTGTGGTGGTGGGCACCTGTAATCCCAGCTACTTGGGAGGCTAAGGCAGGAACATTGCTTGAACCCAGGAGGCAGAGGTTGCTGTGAGCCAAGATCACTCCACTGCACTCCAGCCTGGGTGACAGAGCAAGACCCTGTCTGAAAAAAAAAAAAGAGGCCAGGAGCAGTGGCTCACTCCTGTAATCCTAGCACTTTGGGAGACCGAGGCAGGCAGATCACCTGAGGTCGAGAGTTCGAGACCAGCTTGACCAACATGGAGAAACCCCACCTCTACCAAAAATACAAAATTAGCTGGGCATGGTGGTGCATGCCTGTAATCCCAGCTACTAGGGAGGCTGAGGCAGGAGAATAGCTTGAATGTGGGAGGCAAAGGTTGCTGTGAGCCAAGATCATGCCATTGCACTCCGGCTTGGACAACAAGAGCAAAACTCTATCTCAAAAAAAAAAGAAAAATAGTAATAGCCTTTACTTAAAGGCAACAGATTACAGGTGTTAACCACATCTGCAAAATACCTCCACAGCAAGGCCTAGAGCCATGTTTGATTGAATAACTGGGTGGGTACTAGACCCCAGCCAAGTTGACACAGAAAACTCACCATCACCAAGCTCCTGGAAGGTTTTATGCAGATGGCATCCTCTCTGTTCACGTACCTGGCGGAGTTTCTGACTTTTAAGTGACATGACCTGGCTTACTTTGAAAGGATTCCTCTGGCTTTCTCGTGGAGAACAGACTGGAAGGGCACAGCTGGCTGCCGCCAGGGAGATGAGTCAGGAGGCCTCTATGGAGACCAGGTGAGGCTGCATGGGCTGGGGGCCTGGAGCTGGGAGGGGACAGTGGCTCAGAGGCTGCAAACACACCTGCATGGGGCTGTACTGTGAAAGTAGAGTGGCAGATGCTGTTTGTTTCCGTCCTCCCAGAAACCAATCCAGTGTGCATTGTGCCTGGCACACAGCAGGTACACAATCAATGCTTGCTGACAAGAAATGTATGAAAAAACAAGTAGCTGAGAGTATTCCGCAAACTGTAAAACACTGTCCATATGTTCTTTTGTCACCCACAGACCTCCTCTGCCCCACTGCCTTCCCTTGAACTGAAGCGCCATCTGAAGAGACTAGTGCGGCCCAAATCCATTTCCATTGTGGAACAGAGCTTCCACAACCCAGGTGCAACAGTTCTCTCTGGCTTCCCTTGACCCTCCCTCAAGTGCAGTAAAGCAAAGGTTACCCTCTTGTTTTTTTTGTTTTGTTTTGTTTTGTCTTTTGTTTTTTGTTTTTTGAGACTGAATTTCGCTCTTGTTGCCCAGGCTGGCGTGCAATGGCGCGATCTCGACTCACTGCAACCTCTGCTTCCTGGTTCAAGCGATTCTCCTGCCTCAGCATTCTGAGCAGCTGGGATTACAGGCAGGCGCCACCATGCCCAGCAAATTTTTTGTATTTTTAGTAGACACGGGGTTTCGCCATGTTGGCCAGGCTGGTCTCGAACTCCTGACCTCAGGTGATCCACCCGCCTTGGCCTCCCAAAGTGCTGAGATTATAGGCCTGAGCCACTGCACCCGGCCCCTAGGTTACCCTCTTAAGGGACAGTCCAGCTGCATAGGCCCATGGATTTGGCAGTAGATTCTCTACTGTTTCCCACATTCCTATTTCCCTCTGATCCAGAGAACTCATGAGAATGTCACATTGCATTTGCAGTCTTTCCAGAATCTGAGGGCTGGGAGGAATCCATCCATCTTATCTCCTTGGGGGTTAATGAAAGCACGAGGAAGAACAATGAAGTCTGGCAGAGTCCCTCACCCCCAAATCCCACCATCAACCCACCGAGAGGGCTACTAACCCTTGACATTCATGGCTAAGCAGGTTCTTCTTTAAAGGCATCTCACATTTAAAACAAAAAAAGTGTCTCAGAAAAAAAAGAAAGAGAGAAGAGCCCACTGTGTTTACATGGAAAGTGGTTCCACATTCCTGCCCTGTGGAACGCAGACTGTCCTGGAACCGGCAGCTACCTGGCCCCGTTCCCTACCGTATTATAGTGCAAGGGAGCCAAATTTCCCTCTGATGTCTATAAATAAAGTGCTTCGTCCCAAAGCAATTAGGTGGAAGCATTTTTCCAACCAGTGTGCATACTAGTTTCATTTCTCCAACAAAAGGCACAGCACATCAGACATGTTAGTTTAAGTCCACTGCGATGTGTAATAATAATTTTTTCACAGCACCTACTTCCTTTCTTTCCAATCCTCCCCTCCTCCCTGCCTCAGTCTAGGTTTTACGTAGAAATTTTCCCCAGGAACAACGTTCCAAAATTCTTTCAATTCAAGAAATTTAGAAGGGTATGGAATGTAATTGTTTCTGCTGCATGTAGAGAACTCCATTTCTGATCTCCTGAGATGGCTGGTGAATTCTTCCTGTTCTGATAATAAGGGCTATGCAATAGATCATATTCCCCTTTTCACCTGGCCTGCCAGGTAGCTCAGCACCAGCAATTGCAGATGCCTTATAGTTACTGCCTATAAGTCTTTTATTTACCTAACTCCTGATTTCCCCCTTTGATTACTCTTAATGAAATTGAAAGAGGCAGGATGCAAAGGTAAGTTTTAGAATAGTTTTTTATTTTTAGTGCCTGCTGCTTTCAGAATGGAAGCTCAGGCTGGATGAGGCACAGGACATATGAAATGACAGGAAAAAAACAGGATGGAGAGAAGGACAGGAGGGAAATGAGCCTTAATGGGTACAGACTATGTGTCCTGAATTATGTAAGCACTTTATATAAACCTTTTTAAAAATTTAATCTGCACAGCAGATTCTCTAAGATAGAATAGCTGAGTCAAACTTGGACCCAAGCCTCTCAGAGTGCAGATCTAGTGTGTGCTCCATGCTATCATGCCACTCTTCAAACAGCTAATGGGGGACAGGCTGGCCGGTGGCACAATGTGCCTATGAAAAGCGCAATTCCATGTACTAAGGGGCAGAGAGGATGTTTGCCTGTGTCAACAAGGAGGTCCAAAGAGAGTGGACTTCAAGTGAAGAGGTTAAATACAGCAAGCCCAAGGCATCCATTCATCCATCCATTGCGTCTGTCCATCTGTTCATCTGTCTGTTCATCCATCCATCCATCCATCCATCCATCCATCCATCCATCCACCGTTCCATCCAACCTTCCGTCTGTCCATCCATCTTTCTTTTTAAAAAAAAAAAATAGAGACAAAGTCTCACTATGTTGCCCAGACTGGTTTTGAATTACTAGACTCAAGCAATCCTCCTGCTTCAGCTTCCCAAAATGCTGGGATTATAGGTGTGAGCCACTGCACCTGGCCCTCCATCCATCTTTCCATCTGTTTGTTCATCTATCTGTCCATCTGTCTAGCCATCCATCCATCTGTCCCTCCTTCCTTTCGTCCCTCCCTCCACCCATCCATTCATCCATACAGCCATCTCTTCATCCAATAGTTTCTAACTCTACTACATAACAAGTTCTTGAAAGAATGACTTTTGGAAAGTGGCAGAAAGCTGGGGTGCGAATGGAAAGAAAGCCAAGAAACCAGTCAGGGAGCTTCTCACAGGGAATTCTAGACCTGGGATGACGATTCTGAATTGTCCCAAATTGAGGCAAGGTCTTTACATCCCCACATCAACCAGTCATTGGATGCAGATACCCTGGGAAGTGAGGATGACGTTGCATGAGGTGGCTCTCTTCAGCTGAGGACAATTGGCAGAGAAGGACTCAGCTGACAGCCATTGGCAGCCAATGCTCCCCGTGAATGGGGAATGAGGGTTGCCATTCTGAAGAATGGGCATCTGGTGTCCCAGCACAGGCCCCACCACACCCTGCTTTGTGGTTCTCCATTTGATTATTTGTTCATTGTCTGTCCCCTCTGCCCTGAATGCAAACTCTACAAGGACAGAGACTTCTGCTTGATTAACTGCTGTTTCCACAGAGCCTAGAACAGTGCCTGATGCCGAGTAAGTACACAATAAGAATTTATGAACAAAACTGAGGATGGATAGTTTGTTAGTCTGCTTGGGCTGCCATAACAAAACAATGTGCTCAGTGGCAAGCTGACAGTAGATGGCACAGTCTAGATTCCAAGGATCCTGAAGGCTGGTCATTTGGCTCTAAGGCCTCCCTCTTATTCACTAAATCGCATTCTTCAGGATAGGTCCAGGGAAAGTATATTTCAGAACCCGAGTGTCTACTGGGAGTTTAGGGAGGACTGGGAGCCAGAGAGGAAACTTCAGACCCAGCTGCTCTTCCCACTTGGGAGAGCATGGGAGGTTCTGCAGAGTACACACATGGGGCTCAGCTCCTGGCTGGAACGGGCCGATGTCCCATCGCATGGCTTCCATTTCACCAAGTCCACATCTCCATCTCCATCCCAGGCCTCTCCACAAGCTTCAGACCTTCATTCCCTCCCTGGTTGTCTCACGGGGATCTCAGAACTCCCACAGCCAAAAAGTAGCTTCATGATAGCTTCATGGAAGCCGCTTTTTGTCATGGAGAGAGATAAAACCTCATCCCTCAAGCTTGCTTATCAAACTTCCCCTCCACTCATCTTCCCCATCTAGCTAAGTAACACCACCATCCGTACAGATGCTTGAACCACAAACTAGGGGACACCCTCAATTCCTCTCTTTCCCTTATCCCCTATATTGGCAATATCTAAAAACTCTGCCTCCCAAATAATCCCAGATCAGCCCACTGCACTCCATTTCCACAGTCAGCCTGATGACTGGTTTCTCTGCTTCCTTTCCATCCATATCCCTCCTCCTCCCTCCCCTGCCTTCCAAAAGTCACCTTGTCAGGAACTGTGAAGGGGCTGAGATTTTACCCTACTTGCAACTTACCAAATTAGCATGCCAGTTTCATGGATGCTGACAGAAGACATGAGATTCCTGGGTCAGAGACAAAAGACGTTGTTACTCACAGTGAATGCAATAGGCAGAGTGATAGCACGTTCCCCTCAGTTTCCTTAGCCCCAGTTGTCACAGGGGCAACTTGAACAGAGACAGGCCTGCATGTGCTGGGGGGTTCTCTTACAGGAAAGGGGCTCTGAGCTTGGGAACCCACCATTTTATAGCAAGCAGGAAATAAGCCTGCTCTTTGCCATGGAGGAAGATAGAACCTTACCCCTCAAGCTTGCTGGCTGCAAACAGAACCTTGAGAAATGGCCTGCATAATAAGTGAATGATCAGAGCTGGGCATTTGTGGCATACCCAGTAAGGTGAGTGCCTACTGATCTCAAACAAAATTCAAGCTACTTAACATGGCTCTCAAGACCCAGAGTGACCTGGCTCCTGCCTGCCCTCTGACCTCCCCTCCTAACCCCACTCCCCTCATCCACTCTGCTCCAGGTTCATAGGCCTCGTCCAGGGCTCCTCCTTCAGGCCTTTGCACTTGCTCCCCACTCATCCTTCCACTTGGGTTGCTCTGTCTCACCATTTCAATGTCCCCACCCTAAAGAAGGCTTTCCCAGCCATTCTAGCTGGCGTTGCCTCCCCTCCTCATTGTATATCATGTAAGTCCTGCTTTTTCCTAATGTTGTCACACTCGGAAGTGATCTTTCCTTGTAATCATGTTTTCTCCCACTTGTGTATCAGCCTCAGGAGGGCAAGGACCTCATCTGTCTTGCTCCCTGCTGTACCCTAGTCTAGAACAGAGTCTAGGTGCAAAATAAATATTTGGGGAATATATAAACGCAAGGCAGGGAGCATCCCCAGCTCAGAGCACTGAGGCTCTGACAGTGTCCCTAGCGGTGGGGAATGCCAGCCAAGGAGCTTCTCAGTGCTTTAGAAACATAAAACCTGGCATGACTCAGCTTAATACCAGGGTGCAAGTGCTGTGTGACTCAATGTCGGGCTTCAAACAAGAGGCTTCTCTTTGTAGTGGCCTCTGAGAACATCGACAGGGACACCACGGCATGATTGTAGGGGAAGCCTGTGGCTGAGTGATGAAAAGTCTTCAAATATATTTATATAGATCTATCTATATATAAAGATTTGCTGTTTAAAAAAACACAACAACCAATATGCTCCTAATCACTGATTTGTCCCTTTCACGGAGCGGTGAAGAGCTTGAGCACTTGAGCTCTGGACTCAGACCAACCTGGATTAAAGTCCTGGGCTCTGCCTGGCCCCTGCCTCTGCCCCCATGAGTCCAAGTAGTGGGAGGAATGCTTTTAATTAGCAGCACTGTCTGGAAGGTGAGGAAGAGGATGAGGGAAGCTAATCAGGGAGGTTCCAGATACAGAGTTTACAAGGACCAGGGATCCCTCCAATGGTGTTGCATTCAGGGCTTGGCCAAGGACTGGCCAACCAGGCTTCAGGCAATAGTGGCTCAATTCGTTCAGGTGGCACGTTGCCCTTGAGAGGATTCTTAGACCCCTCAGAGTGCCCACAGCTAGATGGGGAGGGCAAAAACTCAAAGACAGGAAGATGAAAAGACTGAGAGGGAAAAGTGTGAGAAGTTGAAGACACTAAGAAGATGCTCTCTTCTCAGGAGCTGATGACAGAGGAACCAAGGGAGAGAAGAGCAAGCCCTTGGGGCAGGGAGAGGTGGCGGCCAGCAGCAGCTGATGCTGGCAGAGATGCCAGGTGGGGATGAGGCTGTTCATTCACTGACTGAACGTGGGCAACTTCCCCAACCTCTCTGAGCTTCTTTAAGAGTTAACTGTTATCAGTAGGAACAGTAACTGCAGGAGGAATAATAGACCCCAAGGACAAAGGATCCCTGCCCTTAGGCTTGGTTCCTAGGAGGCTCTTTGAATTCTGTTGCAGCCCTTTTCAACCACTAGAGGATGTGCAAGAATCAGCTACAAAATGGTGACTGGATTTCCCCTGGGCAGTAGGGAAGGTGGTGGGAATTGCTGCCAGTGGGATTCAAGGTTAGGGAAGTAACACGCATTCCTTAGGCTCTGGCAATAACCAAGGAAAGTACAAGTAGATCTTGTGTTTGTCTATTTGCCAAACATGGCCTGACCCTCTCCTGGGTTCCAGGCTTGTGCTGGGCTCTCAGGATAAAAGATAAATGAGACCCTAGAACCCAACGCAGTGACACTTGCATCTGTAAGTCCCAGCTACTAGGGAGGCTGAGATGGGAGGATCGTTTGAGCCCAGAAGTTCGGGGCTGCAGTGAGCCATGATAGCACTGCTGGACTCCAGCCTGGGTGACAGAGTGAGAACTTGTCTCTAAAAAAACAAAAAAAGATAAGTGAGACCCTGTGACAACATACCGGGAAAAGAGCAAGACGGCCCAGCACTCATGTCCAAGCGCCTAGGGCTACTATGGAGGTGAGAGTGCTCCTCTCTGCTGTCCTCACGGGTCTTGTTCAGGGAAGTGGGCATGGGAGCCTCTTGGGGACACAGTCTCCTTTGGGAACAGACTGCTCTGCAGCCCTTCCCTTTGGGGGTCATCTCTGTATCTACCTAGGTGTCCTCCAACCAAAGAAAGGGATACAGGAAGCCCTGTGAGGTGCCCCGAGGATCATAAGCTATCACTCATCATCATCCAGCTAGCCCCTTTTTGCCATGGAGGCAAATAGGTGGGGTGCGGCTATACCCTGAATCCATATAAACCCATCCTTCCCTCTAAACTCCATGTCTGTCTTGAGTGCCCAACATCAATGTCATCCATTCAGGCGCTGCTATCAAGACAGCATACAATTCCCAGACTGCCCTGGAGGGCAGCCGTGTACCTCTGGGCAGCTGACTTGATTCCTATGGCTTTTGTCAACTGCAAAGAGCTGAGGGACGTCTGGAGTTGGGGAATGAACAGCCACCCCCACACCACCACCATCTTCCTTCTACAGCTTCGATAAGAGTTAACAGGGCTGGCTTCATGGCTGGCACCTCAGGCTGGAAGACTCCAAACCCCTCTGTTTACTATTGGGGAAACTGAGGTCTCACACATAGAAGTGACTGGCCCAAGGTCACACAGCAGAAGTGGGATAAGACCAGAGCTTAGACCTCCCCGTGAGGTCTGATCTCAAAACCTGCTGCTCAAAAGCATGCCGACACTCTGCTGACGCTGCATTTAAAATCCACCCAAGAGGACTGACTTTTAAAAAGCAGACTCTGGCTGGGTGCCGTGGCTCACGCCTGTAATCCCAGCACTTTTGGAGGCTGAGGCAGGTGGATCACCTGAAGTCAGGGGTTCAAGACCAGCCCGACCAACATAGTGAAACCCCGTCTCTTCTAAATACAAAAAATTAGCTGAGCGTGGGGGCACATGCCTGTAATCCCAGCTACTTGGGAGGCTGAGGAAGGAGAATCTCTTGAAACTGGGAGGCAGAAGTTGCAGTGAGCGGAGAATGCACCATTGCACTCCAGCTTGGGCAACAAGAACAAATTCTGTCTCAAAAATAAATAAATAAATAAATCCATACATAAATACATAAATAAACAAACAAACAAACAAATAAATAAATGAAAAGAATAAAATAAAAAGCAGATTCTACTGTGCAAGAAATGTACAAGTCGGCTGGGCGCGGTGGCTCACGCCTGTAATCCCAGCACTTTGGGAGGCCGAGGCAGGCGGATCACGAGGTCAGGAGATCGAGACCATCCTGGCTAACACGGTGAAACCCCGTCTCTACTAAAAATACAAAAAATTAGCCTGGCGTGGTGGCGGGCGCCTGTAGTCCCAGCTACTCAGGAGGCTGAGGCAGGAGAATGGCATGAACCCAGGAGGCGGAGCTTTCAGTGAGCCGAGATAGCGCCACTGCACTCTGGCCTGGGCAAAAGAGCAAGGCTTCGTCTCAAAAAAAAAAAAAAAAAAAAAGAAAAAAAAAAAGAAATTTACAAGTCAAAAGAAAAGAAGGCTGGGCATAGTGGCTCATGCCCATAATCCCAGCACTTTGAGAGGCCGGGGCTGGTGGATCACTTGTATTTGTGATTGGAAGGATTTCTCCCTTGGGTTTCTGTCTCCTCCATATTTATGTTCATGGCTCCTTTGAGGTCATTTGCTATGCAGGCTCTCAGTTTCGAGCTATGCTAGGTGCTGGTGCCCCAAAGCGTTCAGAGTCCAGTGGGGGAGACAGGCACTTGACTAGTCCTGCAATGTTGCTGAGTTCCTTCTCAGTACCGAGCCCTGGACTCATAATACAGACGGAGACAGGCCTGCTCCCTGCCCTTGGTGAGGTTCCATTCCAGCATAGGAAAATGAACAAGTGCAAAACAAACAAGTAAACAAGTGATCATCTCACAATGTTTTTTTGTTGTTGTTTTTTGTTTTCATTTTTTCTTTTTTTCTGAGACAGGGTCTCGCTCTGCCACCCAGGCTGGAGTGTAGTGGTGCAATCTCAGCTCACTGCAACCTCTGCCTCTTGGGCTCAAGCAATTCTCCTACCTCAGCCTCCCAAGTAGCTGAGACTACAGGTGTGCACCACCACACCTGGGTAATTTTTGTATTTTTAGTAGAGATGGGGTTTCTCCATGTTGGCCAGGCTGGTCTCGAACTCCTGGTCTCAAGCAATCGGCCTGTCTTGGCCTCCCAAAGTGCTGAGATTTCAGGCATGAGCCACCATGCCCAGCCTCACCTCATGATGTTCTAAGAGCTTTAGTGGAAGACATAAGAAGAGCATGATACTCAAGCCATGTGCCAGTGCTCCAGCCAATGTCCTGTGCCCCTCTTAGAGGCAGCAGCAGTGAGGTTGGTCACTTGAGAACATGAACTCTGGCCAGACAGGCCTGTATTGGAAGCCTCAGTTTTCCCATCTGTGAAATAGGATAATAATAATAGTTGTTACTTTGTAGAGCCATTAGGAGGAGAAAATGAGGCAATTCGCGGATTTGCTTTGTTCAGTCCTGGCACATAGTAGATGCTCAGTAAATGTCCTTGCTGTTGTTGGTATTATTATTATTTCTTGGCTGACTTAGTTTCCCTGAAGCCACTGGCCTGGACAAGGTCTCTATAAAAAGTTGGCTTGTTGAAAGGACCTAAGAGAAGCTGCTGACTGGCCCCTGGTGTTGGACAGTCCAGCACTGAAATCAACAGCAAACCGAGGTCAGGCACAAACTGAAGTTCGTTTAATTTTCTGACTTCCTGGACTCTTTGAGTTTCCATTTTCTTACCTATAAAACAGGATAATATTGTAACCTGCTTCAGATGTGTTTAGAGGATTAAGCGAGTTAAAACAGTTAGAGGGGACTCGGTGCTCTATTCATTTTTAATATTTTCTAATGGTGGTGGCGATGGTTGCTGGTGACATGTATCTTTCTTAATTGGCTCTGGGCGGGGTATTAGTTTACTAGAGCTGCCATAATAAATTACTACAGGCTGGAAGGCTTAAAGCAACAATTTATTCTCACAGCTCTGGAGGCCAGAAATCCTAAACGAGGGTGTTGTCAGGGCCAGGCTCCCTCTGGAGGCTCTAGGGGAGAATCCTTCCTGGCTTCCTCCAGCTTCTGGTGGCTCCAGGCATTGTTTGTAGCTGCATCACTCTGATCTCACCTCTCTCTTCCCACAGCCCTCTCTTCTCTCTCCTCTGCTTCTGTCTCTTAAAAGGTTACTTGATCATTCGATTTAGGACCCATCTGGATAATCCATGATAATCCCATCTCAAGATTCTTGATTACTTCAAGCCAGGCGCAGTGGCCCACGCCTGTAATCCCAGCACTTTGGGAGGCTCAGATGGGCGGATTACGAAGTCAGGAGTTCGAGACCATCCTGGCCAATATGGTGAAAGCCCGTCTCTACTAAAAATACAAAAAATTAGCCTGGCGTGATGGCAGGCACCTGTAATCCCAGCTACTCAGGAGGCTAAGGTGGAAGAATCGCTTGAACCTGGGAGACAGAGGTTGCAGCGAGCCAAGATTGTGCCACTGCACTCCAGCCTGGGCAACAGAGCAAGACTCCATCTCAAAAAGAAAAAAAAATAGATTCTTGATTACGTCTATGAAGAACCTTTTTATACCAAAGATAAACCAAAAGGGCTTGGCTGTATCTCTTTGGGGGTCCATGATTCAACCCACTACAGGTGGGGAGGGCAGACACGGGATTTCCCTCCATATAGGCCCCTCGCACAGAGCCTGGCACCTGAGAGATCACAAGCACTTACTGAATGAAGCTGTCAGCAAAGCATAAGGAAGAGGAGTGAGGCCGGGTGCGGTGGCTAACACCTGCAGTCCCAGCACTTTGGGAGGCCAAGGTGGGTGGATGGCTTGAGGTCGGGAGTTTAAGACCAGCCTGGCCAACATGGAGAAGCCCCATCTCTACTAAAAATATAAAAATTAGCCGGGCATGGTGGTGCACGCCTGTAATCCCAGCTACTCAGGAGGCTGAGGCAGGAGAATCACTTGAACCCAAGAGGTGGAAGCTGCAGTGAGCAGAGATTGTGCCACTGCACTCCAGCCTGGGCAATAAGAGTGAAACTCCGTCTCAAAAAAAAAGAAGAGGAGCAAGTGGGGCCTCTACCTTGACCTCCTTGACCTGTTGCCTGACCTTAGGGGTGGGAAGTCACTTTCTTATCCAGGTCTCAGGCTTCCTGTTATAAGATCAGAATGCTGGGCACCACTGCCTATTCTAAAATGCAGGCCTCCATGTGTATCCATAGATGGGCCTGGCGGTCTTCAGGTGTCAATAAGCAGGTACCAGAAAGCCCAGCTCTCCTCCTGGCCAGGCCCTGGAATGCCTCAGTGGCAGGAAAAGCAGCCCCTGACCAGAACCTGCAGAGAGAGACAGGAGTAAGTGTAAAGCCCCAGACACCTTGCTCAGAGTGTTATCTGATTGAATTCTCCCAGCAACATTTGCAAAGACAAGCACTATTCCCATTTTACAGCTGCCCAAGCTGAGAATGAGACAGATCCAGTCACTAACCAGAAGCCACCCTTCTGGTGTTTGCCTGCGTGTTTGTCTGCCTCCCACAGCCTGTGCTTTGGGGGCAGGAGGGATCTTGCTTCTGCCTCAGGGATGCTGGTATAAGGCAGGCATTTCGGGGGCTTCTGGTGCATGTTCTCCAAGCCAGGCGCTGAGCCAAGTGCTTTAGATAGCTGAGTCGTCTCCTCCATCCTCATGCTGCTGGGGCGTCTATGCTGTTGTGATGGCTGACTCTCATCTTACAGCTCGGCAGCTTCTGTCACTTATAGAAGGCCACAGGGCCAGCTATGCAACCAAGGAGCACTCTGAAGCCACACCCCAGAGTTTAACTGTCTGCCACCGAGTGAAATATGAGGGTTCAAGGGGTTAAAAAAAAAAAGGAAGTGGAAGGAGTAGGAAGATGTCACTGGCTTTGAAGTAATACCATGGAACCAACCAGTGGTGACATTTTCAATTTACCTATGTTTATTATGGAGTTATTCAACTCAATAATATAAAATTATCTAATCTATCTAAACTAATTCTTTCAATATATATCCTGTCCTCCCACCCACATATTCTCTTGGGGTGCCTTCAGAGCCCCTGTAGTGGTCTCAACAACGGTCCATCAGTTGCCTGAGGGCATGGCTACGTCCCTGTGGGTTGGAAGCTGGTGAAGGGACCAGAGCCCTGGCCAGAAACACCACCCAGCATCAAGAGAACAAAGGAGGCACGCACCCTGCCAAGTGTCTTCCAGCTATTAACTCTTGGGATCTTTATACTAAGTGACCCCAATGTGTTGATCTCAGGTCCACACTAACCCTATTACCCCCACCTGTCAGCCCAGCAGTGGCCATCTATACAAATTTGGCAAACCCTGATACGTTGATTCTGATAATATGTGCATGTGTGTATGGGAAGGAGGGAAGGGGATTATATTAACTGGAAGATTTACTTTGTAGAGATAAAATCACTTTTTCCTGTTGAGTTGTATCATTCTGTAGCTCTTGTACCTCTGGTGGCCTACACCGGACACAGGCAGTCCTGGGTTCGTTCTGATACAGCAGAGAGTGGGCCTCTGAGTCAACATTCATGTACGCCAGGGCTCTCAACCTCTGCACAGTGGGTATTTTGGCCTGAGTCATAATTTGTTGGGGTGGGGCTGTCCCGTGCACTGTAGGATGTTTAGCAGCCCCCCTGGCCTCTACCCACAAGGTGCCAGGAGCACACCACCCTCTGTCCCCTGCTCTGGTTGTGACAACCAAAAATGTCCCTAGATGTTGCAGATGTCCCCTGAGGGCAAAATCTCCCCTGTTGAGGAACCACTGGTTTATGGGAATGCTCTATGCCCGCCCTCCAGAAATCCACTTTCATCTGCACCCCTCGCAGAGGTTTTAGAGCTACAGATTTGGTTTTTGTTTTTGTTTTTGAGATGGAGTTTCGCTCTTGTCACCCAGCTGGAGTGCAACGGCCCAACCTCAGCTCACTGCAACCTCCACCTCCCAGGTTCAAGCGATTCTTCTGCCTCAGCCTCCCGAGTAGCGGGGATTCCAAGCACCCGCCATCATTCCCAGCTAATTTTTGTATTTTTAGTAGAGACAGGGTTTCACCATGTTGGCCAGGCTGGTCTTGAACTCCTGACCTCAGGTGATCTGCCCGCCTCCTCCTCCCAAAGTGCTGGGATTACAGGCGTGAGCCACTGCGCCCGGCCAGTGGAATTCTGAAGTTCTAGGAAGGACGTGAATTTTAGGGGGTTGGGGACACTATGTAACTCAGCACAAGCCTCTACAGAGATCATCGAGTCCATCCTGGTCTTTGCAGCTAGCCTGGAAAATCAGGTAACTTCTAGGTCCCAGCATCAACCAGAGATAGAACCAGGACCACTGCTGGGATTCCTGACACCCCATCCAGCATCCAAGGGCATGAGGAACAGATGGGACCAAAGCGTGCCCATGGGAACCCACAGCGAGCCCACTGTGAGCCCATGTCCCAGGCTCCACCCGCACATCCACACATCCCAGCCTGAGGGGCCTCCTGAGATATTTGAGGTCTCCCCAGGAATCTCTCACTTCTTCCTACTGCCAGTCGGACCCAGTCACCAAAGGGGACAAACCTTGTTGGTTAATTTTTTTCTCCTTCAAAAAAATAAATTCATAAATGGTCCTTGGCAAGCTGTTTACTACCTGACTTTAACGGCCTGTTTATTACCTTGAGCCTGCGTCTGTTAACACGCCCCCTCGTCATTTTCCCTCATTAACTGTCAATTTGGAAGCCAGTTTTGGCATTAACCATGCCTAGACTAAATGGCTGCGGACAGTTGATTTTATGAGCATGCCTTGTCTTGGAAACGTGAGGGCCTGTCATCAAAGAGGAGGGCTGCAAACAGAGGGGTCTCAGCAGAAGGCAGCCTGGAACGTGGGGGCTGCTGGCTGGAAGGCCAGGCAGGTGGGGATTTCAGAGGCTGGGGCACAGGGATGTGCAGCCTCCAAAGGTGGACATCCTTCTTCTGGCTGCTGAGGGGACAGGCGCATGTTTAGAAGGACATTTAATTTCATAACTTCAGAGAGGAACTGTAAAGAATCTGTCATCCGGAAAAAAAAAATCACTCACAGCAATGCAGAAAATACCCCTTGGAAAATGACCATAACAGGTTGATGCGTTGGCTCTGAGTCTCATCTTCTCAGGCTTCCTATTCTATGTCCCATCCACTGTGCCCTACCCTTGCTGCGTACAGGAGATACAGAAATGAATGAGAGCTAATCTTAGCCCCCAAGGTGCCCCAGAACAACGTGGAGAGAGAGGCTACACTGCAGGGCCCAAGCCAGCCAAGCTCCGTGAGCCCAGGGCCAGGGAGGCCAGAGCAGGGGTTGGGAGGTGCACTCACCAGGGCTGGCCAGAGACTGTCCACAGAGGCGCTGGCATGAGCCTGGGAGAATGGGACAGTTCATCACAGGCAAAGAGAAACGTGGAGATATAAAAGGGTGTGGGGGTGGGGCAGGATGTTGCCTGCTCCAAAACAAACCTGCGCCATCACTGTCAACCTTAAAACCCTCCATGGGCCAAGAATAAAGGCCAAATAGTGAGGGAAGCCTGGGAACTCAGCCCTTCATCTGCTTTCTGGCTGTCTCCTGCCATCTCACCTTGTCACCTCCCCCTGAGATCCAGCCACACATCTGCATTGGGGTGACTAATGTCCCCCCAAAATTCACATCCAGTTGGGATCTCAAAATGTGAGTTTATTTGAAAATAGAGCTTTGCAGATGTTATTCGTTAAGATGAGGTCATACTGGATTAGGTGGGTCCTAAATCCAATGACTGATGTCCTTAGGAGAAGAGGAGAGGGTCAGGTGCAGTGGCTCACAGCTGTAATACCAGCATATTGCGAAGCCAAGGCAGGAAGATGGCTTGAGGCCAGGAGTTTGAGGCTAGCCTGGGCAACATGGCAAGACCCCATCTCTAAATTTAAAAATTAAAAAAAAAAAGAAGGAGAGGAGACAGAAGGACACACAGGGAGAAGGCTGTGTGATAATGGAGGCAGAGACTGGAGTGACGCAGCTGCAAGCCAGGGAGGACCAAGGATGGCCAGCCACCACCAGAAGCTGAGAAGAGGACAGCCGCCAGGCACAGTGGCTTACACCTGTAATCGCTGCGCTTTGGGAGGCTGAGGCGGGTGGATTACTTGAGGCCAGGAGTTCGGGACCAGCTTGGCCAACATGGTGAAACTCTACTAAAAATACCAAAACAAACAAGCAAACAAAAAATAGCCAGGCATGGTGGTGCATGCCTATAGTCCCAGCTGCTCAGGAGGCTGAGGCATGAGTATTGCTTGAGCCCAAACGGCGGAGGTTGCAGTGGGCGGGGGTTGCAGTGAGCTTAGATTGTGCCACTGCAATCCAGCCTGGGTGAGGGAGTGAGACTCGATCTCAAAAAAAAAAAAAAAAAAAGTAAAAAGAAAAGGACAGACGGAATGATTCTACCAAGCATCTCAGAGCAAGTATAGCCCTGTTAACACCTTGATTTTGGATTTCCAGCCTCTAGATATATGAGAGAATAAATCTGTGTTATTTGTGGCACTTTATAGCAGTCCTACGAAAGGAACACACTATCAGTCACCCCTCATGTATCCCCAGTCCTTCAGGAACACGTTTCCTGAATGCCTTCCCAAAACTTCCTTGTCATCCAGAGAGCTGGCCAAGATTTTCTGGGCTCAAGAGAGCAGACTGAACACATTCTATTGTTTTTTCTTTTTTTAAGTTTTGTTAATTTTTTGTAGAGATGGCGTCTTACTTTTTTGCCCGGGCTGGTCTTGAACTCCAGGCCTCAAACAATGCTTTCACCTCATCCCAAAGTGTTGGGATTACAGGCGTGAACCACCAACCTGAACACACATTTTAAATTCTACTCCCTTAAAGAATCCCATTAAGTTACATTAAAGGGATTTTTTCTTTAAGACAAGATCTTATTCTGTTGCTCGGGCTGGAGTGCAATGGTGTGATTATAGCTCACCGCAACCTCAAACTCCTGAGCTCAAGCAATCCTCCCATCTCAGCCTCCTGAGTAGCTGGGACTATAGGTGTGCCCTACCACACCTGGCTTTTTCTTTTTTGTAGAGATAGAGTTTCACTATGTTGAACAGGCTGGTCTCAAACTCCTGGCCTCAAGCAATCCTCCCACCTCAGGCTCCCAAAGGGCTGGGATTACAGGCATGAGCCACTGCACTTGGCCAGTGAAGGGATTTTTAAAGAAGACCATTCCACACACAATGGCAAGAGCAGGAAAGGCGGAAACAACACGGAGTTTGTTTCAACAAAGGGGTCAATCTGGACTGGCTGCGCCCCTTGGCTCAGTGCAACTCCCCACTGACCCCCCTGTCCTGAGGTCTCCCAAGCAGGTTGTCTATGGTGCCATCACTAATATCCCCACTGTCAAAGCGTTGTTGTGGCAAGCGTGGCCTGGCCCAGTCTTGCTCTTGACTGTGAGCTGATGAAGTTTCTGCTGTCTCCAGCAGGGTCCGGGTCCAGTGGAGACACTCATGCCAGCCCCAAGAAGTCTTCTGCTTTGACCTACTCTTGAGCTTGCAAGCAGAAACTACAGAGCAGCCGCTTGCTGATCTCTGTCCCTGTTCACGTGGCAGGCCCTCCAGATGCCCCATGGGGTCAAAGGGGGCCACATCTGCCCTCCCTGTGACATCCTTTCCACAGAGCTCAATGGGAAGCTGAAAGGGATTTGCCCTAGAGACAGCCAGGTTCATGCTGCTGTTCAAAATTAAACAGGATTCTGGGGAAATACCTACACAAGTGGAAAAGCTGCTACAAGTTGGACAGAGACTCTTCTGGTGTCAGGAAACAGAGGGGCACAACTGAGAATTGCACACGGAGATGCAGAAGCAGCCTTTCAGCTCTAACATGCCCACACATCACCTGGTTCCCTAGGGCTGGGGAGGAGCTGGAGATGCTGCATTTTCAGCGAGCCCCAATAGGAGGCTGGTGCTGCCGGTCCAGGGGCCAAAAAGGTACCAAGGTTCTGAGATCCAGGTGATGTTCAGTTTCTCAACCTGGGTAGTAGGTAAATGAGTATATATTTTCTGGGTGCACTATAGGCATGTGCCAGTGCACCCAGGTCTTCTTGTTCTTTCAACTATGAGTATATATTTTATGTTCTTCACTACATATGCTATGTCTCATAATTTTTTGAAAAGACCTGCTGAAATGTCACCTTCTCTTAGAAGTTCTTCTTACCCTTGTTGGACCATGCAAGAAGTCACACCCTCGGCTGGGCTCAGTGGCTCACACCTGTAATCCCAGCACTTTGGGAGGCCAAGGTGGGCGGATCACCTGAGGTCAAGAGTTAGAGACTAGCCTGGTCAACATGGTGAAACCCCATCTCTATTTAAAAAAAAAAATACACACACAAAAATTAGCCAGGCATGGTGGCAGGCATCTGTAATCTCAGCTACTCAGGAGGCTGAGGCAGGAAAATCGCTTGAACCCAGGAGGTGGAGGCTGCAGGGAGCCAAGATCACGCCACTGCACTCCAAAGTGGGCGGCAGAGTGAAACTCTGTCTAAAAAAAACAAAACACCCAAAAAACAAAAAAGTCACACCCTCTTCTGTATTCCTGAGAGAATTCCAACGTGGGTTGCAAACTGCACTGCCTACAGGGACCAGGTAAGTGATGCCCCCTCAACTGAGGCTGGCAGGGAAGAGCCACACATGCTAGCCTTAAAGAGAAAACTGATTGTCACCTACAGGATGTGGGCCCATCCTGTAGATGGGCCCAGGGCTGCCAGATCTAGCTTTCCAAGAGAAACTGGATATTCAGATTTTTGTGTAAAGTCTACTGTTTTCCCCCAAAGACATCCAGGCTGGAAGAAGATTGTGTGCTGCTGAAGCTCTGACTCAGGACTCAGATCATGACTGATTTGGTTCTGTGGCTCCCCAAGCCCACGGTGACATCCTCACATTGATAAGCAGGGTCTTATCTGCAACCTGGGTGGTCCCAGGATCATCCCCATCAACAGAAACAATAATCATAAGAAGCAGGTAGATAGCAGTTACTCTGTGCCAAGCCGAACTCCAAGCGCTTTACATGAATTGACGCTTTTAATCCTCACAAATTGTGTGTCAGACACTGTTCTAAGTTCTTTAGGTATTTCTAGCTGATAATAGAATCCTTGCAAAAACACTCTAAAGCTGAAGTTAGCCCCACTAATTAATTAGTTAATTAATTTATTTATTTTTTAAGACAGAGTCTTACCCTGTCGCCCAGGCTGGAGGGCAGTGGCGCGACCTCCACTCACTGCAACCTCTGCTCACTGCAACCTCTGCCTCCTGGGTTCAAGCGATTCTCCTGCCTCAGCCTCCCAAGTAGCTGGGACTACAGGTGCTCACCACAATGCCCGGCTCATTTTTGTATTTTTAGTAGAGATGGGGTTTCACCATGTTGGCCAGGCTGGTCTCAAACTCCTGACCTCAGGTGGTCCGCCCGCCTTGGCCTCCCAAAGTGCTGGGATTAAAGGCGTGAGCCACTGTGTCCATCCAAGCCCCATTTTAATATGATGACATGAGTCTCACAGCAGTCAGAGGACTTACCTGTGGTTCGAAAGCTGGTAGGTGATAAGCTTGGGAATCTCAACCCAGGGACCATGATCCCAACCACTGCGCGACGGTAACTGACAGATCTACAGCAAATGCACATTCCTGCTACTACAAACTTTGAGACCTAAGCAAGTTACACAAACTAGGCATAACAATGCTGCCAGGGTCCTAGGGAAAGAGTGGGGATTAAATGGGAAAAAGTAGGCAAGCCTTGGCACAGATTAAGTGATGGTTAAATTGCGGCAAGTTTCATTACTGTGATTGTTTATTTTATTGATGTTAATCTTCATCATGACTATAGCGGTCCCTCCCAGATCTAATAGCTCTCATGGCTGTGTGCTCTGTGATACATTCACTTGCATCCCCACTTAGGGTTTGGAAATCAACGTGTACCTGGAAACTGCTAGCTAAATGTTTGTGGAAGGTGGAAGGTGGAAGTTGGAAGTTGGAAGGGAGAAGAGTAGGAAAAAGGGGACAAGCAAAGGAGGCTAAGAGGGAGGAAGGAACTGAAACCTCAGCAGATGTCTCCCAAGAAAGAAGGAGGCAACAGAACTTGACTGAGATACTATTAATACCATGTGCCAGGCTGCGTGCTACCCAGGTGACACAGGTGATCTCATCACATCCTGAGGGTGGGTGTTGTCACCCCATTTCCATAGGAGAGGAGCCTGAAGCTCAGTGTCCCCAGCTTGCTCCCTGGCTGCTGTCTCAGCTTGCAAGCTAAATGGCTTGGAGTCTGTAAAACTTCCGCCACAGGCACATTTACCCTCAGTCCTTCCTGCTTTTGCTCCTGGAGGCTACTCTAGCCCACAGTAGAACCAAGTTATGGAAGCAGGATAACTCTGGCTGGGAAGGGACCCCACCCTACTGTTGATAAAAATTACCCTTTGTAAAATCCTTTGCACATATGTTAATCTCATTAACTTAATGATTACTATATTCTAGAAGGCAATTAGAAACCTAGAATTTTTATTTGCCTATTTACAAAACAGTTTGACGATCTCACCTGACTCACATGTCCTCTTGAGCCAGGTTACCTGCATTTGAGTCGCTACACATCCCCACCTCTGCACAACCCTGCCCCGCTCCTTCACAGCATTCCTCAAAGAAGTTAGTGACCCATTTCTCAAGTAAAAGTACTCTTGGGTGAAATATATATTTTCTCTTTCTCTTAGCACCAAACTCAGAGACAACCAGAAATCAAAAGCATTGCTCTGTTTATGCCCTGGGGGATGGGAAGATCCCTTTTTAATATCAAAATTGTTTCTGTAAGGTTGCTTGTTTTTTTCAAATTAGATTATAGTAGTTATTTATGTATCCTGGATTATAATCCTTCATTACAGTGCTGCTGTTGTCTTCTTCGTTTGTGGTTTGTTTGTTGAGAGTGAATTTAATGAACAACAGTTTACTGTAGTCACATTTACCAATCTTATCTTCTAAATTGTCTTTATGCAGAAAATACTTCCTCACTTGGAGGTCACAAGAATACCCCCCTATACTCTCTTCTGAAAGTTTGAAAGCTGTGCCTTTCTCATTTACGTATTTAATTTACCTGTATCTAGTTTTTATCTGTGGTGGGAGATAAGGGACCACTTTTCTCTAGGATCCTTCACAGATTGGTCCCTCCTTTCTCCCGTGGCCTGCAATGCCACTGCAGTCACAGATCAGGTTACCAAAAGTGTTTGGGTTTGTTTCTGAGCTTTTTCATTCTGCTTCCCTGGTCAGTTTCTCTGTGCCAACAGCATACTGCCATAATCCAAATAGCTCTGCAATAAATTCCAACGTTGTCTGGGCAAACTGCCCTACTTCAGGCTTCTTTAGGAATGTCTTGGCTATTCTTGGGCCTTTGTTCTTCCATATAAATTTTAGAATCAATTTGTTCAGTTCCTTGAAAAAGATCCAATTGGGATTTCAATTGAAATTGTATTAAGTCTGTGGCTCAATTGGGGGATACTTGAGATCTTCAGCATATCAAGTCTTCTCAGCCATGGACTAAAAATGTTTCTCCATCTACTTATGACTTTAATGTTTTTTCTCTAACATTGTACAATTTTCTCCCAAAGATCTTCCATGTTTATGAAATCATTATGGGCCAGGTACGGTGGTTCATGCTCATAATCCCAGCACTTTTGGAGGCCGAGGTGGGAGGGTCACTTGAGCTCAGGAGATTGGGACCAGTATGGGCAATGTAGCAAGACCCCATCTCTACAAAAAATAATTTTTTAAAAAATTAGCTGGGTGTGGTGGTGCATGCCTGCAGTCCTAGCTACTCAGAAGGCTGAGGTGGGAAGATCCCTTGAGCCCAGGCTGTAGTGAGCTAGGACTGTGCCACTGCACTCTAGCCTGGGTGACAGAGCAAGACCCTGTCTAAACACACACACACACACACACACACAGAAAAAAAGAAAGGAAAGGGAAGGGAGCGGAGGGGAGGGGAGGGAATTATCCCAAGGTGCCTTTTATCTTTTTTTGCTATTATAAATGGTATTATTTTTGAAATTACATTTTCTAACTGCTTATTGTATTACATAGAAATTCAATGTTTAAGTTATTGACTTTATATCTAGCTACTTTGCTGAACTCTCATTAATCTCAATAATTTGTAGATTCTTTTGGATTTCCTATGTAAACAATCACATTATCTGTGAATAATAGTTGTATTTCTTCTTTTCCAATCATTACATCTTTGTCACGCCTTATCGCACTGGCTAAGACCTCTAGGGTAATAATAATGATAGAATACACTCTTGTTTTATCTCCAATTTCTTAGAAATAGGTTCTAACTTATCACCATTAAAATTGGTGATTTTGGTAGATACTTTTACCTTGTCAAAAAAGCTCCCTTCCATTTTGGTAATTTTAATTTAATTGATTAATTATAAATGTGTGTTAATTTTTCAAATTCTTTTTTTTTTTTTTTTTTTGAGACAGAGTTTCACTCTGTCCCCCATGCTGGAGTGCAGTGTTATGATCTTGGCTCACTGCAACCTCTGCCTCCCCGGCTCAAGCTATTCTCATGCCTTGGCTTCCTGAGTAGCTGGGATTGCAGGCATGCACCACCATGCTCGGCTAATTTTTGCTATTTTTAGTAGAGACAGGGTTTTGCCATGTTGGCCAGGCTAGTCTCAAACTCTTGACCTTAAGTGATCCGCCCACCTCAGTCTCCCAAAGTGCTGGGATTACATCCGTGAGCCACTGTACTCGGTCTAAATTTTTATTTTGACACATAAGGTCAAAATAAATGGTTTGTTTATTCAATCTGTTAAAGTAGTGAATATAATTTTTTTTCTTGATACTAAATCATCTTTGCATTTTTGGAATTAAACCCAACTGATTTCTCATGTATTATCATTTTTAATTAATTACCAGATTCTGTTTGGTAATATTTTATGTAGGACTATTGCATTCATATTCATGAATAAGACCAACTTGTCCTATTCCTTTCTCATATTCATTCCTTTCTCATTCTCAACACCTAACTCGTTTTTAGCCCCATAAAATGAATCAAGTGTTTTCCACTAATATCCAGAAGATTTCATGTAAGATTGGAATGAGTTTGAAAGTTTGGTAGAACTCCCCTGTTTAAAATAATACACACACACACACACACACACACACAATTGCAGGTCCCATGTATATATATACGTGTATGTGTGTGTGTGTATGTGATATATATATATATGTATAATATATATATGTATATGACCTGAAATTGTTTTTTCAATAGAAAGACAGTTAATCTCTTAATCATTTTTTAAATTTTGAGACAGGGTCTTGCTATATTGCCCAGCCTGGAGTACAGAGTCTATTCACAGGTGCAATCATAGAGTGCTGTAACATTGAACGCCTGGGCTGAGCCAATCCTCCCTCAGTCTCCCAAGTAGCTGGGATGACAGGTGCATGCCACTGCACCCAGACACTTATTCATATTTATATGGTTAAGTAAAAATTTGAGCTTTTAAATTCTTTTCAAATCAATTTTGGAGACACATTTTTCTCTAGGAATTTCACTATTTCATCTAAGAATTTGAATTTTTGATGTAAAGATTTGCATAATATTTTACTGGTCTACTATTTTAAATCTCTGTTGTAGCTCTAATTTTGATTCATTTTCATTTCTAATATTGTTGGGTGTGTGAGCTTTCTTTTTTTAATCAGCTTACCAGAAACTTGACTATTTTATTATTTTATTCAAAGAACCAAGATTTAGCCTTATTGATCTGCTCTATTGTATCTTTTTTTCCTACTTCAGTCATTTCTGTTCTTATCTTTATTGTCTCTTTCCTTCTACGTTTTTGGGGGTATATTTTCTCTTTGTTAAAAAAATTTATTTTATTTATTTATGTATTTTTGAGACAAGATACTGCTCTGTTGCCCAGGCTGGGGTGCCGTGGTGTGATCTCGGCTCCCTGCAACCTCCACTTCCAGAGCTCAAGCAATCCTTCTGCCTCAGCCTCCTGAGTAGCTGGGATTACAGGCACACACCACCATGCTGCTAATTTTTGTGTTTTATGTAGAGATGGGATTTTGCCATGTCACCCAGGCTGGTTTCAAACCCCTAAGCTCAAGTGATCTGCCCGTCTCAGCCTCTCAAAGTGCTAGGATTACAGACATAAGCCACGGCGTCCAGCCTATTTTATTTTTAAATAGAGACAGGATCTCGTTATGTTGCTGAGGCTGGTCTGAAACCCAGATTCAAGTGACCCTCCCACCTCAGTCTCCCAAAGTGTTGGTTTTACAGGTATGAGCCATCACACCCAGCCTCTCTATTCTGTAACAATACTTAAGTCTATGTATTTCCTTTCAAAGGACTATTTTTGCTTCATAACTGAATTTTTAACATGTAATATTTTCAGCAGCATTCAATTCTAATTATTTTTCAATTTACGTTACTATTTTTTATTTCATTCCGGTGTTATTTTGAAGTGTGCTTTTAAATTTCCAGACATAGAAAATTACTAAAATTTGGCCGGGTGTGGTGGCCAATGCCTGTAATCCTAGCACTTTGGGAGGCTGAGGTGGGCTTATCACTTGAGGTCAGGAGTTCGATACCAGCCTGGCCAACATGGCAAAACCCCATCTCTACTGAAAATACAAAAATCAGCCAGCCATGGTGGTGGGCGCCTGTAATCCCAGCTACTCAGGAGGCTGAGGCAGGAGAATTGTTTGAACCTGGGAGGAGGAGCCTGCAGTGAGCCGAGATAATACTACTGCACTCCAGCCTGAGTGACAGAGCAAGACTGTCAAAAAAAAAAAAAAAATTACTAAAACGTGTCTTTGTATTATCTGTATCTACTTTTTAAATTCTGTTGTGATCAGAGGCCACAGATATCTGTATGATACTGATTGTTTTAAATTTAATGACACATTTTGTACCTAATAAAGTGTATACCTTTCAATCATATTTTCTAACCAGAATGCAACTAAGTTAGAAGTCAATTTTTTGAAATGGTAAGAAATCTTAAAACACAGGTTAACATTTCCACGTGTGCTTGAGAAGAATGAGTATAATCTAACTGTTGGGGGATTATGTTCATTAAGTCATGCCTGTCAATTTTAATTGAAATCTTCTATGTCTTTACAAATTTTGTCTTTTTGATCTATCAATAATTAATTAAGGTGCATTAAAATCTCCTACTACTGTGGCAGATTGAAGTACTTCTTGTAGTTATTTTCAATTTTTGTTTTATATTTTTTAGATTTTATAGAAGTGGATGCAAATTTATAACTGTTGTATCTTACTGGTGAATTAAACTTCTTATCACTGTATATTGACCCTCTTTACCTTTAATAATGCATTTTTCTTAAAAACTATTTTGTTTGATGTTTATTATTTTTCTGGTGTATCTCTTATCCTACTTTTACTTATAAGCTTTCTATTTTCTTAGTTTCATCTACGTCTCTTATAATTAATATATGGCTAAATTTAGAAAACAAATCAAACATGACAATCTTAGTCTTTCTACTGGCAGGTTTGGTCCACTTACATTTATTGTGATTATTAAAATATTTGGACTTTGGGGTAGTACAGCTCTTTCTTTTCTGTCTGGAGGCAGCCTTCAGGTAAGCCAAGATGGGTGCATACAAGTACATCCAGGAGCTACGGAGAAAGAAGCAGTCTGATGTCATGCGCTTTCTTCTGAGGGTCCCCTGCTGGCAGTACCGCCAGCTCTCTGCTCTCCACAGGGCTCCCTGCCCCACCTGGCCTGATAAAGCGCACCGACTGGGCTACAAGGCCAAAAAGGTTACATTATATGTAGGATTCGTGTTCGCCGTGGTGGCCGAAAACACCCAGGTCCTAAGGGTGCAACTTACGGCAAGCCTGTCCATCAAGGTGTTAACCAGCTAAAGTTTGCTCGAAGCCTTCAGTCCGTTGCAGAGGAGCGAGCTGGACGCCACTGTGGGGCTCTTTAAGAGTCCTGAATTCATACTGGGTTGGTAAAGATTCGGCATACAAATTTTTTGAGGTCATCCTCATCGATCCATTCCATAAAGCTATCAGAAGAAATCCTGACACCCAATGGGTCACCAAACAAGTCCACAAGCACAAGGAGATGCACGGGCTGACATCTGCAGGCCGAAAGAGCCGTGGCCTTGGAAAGGGCCATAGGTTCCACCACACTGTTGGTGGTTCTCGCCGGGCAGCCTGGAGAAGGCGCAATACTCCCCAGCTCTACCGTTACTGCGAATATAAGTAAAGTTTGTAAAATTCATGTCTAATAAACAACTTAGGACAGTCATGTCTGCTTACAGGTGTTATTTTTCTGTTAAAACTAGTCTGCAGATTGTTTCCCGAATGCTTTGTCAAGAAAATTAAAGTGCAATAATGTTTGAAGACAATAAGTGATGGTGTATCTTGTTTCTAGTAAGACAAACTCTTTTGTCTTTGCTTTATCTTATTAGGGAGTTACATGTCAGTGTATAAAACATACTGTGTGGTATAACAGGTTTAAAATAATTTCTGTAAAAGAAGAGTACTGAAACTAGCCCTGTAGATTTGCCTGGTGCATGTGATGAAACCTGCAGCTTTATGGGATGATGGCAATGCTCTGCTTACTTTCAAGTGGCTGGGGTTTTTTTAGTTTGGCAGGTGCGGATTTTTTAAATTGGGCTTTGCTTTAGAAATTGTAGGGTGGGAGGAGGACTTCTTAACTATGTCACGAGTATATTTAGAAAATTATGGGCACAAATCTGGGTTAGCTTGAAGAAAATTGCCTCAGTCTCCACGGTACCATTTTAAGTTCACATAAAAGGTGAAAGCCCCTGGGTCAGTGCCATGGTTTCATGGCATTCAATGATTAGTGGTCGTGCTTTTAACACTGGTGTGTTTTGAAATTGAATGTGAGATAAAATTATCAGCCTTAAGGTTGGTAAGCCAGCAATCAATGCTAGGGTGGGAAGCTGGCGAGCCGGTGGCCATTAGATAAGTACCTTTCCAGTGTGAGCTCACAAGTCAACCCTAAAATACTTAACTGTAACACTAATTTGTGATCATTATGAATCCTTTCAGTCGCATCAGTGGGGAAAGTAGTTGGCTGGAAGTACCTCATTCTTAGTCCAGTCAGTCTTAAAAACATCTTGGAGGCTGGGCGCAGTGGCTCACGCCTGTAATCCCAGCACTTTGGGAGGCCAAGGTGGGTGGATCACTAGGTCAAGAGATCGAGACCATCTTGGCTAAAGCGGTGAAACCCCGTCTCTACTAAAAATACAAAAAATAAGCCAGGCGTGGTGGTGGGCGCCTGTAGTCCCAGCTACTCGGGAGGCTGAGGCAGTAGAATGGCGTGAACTCAGAAGGTGGAGCTTGCAGTGAGCCGAGATCGAGCCATTGTACTCCAGCCTGGGCGACAGGGCGAGACTCCGCCTCAAAAACAAACAAACAAAAAAAAAAACAAAAAAAAATCCTGGGTTACCTACTCTGTCAACTCTCACAGGCTATAGAGAAAGTCATACAAGTGCATGGATTCCAACCATATGTGCTTTCTGTAATTCTTTCTCGTGTTCCTGGCCAAAGTAACCTAAAAATCCCTACCATTCCACAAAGTTGGGCCACCACTCCTACACCCACTTTCACTGTAAGTATACCACCACATTGCATTTCTGTTCTCATCATGTCTTCCAGGAGGCTAGGCTACTGTTTTCCAGGGTGAATTTGAGTGTAAAGGAAATGTAGACAAGGAATTGCCCAATTCTAAATTCTGACTTTGCTGACTTAATTTAAATGCTCATTTCTCTGAACCAATTTTCTCCTCTCTTCTCTAGGCATTTCAAAAGGATCAGTTAATTGATTTCCAGGAAGTACTCATAGCAAGTTCATAAAAGTTCTTGAGACCTACATTTCTTCTCAAAAAAAGAAAAGATATTAAGTCCTAACCAACCATCTGTGTAGACCGGATGTGGCTCCTGGGTGGCCCATTCACCATTCCTGTCTTGGAATCAGTCTCCTTATCTCTCACCTCCATGTGCAACTCCATAGTCAGTCACCAAGATCAAGTCCAGCTCTGGTATATTTCTCAAATAGGAGGACTACACCAAAAAATTTCTTCCCTAGATTCAGATGATAGGCCACTTCTCTCACTCGCATTGAAAGTCACCAGGCCAGGCGCGGTGGCTTACACCTGTAATCCCAGCACTTTGGGAGGCCGAGGCAAGTGGATCACTTGAGGTCAGGAGTTTGAGACCAGCCTGACCAGCATGGTGAAACCCCGTCTCTATCAAAATACAAAATTAGCCCAGTGTGGTGGCCCATGCCTGTAATCCCAGCTACTTGGGAGGCTGAGGCAGGAGAATCGCTTGAGCCCAGGAGGCGGAGGTTGCAGTGAGCTGAGATCGCGCCATTGCACTCCAGCCTGGGCGACAAGAGGGAAACTCTGTCTCAAAGAAGAAGAAAAAAAGAAAGTCACCAAGTTTGTTTATTCATTCTTCATTCATTTGTCCATTCATCATCCATGTAGTCAGTCAGACAAAAATATCTTTGAATGTCTGCCAGATATCCTAAAACAGTATCCTAAAACAGAAGGAAAGAAGACAACAGGTCAGGACGGTAGAGAAAGAGGAGGATGAGGAGATGATAACACCAGCAGCTGTGGTCAGGAAAAGGCCTTCTGTAGGTGGCGTTTGACTAGGACCTGCTTGCAGAGAAAAGGGCAGCTGTGCAAACTGAGGGGTGAGCTTAGCTCAAGGAGAAAGGACAAGTGTAAAGGCCTTGAGATAAGAATGGATTGAGCCAGATTTGTCAGAGGAAATTTGTTAATCCTCTCAGGAGGAACCCACCCAAGGTGGCCCTCCTCCCTAACTCCATTGTCAAGCAATTGGGGCCTGGGTTATCTCTTCAGTTCAGGCTGTGGGCCAAGTCCACCTCTCTACAGGTCCAAGTTTCCAGGAATGTAGTTCTGGCTCTTCCGCTCCCCAGTTGAGACCTAGGGCAAGTTGAGGGGAGCCTGGACCCCTTCCTCTTTGACCATCCCTCTGTTATCTTCCCTGACAGCGGCCCACCTCCGCTCAAGGGCCTGCTTCTTGTTCCTCAGTAGAACCACTTAACCCCTTTCTAATGCTGTTAGATAAAAGTCCAAACTTCCTTAATACCTTTACTGGGCCCTGCACCGTGCGCCTACCCCCTGCCTCCAACCTTCCTTCTCCTTCCTCCAATTCTGCCTCTGCTTTCAGCCTTGCCCAGTCCCCAAAGTCCTGCCCCTTTCCGATATTTCATCTTTGCGCAGGCAGCTCTTTTCTCTCAGAATGCCATTGGCTTCTCCTTCCTCTTACTTGTGAAAGGTGCCACAGAATGTCGAGGCAGTGGAGTCGGGAGCTACTTCTTCCACCTTCTCAGTCCCTTGGTCTGAAAGAGAGTCCCGACGTACTGCATTGTCATCCTTCTGCCTCACTGTGGGCTTTGTCTTGTTTTCTCTCCCTCTCCATCTTGACTGTATCATTGCCCATTTCCCATCTCCCACGTCTCCAGGCTCCTTGCCTGGTTCACCTTTAAGCTCCTCTGCCCTGGTCTCAGTGGATTGTTATTTCCTCTCCCAGCTCCTGGCATGACGATTCATCCACAACAAATACTTATAGAATGAACAATCTGAATAATTAAGCCCCCAAGCACTCAGAGGATGGTCCACCATGGAGCTAAGAGTCATCACAATTTTCAGGTGATGTTACAGATAATGCAGATCCCTTCTCAGCAACTTTAATTTTTTTTTCTTTTTTTGAAACAAGATCTCACTCTGTCACCCAGGCTGGAGTGCAACGGTGCGAACACAGTTCACTGCAGCCTCCACCTCCCAGGCTCAAATGATCCTTCTGCCTCAGCCTCCTGTGTAGCTGGGACCACACACATGCACCACCATGCCCAGCTAATTTTTTGATCCTTTTTAGAGATGGGTCTCATTTTGTTGTCCAAGCCAATATTGAACTCCTGGGCTCAAAAGATCCTGCCTGGGCTTCCCAAAGTACTGGGATTATAGGCTTGAGCCAGCAGCCTGGCCTCAGCATCTTCAATGCATTTATCACAAGCATGGCACTGCCAGCATTTGTCTTCCTTTATACTTGATCAGTAGTTTGCTCAGTATAAATAGAATGCTTGAGTGGAGGGCTTGCTCCCTGCTCAGCTCCACCCAGAGTGTGGCAAGCCCTCCTTGTTGAATGGATGAATGAACAAACACTTCATAAAGCACTTTACACAGATGATTACCTTTTCTCTTCTAAACAACTCTAAGAGATAGATAGGTTCCTTTGTCAAATCCCATTTTACAATGTAGGAAGCATTAAGGCTTAAAGAGATTCAATGATTTACCCAAAGTTAACAAAGCTAATCAGTAATGGGGCTGTGATTTGAACCCCCATGCTGTCATCTTGTTTCATGTTCTAATGCTATGACAAATGTCTTACATGGTGTTGGCCAGCCACATGTGGCTCCTGAGGATTTGAAGCATGGCTGCTACAAATCAAAGTGTGCTCTCAATGTAATGCATGCCCCAGATTTCAAAAATTTAACATAAAAAAAGAATAAAAATATCTAATTTTTGAGCTATGGATTACTTATTACTTGATCTAGGGATTAGTGATGAATTACAAAAGGAGACCAAACAATTCTTAATAATTCAAAGGGAGAAAACTGGTAGACACTACCTCAATCAGTAATCACAGTTAGCCCCACCAGGATGGGACCATGACACCGTGAGCCCTGTTATAGGGTACAGTGGGAGCCAAAAGCATCATTTAGGTCTCATATTTGCAAAACCTTTTAAGCCTGAATCTAATAATGAAGAAGTAATCAGACACATCCAGATGGTGGGGTACTCTATAAAACAGGTGCTCTGTAATCTTCAAAAATGCCAGTATCTTAAGAAGTGAAGGAAGGCTGAGAAATTTTTCCAGATTATAGGAGACTAAAGACACGTAACAACAAAACACAATATGTGATCCCAGTTTGCATCCTGGATCGGAGGAAAGAATGTGAGCTTACTTTGAGCTACTCGGGAGGCTGAGGCAGGAGAATCACTTGAACCCGGGAGGCAGAGGTTGCAGTGAGTGATATATATATGTATCACTACAACCTCGAACTCCTGGCTCCTTAACGTACCAGGCTCAAATGATCCACCCACCTCAGCCTCTCTAGCTAGGACCACAGGCACATGCTATCATGCCTGGCTAATTTTTTAAATGTTTGGTAGAGACAGGGTCTCTCTATGTTACCCAGGCTGGTTGTGAACTCCTGGGTTCAAGTGATCTTCCCGCCTCGGCCTCCCGAAGTGCTAGGATTACAGGCATGAGCCACTATGACTTGCCCATAAAATACATTTAAATACCTGAATTCATGATACTTGGGGGGGAAAGAAAAGAACTTAGTGGGTCATTCTTGCAGTATATTAAGAACCAGCGGCCAGGCGCGGTGGCTCACGCCTGTAATCCCAGCACTTTGGGAGGCCGAAGCAGGCAGATCACCTGAGGTCAAGAGTTCGTGACCAGCCTGACCAACATGGTGAAACCTCATCTCTACTAAAAATACAAAAATTAGCCCAGTGTGGTGGCACATGCCTGTAATCCCAGCTACTCAGGAGGCTGAAGCAGGAGAATCGCTTGAACCCAGGAGGCGGAGGTTGCAGTGAGCCAAGATTGCGCCATTGCCCCCCAGCCTGGACAAGAGTGAAACTCCATCTCAAGAAAAAAAAAGAAAAGAACCAGCTTATTAGTTTGAAAACTGGTAAATAAAGGGAAAAGAACATACATTATATATTATGCAGAGGAATGCAAGATGGTACGATCACGTTGGAAATAATTTTTGGCAGTTTCTCACAAAGTTAAACATACTGTTAACAGACAACCAGCACAATTCCACTTCTAGGTTACCAGAAAAGATTACCCAAGAAAAATAAAAACATTTGGGCTGGGCAGGATAGCTCATGCCTAGAATCGCAGCACTGAGGGAGGCCGAGGTAGGCAGATCTCTTCAGGCCAGGAGTTCAAGATCAATCTGTGTGACATGGTGAAACCCCATCTCTACAAAAAATGCAAAAATTAGCCGAGTGTGGTAGTGCAACTCCACAATCTCAGCTACTCGAGAGGCCGAGATATGAGAATCACTTGAACCTGGGAGGCACGAGCCAAGATCATGCCACTGCACTCCAGCGTGGGCGACAGAGTGAGACTCTATTTAAAAAAAAAAAAAAAAAAAATTCAGGTATAAGTATTTGTGTGGACAGATCCCTCCCTCCCTCCCTCCCTCCCTCCCTCCCTCCCTCCCTCCCTTCCTTTCCTCCCCTCCCTCCCTCTTTCCTTTTTCTTTCTTTTTTGAGAAAGAGTCAGAGTGAGACTCTGTTTCAAAAAAAAAAAAAAGTTCAGGGATAAGTATTTGTGGACAGATCCCTCCCTCCCTCCCTCCCTCCCTCCTTCCCTCCCTTCCTTCCCTCCCTCCCTCCTTCCTCTTTCTCTCTTTCTTTGTCTCCCTGTCTTTCATTCTTTCTTTCTTTAGAGTCTCTCTCTGTCACCCAGACTGGTGTGCAGTGGCATGATCTCATCTCACTGCGTCTTCCACCTCCTAGGTTCAAGCAATTCTTATATCTCAGCCTCCCAAGTAGCTGGAATTACGAACGTGCCAACACGCCCGGCTAATTTGTGTATTTTCTTTAGAGACAGAGTTTTGCCATGTTGGCCAGGTTAGTCTTGAACTCCTGGCCTCAAGTGATGTGCCTGTCTTGGCCTCCCAAAGTGCTAGGATTACAGGTGTGAGCCACCGCACCTGGCCCTTATCCCTGAATATTGATAGGATTATTTATAATAGCCAAAACCAGGACCCAATTCAAATGTCCATCACCTGGTAAATGAATAAACTGTGGAATATCCACACAATGGAATACTACTGAGCAATAAGAAGGAAAAAAATTACTAATACACAGAATAGCAGGGATAAATCTCAAAAGCATGCTAAGTAAAAGAAGCCATACGAAAGGCCACCTATTAGATAATTTCCTTTATATGGCATTCTAGAAAAGGGAAAAAATATTCTTCAGGGATTGTGGATTACACAATGGTTTCTTACATATGATACCAAATGCATACGTGACAAAAGAAAAAATACAGAAATTAGACTTCATCAAAATTGTTAAAGCCTATAATCAGTTGACTTTTTTAAAAAGAGAAAAACAAAATTAAAAACCTTTGTGCTTCAATAGATATAGTCAAGACAGTGAGAGAGAAAATGTTTGCAAATCATATATCTCATAAGGGACTTATATCCAAAATATATAAATAATTTTTGGCTGGGTGTGGTGGCTCACACCTGTAATCCCAGCACTTTGGGAGGCCGAGGCAGGAGGATCACTTGAGCCTAGGAGTTCGAGACTAGTCTGGGCAACACGGTGAAACCCTGTCTCTTTTTATAAAAAAAGAAATTACTACTCAACATAAAAATATCAATAACCCAATTAAAAATGGGTAAAGGCTGGGTGCAGTGGGTCACGCCTGTAATCCCAGCACTTTGGGAGGCTGAGGGTGGGTGGATCACGAGGTCAGGAGATGGAGACCATCCTGGCCAACATGGTGAAACCCCATCTCCACTAAAAATACAAAATTAGCCAGGCGTGATGGCACATGCCTGTAATCCCAGATACTTGGGAGGCTGAGGCAGGAGAATCACTTGAACCCGGGAGGCAGAGGTTGTGGTGAGCTGAGATCGTGCCATTGCACTCCAGCCTGGGCAATAAGAGCGAAACTCCATCTCAAAAAATAATAAAATAAAATAAAATAAAATAAAACAAAACAAAATAAAATAAAAATACAAAAATTAGCTGGATGTGGTGGCGTGTGCCTGTAGTCCCAGCTACTTAGGAGGCTGAGGCAGGAGAATCACTTGAGCCTGGGAGGTGGAGGTTGCAGTGAGCCGAGATCATGCCACTGCACTCCAGCCTGGGTGACAGAATGAGAATAAATAAATAATAAATAAATAAAAGGTAAATAACATGAATAGATATTTCTTCAAAGAAGATATCCAAATGGCTAATAAGCATATAAGAAGATGCTTGCCATCATTAGTCATTAGGACAAACAAGTCAAAATTACAATAAGATGTCACATCATACCATGAGGATGACTGAAATTAATAAGAAAGGCTAATATGTGTTGGTGAGGATGCAGAGAAATTAGAACCCCCACACAATTGCTGTTGGACTATAAAATGGTGCATCTGCTTTGAAAACAATCTGACAGTTCCTCAAATGGTTAAATATAGTTACGACATGACCTGGCAATCCCATTCCCATGTAGGTACCCAAGAGAAATGAAAACAGACATCGACACAAAAACCTGTTCACAAACATTCATGGCAGCATCATTCGTAATAGCAAAAAGATGGAAACAATCCATATGTCATCAACTGATAGATGGATAAGCAAAATGTAGCATATCCATATAATGAAATATTATTCAGCTATGAAAAGGAATTAAGCACTAATACATGCTAAACATGGATGAACCTTGAAAACATTCAGTAACGTGAAAGAAGACAACACAAAAGGTCACATATGATTCCATTTACATAAAATGTTCACCATAGGCAAATCCATAGACATAGGAAATAGATTAGTGTTTGTCAGGGCTCGGGGGAGGCGAGAATGGAGTGTGATTGTAATTTATTTATGGGGTGATGAAAATTTTTTTTTTTGAGATAGGGTTTCGCCCTTTCACCCAGGCTGGAGTGTAGTTGTGTAGTAACAGCTCACTGCAGCCTCCACCTCCTGGGGTTAAGGTGATCCTCCTGTCTCAGCTTCCCAAGTAGCTGGGACCACAGGCACATGCCACTATGCCCAGCTAATTTTTTATATTATTTGTGGAGGCAGGGTCTCCCTATGTTGGCCAGGCTGGTCTCGAACTCCTGGCCTCAAAGGATCCTCTCACTTCTGCCTCCCAAAGTGCTGAGGTTACAGGCATGAGCCAGAATGTCTGGTCGAAATTGTTTTAAAATTAGATAGTGGCTATCTTGGTTTGTTCAGGCTGCTATAGCAAAATCCCAGAGACTGGGTAATTTATAAATAATAGAAAGGTATTTCTTGCAGTTCTGGGGCCTGGGAAGTTCTAGATCCAAGCACCGGCAGATCCAGGGTTGGTATATGGTGAGGGCTCACCCTCTGCTTCACAGACAGTACCTCTTGTTGTATCCCCACATGGCAGAAGGGCTGAACACTGTGCCTTCATATGACAGAAAGGGCAGAACGACCAAACTCAAACCCTCCTATAAGGGCACTGATCCAGTTCATGAGGGTGAAGCCCTCGTGATCTCATCACCTCCTCAGGCACCACCTCTTAATGCTACTGCATTGGGGATTAAATTTCAATATGGACTTTGCAGAGCCACACACATTCACACCATAGCCATGGTGATGGTTACACCATCTGGCGAATACACTGAGAGCCAGTGAAGTACACACTTTAAAAAGGTAAACTTTATAGGATGTGAATTATATCATGATAAATCCATTTTTTAAAAAAAATTGCCTTTAAAGATACCCCAAGAACAATACAAAAAAATTGACCTTGAATAAATCCCTTAAGCTCTATGGGCCTGTTTTTTCACCTATAAATTGGGGTGATAATCATCATACCTGCCTCTGAGGGCTATTTTGAGAATTAAATGAGGGAAAAAAATGCCTGTGGCAATGGTCTTGTTTGTGGTAAGTACCCAAAAAATGGCAGCTTTTGCTGACATCATGGTTCCTATCAGCTCCCCTGGCACTGCACTGGGGATGGCCAGGTGGGGATGGAGGTATGAGGAAGACCAGTTCCTTTCCTGGAGAATGTTACTGGAGCAGGATAGAATAATACCAGCCTAGTGAGCAAAAAACACCATGTAACACATGCCGTAGTCACGATGGGCGCCTCCAAGTCCCCGTGGGAATGGGCAGGTGACTTGCCTGACCAAGCTGATGGTGTATACCATGTGCACAGCAGGCAGATGCTCAGGAAGAGCAACCAGACAATGTATTCCTTCTAACCAAAAATGCTGTCCATCATAAAGATGCACCCTTATTTTATGTATACAAAAATAAATGTGGCCGGGCATGGTGGCTCACACCTGTAATCCCAGCACTTTGGGAGGCTGAGGCAGGTGGATCACTAGAGGTCAGGTGTTTAAGACCAGCCTGGCCAACATGGTAAAATCCCATCTCTACTAAAAATGAAAAAATTAGCTGGGCATGGTGGCACACACCTGTAGTCTCAGCTACTTGGGAGGGAGGCTGAGGCAGGAGAATTACTTGAACCTGGGAGGCGAAGGTTGCAGTGAGCCGAGATTGCACCACTGCACTCCAGCCTGGCAACAGAGTGAGACTCCGTCTCAAAAAGTAAAATAAAATCAAATAAAATAAATGTGCTGCCAATTTAGTTATGGCCCACTATCAAGTGGAAGTCAAACCCACCCCAACATCAGAGATGTTAAAATGCAAACAACAAAAATGTCTCTCAGAATTGATGAGATACAATACATGCTAAGCACTGAATCTGAGCTGACTCTTCACTCTACAAAAATCCTGGGAGATGCACTGTCCTTAAGGTCAATCCAAACTAATTCTAATACTCATTAAGTTCCCAATAGTGACCCCTAACTCTAACCTTTAACTCTGACCTCACTCTAGACCTAAACCTAACCCCTGAGTTTAACCTGTACTCTTGCCCTAAAAGTAGCCCTGTGCTTCCTGCTATCACCCACACCGCTGTTGGTTGTACCTCTACCTTGGCTCTAACAGATATGTTTTTATTCTAGTTTTAAAGATGAGCATGGTGGCCAGGCATTGTGACTCATGCCTGTAATACCAGAACTTGGGGAGGCCGAGGTGGGCAGATCACTTGAGGCCAGGAATTCCAGACCAGCCTGGTCAACATGCTGAAACCCCATCTCTACTAAAAAAAAATACAAACATCAGCCAGGCGTGGTGGTGCACACCTGTAATCCCAGCTACTTGGGAGGCTGAGACAGGAGAATCGCTTGAACCCGGGAGGTGGACTATGTTATAGTGAGCCGAGATCACGCTACTGCACTCCAGCCTGGGTGACAGAGCAAGACGCCATCTCAAAATAAAATAAAATAAAATAATAAAATAAAATAGAGCGCAGTGAGCCTGAGTTGGACCTGAGGGGATTTCTCCACAGTCCTGTGGTTAAAAGAGACAGAGCTGGGATCTGAACCCAAATTGGATCTTTCTGCCCTCTAGGAAATCTTAGTCTATGAAAGAGGAAGAAATGCAAATGGCTACCCAGGCTATGGGTCAGTACTGGATGGCCGTCAGACCCTGCTGGGACCCCGATTCACACCGGAAGGTGCCTATTTTAGCCCACAGAGCATGTTGCCCAGACTGTGCAGGGTGCTCCAGAATGCTTGTTCCTTACACAAAGTATGTCCGAGCCAGGGCCATCAAGTTACTCAGCGTGGGTGAACAGGACCCCCCAAGCAGGAACCTCTTCAAAGAGGTGTAGGAAGGCCAGGGTAACTCACCCAGCAGGTATGTTCAGGGACTTGCCCTGAACAGAGGCTACAGCCTTCCCATTTCCTGTCCCCCACTGTTGCCTTCTGGCCCCCATCATTACCCCAGCCACAGAAGCCGGTGATCAGCAGCTCCATAGAGGGCTGCCTATATCCAAAGGCATAGGGGGTATTGCTCACATTTCAACCACATTCTTCCAGTGCCAGAAATAACCTTACTGGGTCTGATTCCCAGCTCAATGCAGTGGCCTGATTAGCTGTCTGCCTGCCCCATCGGCTCTCTAGGGCTACCTGGACACCCCAGCGCTGCCACAACCCTCTCTGGAGAGGAGAGCTAATGGGATTTGGCCACATCCCACTGCCACGGTCAGTCCTACGTCTCCCAAGTGCTCCACTTCGTCCCAAGTGCTGCAAAGGGGAAGGGCAGTTGCAATGACGGCCAAATATTGTGTCCCCTGAGGGAGTTTGCAAAGTGCTGTCTTATCTCCTAAGGCAACCCATGATGCAACACTGCTGGAAACCAGAATGGTCTAGAAGGCAGCAAGGCAGCTGTGCATGTCTGTCCAACAGCCAGGAGCCGGGCACCTGCCCAGTTCAAAGCCTGATTTCACCTGCCTGCGACATCACTCCTGCAAGTCACATAACCTCTGCTTTGACACTTGCTAAGCACCATGCTAAGATCTCTCATATGTCTGTGCACACATATGTCACTTAGCACCTTTATTCTCAGGTAAAGAGATCTTTAAGCTTACATAGCCGTAGAATAGTTTTGTTTTTGTTTTTGAGACATGGTCTCACTCTGTAGCTCAGGCTGGAGTGAAGTGGCACTATCTTGGCTCACTGCAACCTCAACCTCCTGGGCTTAAGCCATCCTCCCACCTCAGCCTCCCAAGTAGCTGAGACTACAGGCGCACGCCACCACACCCAGCTGATTTTTGTGTTTTTTGTAGAAATGAGGTTTCGCCATGTTGCCCAGTTTGGTCTTGAACTCCTGGTCTCAAGCGATCCCCCTGCCTCAGCCTCCCGAAATGCTGGGGTTACAAGCATGGGCCAGCACACCCAGCTTAGAATAGTTTTTATGAACATCATTTTTGTGCACATAAAAAAATACAAGCAACATAAGTTACTTTTCTCTAATGTCAGAGTCTAATATTTGTGAATCAGGCCCACGTTTTTTGACATAGCATCATCTTCCAAGCCATCATGCTTGCTAAGTGATTTATAATTAGCTCCTTCAGTCCTCACAACAACCTAAGTGGACAGGAGTACTGTTAATCCTGAAGTACAGATTCAAAAACCGAAGATCAGGGAGGTTAAGAAACTTGCCCAAGCTAACACAGCAAGAGGCTGGCTAACTCGAAAGCCCTTGCTAGAAATTTCCATTCCACTGCATCTCCTCCTTGCCTAGCTATGTGTTGCATGAAGAGAACACAGCGTTTAGGGCCAGGCAGATTTGGGTTTGTACACTACTTCTGCCACTTCTGAGCGATCACACTCTGAGCGATCACTTAATCTCCCAGGACCTCATTTTCTCATGTGCAGATGGGAATTATAATGCAAGTCAAAAGGGCTTTAAGGGTGGTGGCCCAAGCCTTTAACCCTAGCACTTCTGGAGGCAAAGGTGGGAGGACTAATGGAGCCCAGGAGTTTGAGACCAGCCTGGGCAACATAGTGAGACCCTGTCTCTACAAAAAATACAAAAATTAGCCAGCTGCGGTGGCACATGCCTGTAGTCTCAGCTACTTGGGAGGTGGAGGTGAGAGGATCGATTGAGCCTGGGAGGTCAAAGCTGCAGTGAGCCATGATCGTGCTACTGCATTCCAACCTGGGTGACAGAGCACGACCATCTCAAAAGAAAAAAAAGAAAAGAAAAAAAAGAAAGGAAAGGAAATGATAGAAAAGAGAAGAGAAGAAAAGAAAAAGCAGAACGGTTTAAAATAGATAACCAAGTACTTTCAAGGTGCCCTTTATCTTTCCCCCTCTTTCCTTGAGGATGACTTAGGTTAATTTTCTGAATCAAATTGAGAATCCATACAATGACTTAAGTCTCAGAAGTGCCTCTCCAGCCCCCATTTAATGACCAGCCTGCATAGGAGTACAGATGTCTTGCTGTCCTTCCAGTCTGGGCCAGAATGGCTTCTACTGGTTGAATTCCTTCTGTGTACTGGGGTCATGCAGCGAGGAGAGGTAACTAAGGTGCATACCCCAAGAACAGTACTAATAAGCAATCTTACAATCATAAACTCTGAAGCTCAGAAACCCTGGTTACCTGCCCTGGTCACCCAAATTGCATAGCTGTGAATTGGTGAAACTGGAATGTGAGCTTTAGGTCTGTCTGAGTGTGATTGTCAGTGCAAAATATCATGACACTGAAGTTACATTCCCAAAATTAGCCAGGTGCCCACAGTCCTGGCTACTGAGGAGACTGAGGTGGGAGGATCACTTGAGCCCAGGAGATGGAGGTTACAGTGAGCTGTGATTGCACCACTGCACTCCAGACTGCACCATGGAGTGAGAGCTTGCCTCTTAAAAACAAAACAAAACAAAAAGTTGCATTCCGTGGCTGGGCACAGTGGCTCATACCTATATTCCCAGCACTATGGGAGGCCGAGGCAGGTGGATCACCTGAGGTCCAGAGTTCCAGACCAGACTGGCCGCGTGGTGAAACCTTATCCCTACTAAAAATACAAAAATCAGCCTGGCGCGGTGGCGCATGTCTGTAATCCCAGCTTCTCCGGAGGCCGAGGTGTGAGAATCACGTGAACCCAGGAGGCAGAGGTTGCAGTGAGCCAAGATCGCGCCACTACACTCCAGCCTGGGTGACAAGAGTGAGACTCTGTCTCAAAAAAACAAAGAAAAAAAGTTGCATTCCTCAAGAATGTCAGATAAAGACAGAGCAGGCTTATTAGAAAAAGTCTTAGCACAATAGACGTGTGTGTGTGTATAAATGTATAAATCAAGCTTGATATCTACATTTGAGTTATGAGTCTGTGACTCCCAGTGACTTGGACATTTGAGCTGTGTCCACTGCAACACTTTAAACTGTGACAATAATTTCGTATCCCTGTCCACTGCACCAAGCAGCTAAGATCAACTGTTTTACTTCCTCCTTAGCAATAGTTATATTGTTGAAAACCTCTTTTGTGTGTCAAAAGAGGTTTTCACACAAACCTCTTTTTGGGAATGTAACTTCTCCTCCAGGAGGTCAGAGACATTTTCATACTCACCATTTTTTTCCTAGCACCTATGAGTGCCCGACACACAGAAGGAAAATGATAAATACCAGTTGAATGAATACACTGCAAATATGAATTTGAACATCCAAAATATTATTTTTTTTGCTTTAAAATAACAATATCTTTATTTTAACTGCTTATGAGCTATTTTCAGTTCAGTTTTGTAAATATCCGCTGAGCATCTACAATGTATCAGGCATTGTTAAGTGGTGCCAAAGAACAAAGGTAATTATAATGATGTGCATACACAATCCACTTATTTCTCAAGAATAGAGAGGAACACGAGGCAAAGACGGGGATCCCTATTGCAGAGAAGAGAAGCCACCCATCCCCAAAGGGCAAAGTTTGGGACTTGAATCCAGTCTTAAGACTTTAATGTGGACAGGTGCGGTGCCTCACGCCTGTAAGTCCTAGCACTTTGGGAGGCCAAGGCAGGCAGATCATGAGGTCAGGAGTTCGAGACCAGCCTGGCCAGCATGGTGAAACCCCATCTCTACTAAAAATATAAAAATTAGCTGAGCGTGGTGGCACATGCTGCCACATGCTGGCACATGCCTTTAGTCCCAGCTACTAAGGAAGCTGAGGAAGGAGAATCGCTTGAACCCAAGAAGCAGAGGCCGCAGAGAGCCAAGATCATGCCACTGCACTCCAGCCTGGGTGACAGAGTGAGATTCCATCTCCAAAAAAAAAAAAGACGTTAAATCTTTAATGTGGTCTTTTGTGTGTGTGCATGTGTGTGTTTTGTTGTTTGTTTTTGAGTTGGGGTCTCACTATGTTGCCTAGGCTGGTTTTGAACACGGCTCAAGTGATCCTTCCACCTCGGCCTCCCAAATTGCTGACATGACAGGAGTGTGCCCCCCGCCCCGCCCAGCCTAAACCTATAATTTGTTCACTCAGGACGCCCCCCTCTTCCGCACACCCCAGCTGCTGCCCAGGAACCCAGGGGAGCGAGTCATTAGCAAGTGGGACTCATTTCCAAGGACGATGTTTGCCCGTAATGAGGTGTTAGTTGAGGAAATGAGGACTGGGCCCATGGGTCCCTTATCCCAAGTTATTTGTTTGGCCCTAGTGCTATTTCCCTCTAACACCACCAGTGTGGAGAAGAAAAGGAGTTTCTTATTTTGGAGATACTTTTTAGGTTTAGATGCATATCTAATTTTTTTCACAAGTAAAACATGAATGTGGTGTTTTTGTGCAAAGATAAAACAATAGCGATGACGCTCAAGTCCCTGTAATTATCAGTCCCAATCCCAGCCCCCAGCCCTGGGCCCCCACCCTAGAGGTGACCCACCCACCCCAGAGGTGATCACTGCTGTTAATTCCATGTGTTTTTTTTTTTTTTTTTTTTTTTTTTGAGATAGAGTCTTGCGCTGTCCCCCAGGCTGGAGTGCAGTGGCACGAATTCGGCTCACTGCAACTCCCACCTCCTGGGTTCAAGCAATTCTCATGCCTCAGCCTCCCGAGTAGCTGGGATTACAGGCACGCTGCACTACCACGTCTGGCTAATTTTTGTATTTTTAGTAGAGACTGAGTTTCACCATGTTGGCCAGGCTGATCTCGAACTCCTGACCTCAGGTGATCTGCCCACCTCGGCCTCCCAAAGTGCTGGGATTACAGGCATGAGCCACCACGCCCGGCCAATTCTGTATATATTCTTCCAGACCTGTTCCTCTTGCTTTTATATTTATTTCTCAAATATGATACAACACTTACTACGTACCAGGCATTGTTCTAACTGCCTTTCATATTTATATTTATGAACCTGTATGTCATATATATGTGAATTATATATAAACACACAAACACCCCCCACACACACAGACACACATGCGAACATGTAATCACACTCTGCTCGAGTTCTGTAACTTCTCTTTGTCCCTCAGCAATATGTCTTGGAAATCTTTCTACATCAGTTCACGTGAGATGGCCTTTCAGAAAAGAACACAACTAGAGGAAGAAAAAAAAAAAAAAGATTGCCTTATTATCTTCAGTGGCTGTGTGCTTATTCATTACGAGAGTGTCCCTGGCTTATTTAATGAGTATCCCATTGGTGAACATTTAGGTTGTTTCGATTTTTAAAAAAATATTTATTTATTTATGAGATGGATTCTCATTCTGTTACCCGGGCTAGAGTGAGGTGGCACAATCATAGCTCACTGTAGCTTTGAACTTCTGGGCTCAAATCATCCTCCCACCTCAGCCTCCCAAGTAGTTGGGACTAGAGACGCACGCCATCTAGCCCAGCTTCAATTTTGTTTTAAAATTTCAAACAATGTTGCATGAATGTCCTCCCACAGGTGTTACATATGTTAAGAGTAGGAGGGTTTCCAGCTCAGATTTACTTAGGAGGTCTTAAGTCTTAACCCTTAGCGGATTAATCTACGAATACCATACACCGCACCCAAATGGGTCGTCAGTGGGTGATAGGGAGGAGGGGAGGGAGGGCGTGGAGTTATAATTGAAGTCCCATCTGATATCTGCCCCTTCGCCCTAGGCTTTCTGGGAAGGAAGAGATAGGTTAAGGACTGACCTCTGCCTTGGGAGGACCCCACCCTCCCAGCACAGGGACTCCCAGCTTCTAGACTCTTCACAGTGAAAGCTACATTGGTTCTTACTAAAGTACAATTGGAGTGGCTCGCTTTTTGAAGGAGCAAAGGTCTGCGCAGAGGCAGATCAGGCTGCATTGAAGGGGTTCTGTGGGCCACGGGCCCCAGGGCTACCCGAAGGCCTAGCAACAAATGGAAGTGGCAAGACTTCCAGCTCTGACAACTGTTTTTGTTTTGGGCTCTTTTTTGAGACAAGGTCTCACTCTGACTCCCAGGTTGGAGTGCAGTGGCACAATCTCAGCCCACCCCAACCTCCACCTCCCAGGTTCAAGTGATTCTTGTGCCTCAGCCTCCTGAGTGGCTGGGATTACAGGCGCACGTCACCACGCCCGACTAATTTTTTGTATTTTTAATAGAGACAGGGTCTCACCATGTTGGCCAGGCTGGTCTCAAACTCGTGGCCTCAAGTGATCCCCCTACCTCAGACTCCCAAAGTGCTGGGATTATAGGCATAAACCACCATGCCTGGTCCAGCTCTGACATCTGAAGTGTGTCACTGGGCTTCTCTGGCCCTTGGTTTCCCCATCAGTAAGACTTCCCAGTTCCTGCCAGCCAGCCCCTATTGCTCTAATCTGAGAATCAAATGAAGTCGTGGAGAACTGCGATTCCAAAGTGAAGCACTATTTTCTTCAGAAATTCCCTAGGGTGGGATTTGAGCCTTTTGTTATGCAGATAGTAGGCTCTGGCATCGATCGCTAAGTGGCTCCAGATAGCCAGGCTTTGCAATCCCTTAATGAATAACTTCCTTCAACTGTTTGTGTGGGAGAGCTGGGGGCCTTAATAGAGAAAAAAAAAAAATCCCTTAACTTGCTAAGGATTTCACACTTGTAACAATTGCTGTAGGCCTTTGAGGAGTGCCTACTGTGCACCCTTCATGCCCAGCTCAGGGATCTCTCGCTGCCTTGAGAAGAGGGTCATGCCTCCGATTTTACAGAAGAGAAGCCTGAGGCTCAGAGGCTGGCTCCAGCTCAGACCCCTCCAAAGCATTAGAGGGGGAAGTCGGTCTAGCAACAAAGCCTGGATTTTAGCCAGCACACCACCCACAGGGAAACAGCACAGGCTCCTCTCCAGAGCTGCTGCCTGGGCATTGGAAGCTTTGGAATCAGAGGTGGCTGAGCTCTGCCAGCACCGGACATGATGCTCTCACTAGATAAGCTGCCAGCTCCACCTCTGGGATCATTCTTCTGGCTGAGCCAAGCAATGATCTTTCTTTGACTGGCTTTGTCTCCATGTAGGGGCAGGGATGGTAACCACGATCTCAAAGCACGCCCAAAAGGTGGAGGAGGGCCTGCTAACAATATATGCCACTGCTTCAGACTTTTTCAGCCAGGCACGGTGCCTCACACCTGTAATCCCACCACTTTGGGAGGCCGAGGTGGGCAGATCACCTGAGGTCAGGAGTTCGAGACCAGCCTGGCCAACATGGGAAACCTGTCCCTGTCTCTACTAAAAATACAAAATTACCCAGGCGCAGTAGCACATGCTTGTAATCCCAGCTACTTGGGAGGCTGAGGCAAGAGAATCACTTGAACCCAGGAGGTTGAGGTTGCAGTGAGCCAAGATTGCACCATTGCACTCCAGCCCGGGTGGCAAGAGAGAAACTCCAAAAAAAAAAAAGACTTTTCAACTAGTCAATGCCAAAAGAAAAGCACAGTGAGAAATCAGTTATGTCCAGAGCCTTGGTCCAAGTGACTGACATTTCTGTCCGTCAGTGGGAAATGGGACACTCGAATTAAATGCTGATGAGTGGCAGGTGTGTCTGAGCCAAGAGAGAACATGCAGTTTGTTTCCTGATTACTCTCCCATTTTACAGATGAGAAAAGGAAGACTCCAATGATGGCGCCAATGGTGACTCAATTCTCAAGCTTTCTTCCTTCAAGACCTACCCATAGGACTAAGGGACAGTCCATTGGGATGTGTCAGTGCTCAGGTTCAAAGGTGATGGTCAGCCCGCCTGTGTACACAGGTGTGACTGAAGAGACACAGGTGTTCCCTGCAGGCTGACCCACTCCTGTTCTCACATTGGCTGCCCAAGGATTCCAGCCAGCTTCTGGGGGAGCTGCCTGGGCTGACAGATAGACAGACCTTCTCCCCAACTCCTCCTTTATCTATTTCAGGAGAGTACCCACTGAGTTTAATTAACACTCTCCTGCTAATCGTCTCTGGGCTGGAACTTGGGGAGCTCTTGAAGCAAAGAGATGGGGATGGGAGGTAAGAAGGCAAGGTGACAATGTATTCTTCCTTTAAACAAAGAGTTACTTAGCACACTCACTGGGCCAAGGCCTGTGGTCAGCTGGTGGGAGACACGGAGCTGAGTCAGGTGCTGATTTGGGCATACTTGTGTGGTCCCAGGTCAGACACTTCCGACTCCAAGCAGACTTGTTCTGGAGCACAGACAGGTCCCAACAATTATCTCCAGGTCTTCAGAGTGGGAGAGGCCATGTCCACATGGCTGGATGGGGAAGCCAGGTCTGGACATGCAGAGCCAGCAGACAAAGGTAATGGAGCGGGAGAGGACAGAGCCGGCCAAGGCACAGAGAGTGAGCAGGATGGAGCAGAAGAAGCTCCCCACGTGGCCAGTGTCCCAAGTCCCAAGGAAGGTGGTGGCAGGGAGGGCAGAAAAGGTCATTTGGTGCCAGGGAACAACAGGTCTTGCTTTCCAGCTTGAGGTATTTCACTTATTTTACAAGAATTGGTATGGTAGGATGTAAGAGGGTGGCTTTTGAAGATGAACAGAACTGAGTTCACATCCAGGCCTCAGTTGAGAGACCTGGGCAGGTAACAACCCCTTGTCCGACCTTGCTGTCCTCACCTGTAACAGGTGACAGCAACAGGGCCCACCTCCCAGGAGCATAGTGACCATTCGCAGAGCACATGGAGATGGTCCTTTCCTTCTCCCTCGCTTCTGGGCTAGACCTTCACGGTTTTATTCCAAGTCCATTTGCTCCATTTTCTAGAACAACTGGACTGGTGGAGTGCCCCCACGCTAGTTCCTTCTGCTTTACGCTTTAGCATGCAGACATTTGATCTCATTTGGAACACGAACCCATAAAAAGGCAATTTGCGTTTTGTTTTTTGTTTTTTTTTTTTTTTTTTTTTGACAGAGTTTCACTATTGTCACCCAGGTTGGAGTGCAATGGTGTGATCTCGGTTCACTGCAACCTCCACCTCCCAGGTTCAAGCGATTTTTCTGCCTCAGCCTCTCCAGTAGCTGGGACCATAGGCACCTGCCACCACACCCAGCTAATTTTTGTATTTTTAGTAGAGATGGGGTTTCACCATATGGGCCAGGATGGTCTCGAACTCCTGACCTCAGGTGATCCACCCGCCTCTGCCTCCCAAAGTGCTGGGATTACAGGCATGAGCCACCACACCCCACGTAAAAAGGCAATTTGTTACTAGGTTGGGAGACCCAGGTCAGTACCAACAGAGATCCAAGGAGCAAGATTTCCCAGTGACTCCAG